>NC_087257.1:23170000-23772500 GCF_037042905.1 Lytechinus pictus
TGATAAAGCTTTAGTGGGTAGTCATGTGAAAAACTAATAACCAACACAAAAAATTGATTATGGGTAAATTATAGGTGAAAATGTTGTGTGTCGTACGGGACGCAGAAATGTCCCGTACGACACGCAACGTTTTAAGCTCTAATTCACCCATGGACAACATATTTTTGTTGGTTGTCAGTTTTTTGCATGTCTACTCAGTAGTACTTTAATATTAACACAAAGCAAAATGAAGTTCTTCGTTCGTTTTGACAGCAGGTTGATAAATGTTGTGAAAATGGCTGATTTTTCTAGCATGGAATCGCCCAGTACTGGTATTGAATATTAGGTTTAGGAAGAGAAAAGGTTATGTGTTCAAGACTAGTTTGCAAACGTGTAGAAGCTCATACAATTTGTTGCTATATTTGGAAGAAATTTTTACCAGAAAGTGACAAGATATGCCAAATTTACATGACTTTTCACACTGAATCTGATAGATACGTTAGATAAAATATTCCCAAAAATATTTGTATCAACAAGATCAGTTTCACCTCACATACAGCTATGGGCATAACACATAAAACACAGAATGTTGTCAATGGAGAATTGGAAATTTCATAAAGGCACTCATTAATGCAAAACAGTTCCGTTTCTACATACACCTGCAGTTTCTACTTCAGTGTATTGTGTGTGCACGTTACTCAAGGATATTTCAATAATGTGCTTTATCTTTGTACAGATACAGAAAAAAAAAGATTGAAAAAGGTCTTCCCTCTTTTCCATATCCTTATAACCTTTTATTAACATGTTTTGTTTTGTTCGATCATCAATTAAAAAAAATACTTGAATAATGAATATCAAATAGACTCTTCTTGTTTTTTATTTTATTTTTTATTTATTTATTTTATTTATGTGTTTATTCAATTTCTCTATATCACCTATGATAATCATTTCATTAATTCCTTCATTTATTTTAAGGGTCAAACATGTGGCCATAAACAGAAAACATGGTGTACCGTGCAGCTGCCATACTGACATAATTTTTACTCATTTTTTTTTTTTTTTTTGGGGGGGGGCAAAGGATTTGTCAGACCTCAAACAAATAGATCAATGCACCATCCTAAGAAATTCCCTTCCTGCAACTGTTCCTGATGACAAATATCAAACTATTGGGGCATTGCAAGAAACTTGCGATCAATTGCAAGTCTATTTTCAGTCTCTAAATAAATCATAGGTATTGCATTTGATTACAAATTTGCAACTGATTGCTAATCTGCTCCTTGAAACAAGGAGTGTAATCTGATTTGCTACAGCTAAAATTGATCAATCAATTGTAAGATTGCAACAGAATATTTGTAATTGATTGCAAATATTTTTTTCGTGCAACACCCCCTATGACACACTATCACACCTGCATACTGTAGGTCGTGTGGGAAAATGTTCACATTACCCATATGTCAACCATGTGATGTTGACAACCCATTAGCTCTATCAACATTGAGAAATACAAATACACTCCACAATGATTTTAGAAATAATGTAGAATAAAAACAAAAGATGACTGAACTAATCATTCAAGTGTTCAGTGCTGTAGATTAAGTCCCACATTGTGTTTTTTATGTTTTGGCCTAATTATTTGTCATGCAGATCAACTAAAAAATATTCTGAAAATACATCAGAAAAAGAAAGAAAGAAAAAAAACCTACAATACTGTGCCCATTTTATATGCAAGTATCTTTCTTTGTTGATGGTAAAAAGAAATTTGAATAAATATAATCACTAGAAAGTTCAAATTGGCAATGAATGTAATTGCAACCTAATAATAATTTTTTTCACAGCAAATTTTTGCAAATTTTGAATTTCATAAGATAATCTCTATTGACCTATATTAGTTAGTCCTTTATTTTGTGATAACATTTAAGTAATTTTGATATAAGAAAAATAATGTGTTGCCAATTTGAAGAATAAAACTGATATTTACACATAATTTATTTGTCTGTCATAGTCTATCTACATGTACTTAATGACTACACAGTTTATTCCAGGGCAAAGTACAATCAGTTCATTATCCTACACTGCTAAATTCCGCTATCAGCACTTTTGCTTGTGATATTTTGGTTCTGTAAATATTGTGATTTGATATTGAGTAAATTTTATCATGTCGGTCTTTGTATTTGTTTCTGACAAAGAATAACGACTTCAAAGTCAATATGAAACATTATGATCTGACAGCTTCCTGAATAGACCAGTTCATAGTTACCTCATGGGCAATCTTGGTCAAATGACCTTTCATTTCTTTCACTATGATAGGCAGATTTCAAAGCAAGATATTATGTAAGCATGCCTTACATAGCAGGGTGTAAAAATTGCATAGACCAGGTGACTAGAATAGCACACCAATGAACACTCCATGAAGGTATTTGTTGCATTTCTACTTTGAAAGTACATGTATTAGCATGTTACTTGGCCAACTGTGAAATACCAGTCACTAGTGGGGATGCATTGTTGTTTTTGTGGATCTAATGAAAACACAATTCAAAAGAATATATGAATAATCAAGACATCAAAGTTAGTGCTTATCTCATTAAATATTAAATATTAAATCACCATGTCACTTTAGTACGAATGACCTCCTGATCATGTGCAGAATGGAACTCTGAACTGGCTCATAGATCTAGAAGAATTTAGAAAATCAATTTTCTTTGTAATGTGTATGGCCTGTAAATCTCGAAAGAATTCTTTCCACGATATTGACCAAAGCACTAATTGTTAATCCATTATCTGTGACCCCAAGTTCAAATAATTCAGGAATGTAATAGTTTTATTTCAATGACCTCTCCATTGCCCTACTACAATTTACATTCAAATGACCTGTATATGTGTATACACAATCTTCATGGCCATCATATAATGACCTAATTTAAACCTTGATAAATCTAGAGATGTTGACAGTTTTTAATTACCACAATTTTGACAACATGACTTTTGATCATTCGGTATATTATAAAGCATCAAAAGCTCTACAAATATACTGGAGCTCCTGCTTTAAGTATTTGTAATATATATATGCATACATCCTACGTAAGGGCGAAGTCTATGAATGGGTTTATTCCTTATAATACACATATAGATGTTGATGTTAAGTCGAAGGTAGAGGGCGTTAAGGCGCATTGCGAACATTGAAAAAAGACAAAGAAATTCGCCTTTACTGCAGATGTAGAAAGATTGTGTTCAGACACACACAAGAAATACAGAAACAAAATAAAAAGTATAGCTACATGTATGTATCTGACGGTTACAGGTCACTATTCTGAAGGTTTGTTTATTCCGAAAATGAAGGCTACTAAAAAATAAAAATAAGGTTTGTTATAAAAGAGATCTGATGGTCTGAAAATGAAGGTCTGTATTGTGGGGGGGGGGGGTGCCAGGGGGAAGAGGTGCCAGAACTGAATCTTTTAAGTTCTATTCATGGAGAATGATCTCTTGAATGGCTATCCGTCTAAGAATGTTTGGGGTAAGAACACTTTACAACTAACCTTCCAGTTTCTAGTAAATCCGTTGTGAACGTATTCATGATGATGACGATTAACATTGCTACTAAAATATTGTAGATTGTCTGTATATTCTTGTCTTTCAAGAGAATCCTGAAAACGAGAGAAAAAACAAAGGCAAAGACAAAGCTGGTGAAAACAAGTTATATGATGACTATAAAACATGAACAGACTATTGATGTATTTTATGATTAATGAAATGGTTTTTATTGTCTTTTGACATGAACACACAAAGAAAACTTATTAAAATTTCAATAAAATGATTGGGGGTAGAAAAAGAATGCTCTCAGGATTTGTAGTAGTTTTTTAATATAGGCTGGCTATATTCATTGTAGGTGTTTAATGATTGAAACCTTTGGATAACAAACTTGCACAAAATGAAATCATCAATGTTCTATAAATTGATTAGAATAAATTTGCATTGCAATATCATGAAAATAAAAAAAACCCAACAAACTGAACTTGTACAATGAGAGCAAATGACCCCCAGAGCCCCATTGCATAAAAGTTACTATTATGGTAACTTTGCCATCCAATGGTAACTACCATGGTAACGATGCTCATTAGCCAATCAGAATCAAGGATTTCAGGGAAATTACAATTGAATGGCAAAGTTACTAATAATGGTAACTTTATATGCAACAGGCCCTAGTCATTCCATCCCTCTTTTTTCATCATGGTTGTTATCCAATAATCTTGTAAAGTATTGTAATTGTTAAAAAAACATTATTAATTTAAAAAAATACACATTCAGAATACTATAAACTTTACAATAAATCATTAACATAATTTTTTTTAACTGTAAATGAAAGCAATAGCTCCAAACTATATCAAAACCAATTTTATGCTAAATACAAGTTGGCTCACAATAAATGATAAAGTCCACATAAACAACATATACATTTCCATTCAGTTTTGTAACAGGATGGTTCTAGTTTCCTTGTTTAAAATAATTTACTTGTTCATATACATGTAGCACTTCTTTGACAGGATATAACAACATCAAATTACTATTGTCTTATTAAACTTAACCTTGAACACAATGGCATAATTTACTTCCTTCTTTCATTCTCTGGTTTCAATTTTCTTTTATATATTTTTCATAGTCTTTCTTTGTCACAGGCATGGATCCATGCCCGGGGTGGGGCTTAGGAGGCATCCACCCCCACACCTTTGGCCTAAAGTTGTACACTACTATTATGCTACCACAAGTTAACATTCCTTTTCCAATCAAACTTTTACTTAGGCCTATATTTCTACTAGTCAATTTTTGTGTGGCAACATTTTTTTTTTGTGTGTGTGTCAAATAGAACTATAATAATTTTCTATGTACCCTCTTATGAAAGCCTACATGTAGGTCTCCCCAGCCGATATGTATAAATGAATTTATAAAACAATTAACTAATTAAAAGTGAGTTCAATTTATGTGAGTAATATGGGTATGTAGTGATTAATAATTATTCTTGTGACCGTATGATCAGTTTTACATCAAGCAATATTCATGGCATGCTACATGTACCAAAACTGGAGCCCCAAACTTTTGAATTGATAAAAAAAAAATTCCCTGCAAACCTTGTACGTCACAACAACTACTTCCTGACCACGTGTACTAGAGGCTAGCAATTACTTCCTTAACTCATACTCATGGAGTCACGGTGGTGGTGAATGATCTCAACACCTTCCAGATAAAAAAAATGTGCACTATTAACACCTTCCCAATAAAAAAAAATATGCATTATTTTCAAGAAATTTATGATTCAGACTAAAAAATTCATGACCTGATATTCATTTTGTGTGCCAACAGTAACACTTCAAGAAACTAGACCGATACATAGAGTTCTTAGAGAGAATGGGAGTGAAACAATACATGTATGTTTGTACAAACTTCTACAAAGATGCGAGTAAGTTCTTTTTAGTTTCTTTCACGAAGCAAATATTTCAGAAAAGAAACATGTAATTATCAAAAGTGTCTCTTAAGCTAAATATATTTCCCAGTATATAATTTCATGGATATCACATGAGTAGCTTCCCTTCTAATTGGCACAATATCTGGTATTTTCAGATAGGGGTAAAAAACACATCTAAAAATACTATGTATTTATCTTGATTAGGGAAGTGTGAAAGCCCTATTTTGCTGTTTTGAGTATTCTGAATAAAATGAGGCATGTGCTATATCTGTACATATATTCATGAAGAGACCATATGTTATGTCACTTATCCTGAAATTAATGACGTGTTTACTGGCGATGGGAAATTGTGAAACTAAAAGTACAAGTATGTCTACCTCAAATTGTACATGTATGAAAAAAGCATGATTCATTGCTGGTTTTACCTTGATAAATCATTCTAAATTGTGAAACTTTTGATCTTAGATACACATAAGTCCAATACAAACTATAACATATAAATATAATATAATATTACAAGTACATACAAGACTGCAACATTGTAATTTGATTGCATGTCTATCAGTATTATTTATATTTCTCTCACTATTTGACCAACTTGAAAAGCTTATTTTATTAATAAAAAATAGTAAAACAATCCTATTTACAATGTGCTAAAACTTTGTTTCTCAAGTGGCAAGTAGTCTCAGAAGACATTTATGAAGTATTGTCCTTTCACAAATAAAAGCCAGTATAATACACAACTATAGACATATATCATCTAAAATGATCACATGATGTTATGGATAAACGCTGATAATCATCAGCAAAGAAGTTTGAAACACTTGATACTCACGTCAGAAGGGATTCACGTGGTACAAACACTTTCTGTGCAAGAGGTTCCCTGAGAAACGGAAAAACAAAAAACAGGAAAAAAAAAAACACAAATAAATCATTTTATAATCTTTTTAAACAAAGTGATTTTTTGTATTAAATACAATGGAAGGTGTATAGATCAACTGATTCTTTTCTCTCTAAATCGTTTTGCATCAAGGACATAAGCAAAATCAATTGAACAAACTTTTCGTAACATACAATGGACCAACTCAAAAAGTACAATTTTTGAAGAAAAAATAGAGGACAGATGTTTAACAGTGGATCACTTACACTCTAGATATTATAAATTCCTATTTTTATTTATAAAAAAATATCAAGAATTTTAAATCTTTTACCATGCACACCAGATGCATTATTTGCATTTATCAGGAGATAGAGAGACGGCGTATCTTGGGGGAGGGGGGTGGGGGTTACAAGGCGGGAGGGGGCTGTGTAATACCTCTTTCCTTTGGGGTTCTCCTTGACAGGTGATTCTAACTCCCCCATCCTTGTTACCTCTCCAACAAACCCATCCAACAAATTGTGTAATCTATCTTGCATCTGATCTACAAAGTCAGTTTGCATCTGAAAAGAATCAAGAGAAGAGATAAAATTATAGAAAAATATCTATGGAAAATAAGCCATTAAAAAAAAAGAAAAAAGAAATTGAAGATCTGTGAAAAAATGATGAGGTACGGGTATGAGAATCCTTCAAAAGCTTTAATGCATGTAGGCCTATGGGCCATGAGCCAACAGTATACAGTACGTCTACATTTACCTTTAATAAAATAAAGTCGCAATGACGAACCAAACTGTAGGTTCACATTCTTAAAGGGGGAAGTCCATCAAGAAATACAAACAGGATATGAAAGAAAATACTGATGACAGTTTCTTGTGATGTCACAAACAAGCAGTTCCCCTAGTTGTAATGTATATATGTACGGTATATAAATCTACAAACTGAAATTTTTAGGGCTTTTTATTATATTCATTCTCATAAAAGTCTGTTTAAAATAAGATAGCTCAATTATAAAATCACAACAGAAAAGGGCACTTTATGAGATTTATATCACAAGACATATGGTGAGCAGCTCAAGTGTAACAAAATCATAATCTAAAAACATCATAGCTCTATTATTCTTTGATGGAATTTTTCTCAGTTTTCCATGTTTTTTTCAAATCAAAACCAACTTTCTAAGAGCATAGACATTCCATTTGAATTAGGTTCATGACCGAATCTCCCAACTCAAGGTTCAAAGGGTTGATTCAAAACACACAGTACCTGATGGGCTGCATGTCTGAGCTGTGAGACTGTGATGTCTCGGTCACCCTCGGACCCTCCAGGCATTCTGCCATTGTGACCTCTGTGCCTTATCCCCTCCTGAACTCTGTGGTCTAGACCTAGAATTAAATTGAAAGGAAATGGCAAATGGTTTAAATCCTATTATTATCACTGTAAATGTATGTTTGCTTCACAAAGTAAAAAAATAAATATATTATTGGATTTAGGGGGTAGTAAAGAGGCCAAGAGGGCACTGCCTCCCCTCCCACATTCTGACAGTGATACACAAGATTGTTTCCCCTGGTAGATTGCCAATTCGTTTACAGCCAACTCGTCCACTCACCACATGGTCTACTTTCATTTAGTCTAATGCCATTCTGTCCACCAACATTTCGTGTAACAACCATTAGGTCCAATAAACGTTTGGTCCAAACATCACTTTGTCTAATCATAATTTCGTTTATGACCATTTCGTCTATTAACCAGTTGGTCTAATATCCATTTCATTCTCATTCATTTTTCACAATTAACACAACTGGTTATTAGATGAAATGGTGAGTGGACAAATTGGCAATTAGACCATGTGGATAATGGACAAACTGCTAGTAGACCAAATGGTAGTAGACGAGTTGGCAATTGGACGAATTGGCATTAGACGAATTGGAAATAAACTGTTTTCCCCTGCCCCGGTCCTCTTTGGCCTTTGTTTTGCATATCACTCAGATAGAAACTATAGTGTACCCCCATCCACCCTAAAATAAAATTAAAATGAAAACATAAACCGAAGCAACAACAAAAAATTACTGATGAAGAGTGTGGTTAATCAATTATAATCACACATTCTTCCATGCATAATCATTTTGAAATTATTTTGAATCATGAAATACATACATGTAATTAAACCTAACCACATCCTACATGTATATGGCCGACTACAGTTAATTGTAAAAATTGATGGCATTATCTCTTTATGCAGCAATGCACTGCTTAATAGCAAATTTAAAAAGGTGTAATAGCCAAAGGTATGGTTTAATGTTTCAGTGAATAAGTCTCTGGACTATGAACCGTGAGGTCTGAGGTTCAAATTCCACTGCAGAAATCGCATCTTTTGGCAAGGCATTCATTAAAGGAGAATGAAACTCTTGGAGCAAGTTAGCTTTTGTGAAAGCAGAAAAATCAAAAAATAAGATCAACAAAAGTTTGAGTAAAATAGGACTAGTAATAAAAGAGTTATGAGCATTTGAATGTCGAGATCACTAATGCTATGGAGATCCTCCCATTGGCAATGCGACCAAGATCTGTGATGTCACACACGTACAACTCTCCCATTTGGACACTGAAAATATACCCCAAAACATTTCTTTTTGCTCATTCTAATCATATGACAAACGATTCATCAATGATATAATGTTGTGAAACCTCTGTACTTGTCATCTCATAAAGAGAACACCTCACCTTGTGATAGACTCTATAAAAGTGAGAATATAAGTGAAATAAGTACTAAAGTAATGAGGGAGTTGTACGTGTGTGATATCACAGATCTTGGTCGCATTGCCGATGGGAGGATCTACATGGCACTAGTGATCTCAATATTCAAATGGTCATAACTTTCTCATTATTCATCTTCCTCAAACTTTCAACAATGTGTTCCTTTGATTTTTCTCTTTGATATGGATTCAGCTGGTTTCAAGGGTTTCATTCTCCTTTAACATTTGCCACTCTCCAACCGAGTGTAGTAAATGGGTAACCTGTAGGAAATAATTCCCTGAATGCTTGAGCGCCTACGCCCAGCTAACGCCAGGGAATTAATATATTATGTTCAGCAGGGCATGCTGGTAGGCTACCCTCAGTAAGTACATGTACGACATTATTAATTATTCATTATTAAAAGAAATTTACAAAAGAACATGAAAAACATGTAGATTATGGTATAATAATTTTCAGTTTATAATAAGTTTCATACATTCCACAGCAAGGTACATGTACAAATTCATAAAATGTCTGCACGTGAATTCTCTTCATCAAATGAAACAAATTCACTATTTCGACCATTCTCCTACAGATTTCAAACTTCAGACTGGAGCGAAAGTCTAAGCATGCAGGTAGTGAGTCAACCAGGGTCAACAAACTTTCTCAATGACCCACATAACAGAGAGAGAGGGAGAGAGAGTGGGGAAGGTCACTGTATACATGTGTGCATCCTTACCATAGGGTAAAAAGCACTCTACCATGAAGGTGATCCTACCATGGAGCTATGATCCTACATACATTCCCATTCATGAGTTCAAGCTGGACAACCACACGAGGCAAAGGGCATGATGTTTTCAAATTCCCACCCTTTCTTTCCCTTTGTCTATTGAATTTGAAAAAAGGGGGTCAATGAAGGAGGGTGAGTGACAATAGAGTGTAATACTGCGGTCAACTATCTAACCCAACACCAAACTATTAAATTGAATAGACCATTTTCATATATGTAAATGAGATACAAATCGTAGTTTTCCGGAAATCCAGAATTCTGATAATTAGATCGAGATAAACAATGAAAAAAGCATCAACTAAGCATAAACTATGCTAAGTAATCCACACCAAATTACCATACCATGTATGAATCAGAGCATGCAGGCCTATTTAATCACTCATAAGAATAAATACATCAGACCAAATGATTGTTCAGTGTTTTCATTCATATTTTCAGACGTTTCTTACTTTCTTTCTTTCATGGGAACCTTCATGCTAGTAACAAGGTATTCCTTAAAAAAATGACAATCCAGTTTGGATTACTTGTTGCTATATCTAGCAAGTCCTTAGCAATTAATTTCAATTAAGCTGCCAAGAACAACTTTTGTTCAATAATTTGAGTATGATATAATGCATGTGTTCCCCCCAAAAACCAAATGCAAAACCTATTTATGGGGAGCATGTACATTATGACCTACAAATGATGAAATTAATAAGTAGAATGCCATGTATTCTTTAAAATGTGATAGGTCTTTGATATCAAAAGATAGTGAATCATGAGGTCAGACAGTCACAGTCCAATAAAAAAAGACAACTTCATAGACACTGTAGACCTGTGCTATAAAATTAAAGTAAAAAAAAAAAAAAAAAAAAAAAAGAACTTTGACAGAATCTAACCAAATAATCACAAAATGTTACTACTTCAATGTATTTAATAGAAAACGAGTAATTGCTCTAAAATCAGCAAAATAATTATGAAATTTTGCCAAGCTCTACATGTATTATCATGCTCCATGTACCTGTATCAGGCTGTATGCCCACTGGGGATTTTTCCTTGGCATTTTGAAAGCATATTTGGTTTTCAGCTAGATTTCAATATTTCTTGTTTGGCTTGTTTGGCTTGCAGTTGTCAAAATTTATATCATAAATACAAAAACATTTCATCTTCAATTTAAAGACGTTCGAGATCTTCAAACTACCTTCCACTGCAAACTACTAAAGTTCAGCTTTGTTGAATATTTATGGTACCGGTAGGCCTATGTAAAATAATAATTTACAGTTTGCACAATTCATACTTTTCCCTTTTATTCTCATTTCTCAACATCGTGATACACAACCATTGCCATTAAAATCAACAATCATCAATGTAAACTGCAGACTTTTACGAGAAACAACTTCATAAATTTGGTTTAAACTTCAAAGTTTGCTCCCATTTTCCAAACTACCCAGAAATTATCAAAGTTGAACAAACGTTTTTGTGACCAATATTTCTCATACTTTATCATGTATTCACCTGAAAATTTCACATCAAGAATGGTTTTATTCAAATCATTTTAATAAGCATTTTTTGTGAATTAGGAAAAATTGTATACTTCAGCTCTCTTACTTACTTACATGTAATTGTAATTTTATAATGCAGCAGTCATTTGAAGTACAAAAAATGCAAATAGAAAATGTTAATGTCAAGGAATCTGATTTAAGGTGTTTCAAATTCTTAATATTAAACTAAAGATAAGTTTATAAACTGTTTCTTAAAAATGAATGTGAGTCATATAAAGTAAAAATACTTACATGTAATCCCTAAAAAGAATGAAATTGAAACATTGAAAATGAAACAGTAAAATAACACTAAATTAATATCTAAAAGTTTGATCTGAGTTCAACAAAACCTTTTGGTTTCTCCATTTGTTTTCAACTAGAAAAGTCAGAAACCGGTATTCAATATGTAACAATGGATACTATTATTACATCACCTTATCAACGCATATGCAAAATAAAAGTCCAATTAACAAGGTCAGAGGAAGATTAAAGAATAAAGAGTATGCCTCAGCTCACTTTAATCATGAGGTGGTTTCAGACCGCCTCGAAGTTCGTCAGTTCCAGGTGTTCTCTGATCGGGAAATTTATCCCGATAAAAAAATACCAGGTATTTTGGTAATGTGAAAGCAAACTACGCGTAATTTCCCCGAAAGAAAATACCCGCTAAATAGTAGGTACTTGGCGAAATTACGAGAACTTTCGCGGGGATTTTTCCAAGGTCGCAGGTATTTTGGCAATGTGAAAGCAATTTACGGAAACTTTTAGCCCAGCGTGTCGTTGGGCGCGGGAGCCGTGGGTGGCTGCTGGGCTAGTGATTTTGAATCTCGCGCCTTGCCTGCTTATACAGATCATACTGCGCATGCTCGTAACTTCAGGAACTTATCCCGAAGGGATGTTTCGGGGCGGTGTAAATGTAGGAATAATTAATGGGTATTTTTAGCCTAAAAAAGTTCTCGTAATTTAACGGGGATTCTTATGATCGAGGCGGTTTGAAACCACCTATGGATCCTGTTCTAGTACAAATTGAGGGAAAGTACATGTAGGTGACTGAGTAAAAAACCACACAAGGTTCATTGAAAGTTCAACAAACTTCTTGTTCCATACAGGAGATTCTGATTTCAGTAAGGTCAACAAACTTTACCCCATCATGACAACTTCCTCCCCTCGAGATGAAAAGTCCTACCACAAAGGATTTTATTTCATTGATAACATAACAATTGGTTCTTTTGTCCAATATCATTCTATTTTTCAATCTTTTTTATACTTTTTTTTTAAATTCATCTTTCTCCAAAGGGTCCCAGATATTTTTTGCCTTCAACACCCAACCATAAATAATATCCATTTAAAAAAATAATAACTTCAGGTAACAAAAAGACTTAGAAAAAAAGATTGTTTGAGATTCAAGACTTAAAGTCCACATGAGTGGATGAAAACTTACCCACAATCACTCAATATCTATCGAATCTCTAAATAGTGTATATCTCCCATGTCATTCATCACCCATTTTGTCCTTTTTTTTTAAATACTTCATTTGCACTTTTTAATGATCTAAATGTACATGTAGGTCATTCCGGCGGCTGTGATCTAATTCATATTGATTCACCGTCATGATCTAGTTTCTGAAACCTATCGTATATATGCAATGCAGCTATCGATGGATTACTTAATAAGGTGGTCATCTATCTGGGTAACATTCGTAATTCCGAAAGTTCTTTAATCCGAAAACAAAATAAGGTTCGTCATTCCGAAGGTTTGTTAGTCCGAAAATGAAATAAGGTTCGTTGATCCGAAGGTTCATAAGTCTGAAAACGAAATAAGGACTGTTATTTCGAAGGTTCAGTAGTCCGAAAATAAGAGTTGATAACCACTTACTCTATCTTTTTACTTGCATTATACATACAGTGTAGGTTAGTTTTGTTTAACTGCACCAAATGTCATGTGTTTTTGTGATTGCGGCCTCAGTCAAGTACGACTATACTCTATAAAGAGGACTGTACTCAACAGAAGAAGAAGAAGACTGTAGACCTCTATAACAAAGTGAGTTCTAAGGTCATATTCGAGATAAGTTACAGACAGGTAAGTTACAGGTAACATAACAATATCATGTAATTATGTCATGAAAAATTGAATCAATGAATAATCTTCATTATATCATTATAATGATAGTATTAATAAAAATAACAGAAGACAAATCCCTCTCTCTCTCGTTTCAGTTCCTCCGCTCAACCGCTGTTCGGAGATCGGCAGAAAAAAAGTCAATATAATTGAAGAAATATATTGCTGTCAATGACATAATAACCATGATATCAAGCACATATCTTAAACAAGATTCATCAATTCCAACAACAGAAAAGACAACATATCATACACAAAATAGTTGTAAACTAAACTGAAAATAAAACTACTACAATGAACTTCCTTTGTTGATTGAAATTTTAGAAGGGATTTGACTAGTAGTGATGTAGCATGACATTTCAAACAGTAAAAACAAATATTCATGTTCAAGTACAAAGCAAAACAAAAGGTATTTCAATAATCGTTGTTGTTATACCAAGGTTTTTTACCTGACTGCTAAGAAAGCATGAATGCCTGTGAGCAAGCAACAAGGGGACCAACGGCTTAAGGTCCTCTCCGAGGGACCTGGGGTGGTATTCTGAGATCCATTTTATCTCAGATAAAATAAAATATTTTATCTCCGTTAAAATCAGTGAGATAAAATACCCTTAAAATCTCTCCGAATTAGTATTCTGAGAACAATTTTATCTTCATTTTATCTCTGTAAGACACACCTACTTTTTAATCAATATCCAATTAGAAACGCGCTTTTATAGCTCTCTCGTGTCACTCAACCAATTGAAATCCATTCCGTCAGGAGGTGTGGCAAAGGGGTGAGATTGCGTCAATTTATTGACTTCAAATACGCTTGCACTATACGCTTGCGCGTCTTTACAGAGATGTCTTTTTAACAAAAAGGGCAATACTCTCATCTTTTTGCGAAGTCTATATCGCATCTTTTCAAGCCTCATTTCAAGGACAATATTAGTCAAGAAAAGTCTTATGAAATACTCTCTGATTGTACAGGAATAACGTGAAGGTTTTATTCTCAATAAATATATAATTTTTCTTCATTTTCATGTCAACATTTGGGGTTAATTCACCTAGAAATATTGGTGAAATCAACGTCGCGGAGATAAAATAGCCCCTACCCTCTTTTAAGTTTATTTCATTTTTTTCTTCAAAGTAACTTGGGCGCAAGCAAATCATCCGCATTGCAATACCCAGATACGCGATGGGTATGTCTATGCAGGCACTGTTCTGTTGCGTATCATCTATATTTACGCAAGATAAAATCTATACGCAAGATAAAATCTATACGCAAGATAAAATTGTAAATTTTATCTGAGAGATAAAATATCATCTCAGAATACCAATTTCATTTTAAGAGATAAAATAAAATATTTTAAAGATAAAATGACCTCAGAATACCGCCCCTGGTAATGAGGATAAATGCCTTACCAAAGGGTCACCGGAATCCGAATCCCCGCTCTACCGACTGAGCTATCGCGCCTCCTCCTTCTCCTCCTCTTTCTTCTTCTACTCCAACTACTCAGAACTAGCTCATCCCTTTTCCCAAACTTTTCTCAAACTTTTCTCCTCCCTACGTAAAATTCTTCATCTTCAGACTTCAGAACACATTAACAGGCAACGAATATTGTTTGCCTAGCTTGCCTGTGCGAGCGAGCGGATAGATCTGAGATAAAATACGGTACGCTGAAGTTCCGGGTGCGGGCACTCCGCTCGACAACATCATCACTCACAGTCACAACTCATCAGCACAGCACAGCACATCACAATATTCACAATAAAACTACGTATTGAGAAATACAATGTATTCTGTACCATTTGAAAATGTTGGTCGACTTCTTTCTCCTGTTCCGTCCATCTGTGTATTAAGGCTGTCCAATATTACGATCAAATAAATAAGATGATGCAGAGCCAAACAAAGTTTCCGCAGGTTGCTTGGACTCGAAGAATGAATGAAATGATTAATTCGGAGTCGAGTACCGGTATATATAAGTTTGTTGACCTTTTCTGCGCTGCCAGCGCCACGATGACGTAGTTACTTCGCTTGCAACACGCTTATTTATAATTACTAGTATAGTGGAAGTAGACTAGTTATTCCAGGTGTTTTTTTTTTAAATACAGAGAAAAATATTTACGAGAATGACCACGAAGCTCCCCGCGGAAGCGCTATGGTAGTTATATATACTAAAGATAAATTGTAAGGAATGACTTGTTCTATACTTCCCAAAAGTAATCATAAACTGGGCAGTGGCGTAACAGGCGGGGGGGGGGGGCAGGGGGGCAAGCTGCCCCCCCTGGCGGAACTCAACGGGAAAATTAAAAAAAACGGGAAAAAGAAAAAAAAGGGGGAAGAAAGGGAAAGGGAAAGGAAAGAAAAAAGGGGAAAGGGAAAGGGAAAAGAAAACTAAGAAAAACATAAAAAAGGGTAAACGGAAAGATAATGGGAAAAGGAAGGAAAAAAGAACAAGTGAGAAAGATCAATTCGCCCCGATAAAAGGGCCCGATATACAAATACATTAGCATGATTAGTAAGACAGGGAAATAAATTAAAGATGACAAAAAGGCAAACAAAAGCGGGAAATAAAGGCAAAATGGAATTAGCCAAAATCTAAATTGGAAAATAAAGAATAGGGACAAGATAACGTACACTACCGGCCCGACTACCGGGCTGCCGAGGATTGAGATAACGAGCGGGAAGAAAAATGGATGGTATATAGCATAATGTCGTAAGAAAGTCTATCATAAACTTGCTAAATCTCCAAAGGCTCTGTCCAAGAGTCAAGACCCCGTGCAGTGGGGGCTCTTCATCTGTAACCTTTAATGGGTTCTATAACGGGCCCCTATATCATGTATATGGACCCTTCCTGCATTAAGATTTACGTTGAAGCACTGGCGTACCGGGGGGTGGTTCCACAGCCAAGGGGAAATAAAAGAAAATAAAGGAGGCAGCGAAATGAGATGAATGAAAAAATATATATGACATGATATTGCTATAATGATGTAAAAATCTATCACATAATTAGAATTTCATTTTAACAGGCCTTTTTTTTTCTGGCTCGCTTCGCTCGCTGGCGACTTTTTACAAATTTTCCCACATTTGCTAGGGTGTGCCCCTCACAATATTTGGATGATTACAATACACAACTGCATTGAATTTATGTGTTGTGTTAAAGCTATATAAATATACACGCAATTTGATTAAAATAAGTGGCCATCTGTAATGTTTAAAATGGCTTTGATATCAAGAGGTTCCGGGGCTCTGCCACTGAACTAGAAATACGTATTCTAGTTCAGTGGGCTCTGCCCTGGACCCCACCCATAAAGCACTGTTATATGGATGAGTTTGGACCATGGCCCCCAAAAGTTCTACAACCGGCAACCCCAAAAAAATGAGGAAAGGAAGGAAAGTGTATTATATTTTTCTGAATATCACGTTAAAATCTATCTTCATGTTAGATTCTCATGAAAAGGTGATTTTTTTTTATCTCGCTCGCTCGGGACCTATATTAAGCTACTTTTTGCCAGAGCAGCCAGAAGCGCCATACTCGGCCCCCTCGAGCATATATAGAGTTTCGCCCTGATGCTCACAATCATAACAAAAATCCTGTTCACCGTGGCGTACAAAAAAAGAGAGAAAAAAGGAGAGGAGGGTGAAATATGATATCATCTTTTTAATATTATGTCAAAATCTATCACAAAATTGGATTTTTGCAATAAAATGTCAAAAAAAATTCTCGCTCGCTCGCTTATATATTGTGAAGGAAACCCCTTTTCGTTAAAAGAAAGATCTAATCTTCAAAATAAAGATTTAGATTTCCCCATATTCCATTTTTTTAATATTGAGCTTTGTTTGTTTACATCACGTAACTGAACGCCAGTATAGTCATTGAATGCCGGCGATCAGCTGTTTTTACTACGTGACCTGAATTCCGGAGAGAGACTGGTGAATTTACTCGGATTAATTGCTAGTGTGCGCGCATACGTGTTAGCGCAGAGGAATTGGTATATTTCTGCTGAGTCACGCCATATTCACGTAGAGCCAGCAGTATGATCTATTTATGGGACCGGTATGGTCTGTTATGAAATTTTATGAGCGTTTAAATAGCTCTAAGTCAAAATTAGAATCTTACCTTTTGTGTAGATTCTCTGGAAGTTGATGACAGCATTAATTTATTGCTGGAATTTCTTCATTCATGTTTGGATACTGTTATTTTCCTTTATTCTTAGACGATTACCGCCAGGATTTTGAACTCTTCCTTGGATCTAAAGCTCTGATGCGCGCATACGCGCACAGACGCGCTATCATTGGTATTTTAAAGTATTGAATTTGCATAGCATCCCGCTGCGTAATGTTTATGTGAAGAGAGTGGTTTTTAAAGCACTAAAATTACATAACAACCCGCCGCGTAATGCAATGAGCTCAGAAATTGCCAAAATCCTGGGGGGCCAAAAGTCTATAAATAGGGGCGGTTTGAGGAGTTTGTCATATCGTCTGGAAGCTCTCTCGAGTTAAGTTAGCTCTCCTAGTCACAATTCACATTCACTCTCTCAAGAATTCTCGTTCTCTGTTTCTCTTTCTACATTGTACATTCTTCTGTGAGTACATTACGTCATAATATGACACTTAGTTCCATTCAGGGAATTCGGCGAGAATAATGATGAATTTTAGCCAGGAATTTGAAATCATTCGTCACCTTTTTGGGATTAGTGACGATTTTTGGCAACCAATACTCTGTTGTATTTCTTATACTTTTATAGTCAGCTTGGATTTATCAGTTGTTCACAGAAATTGGGCAGCTTTTGTTATTCTTTAGCAGACTTTGATTGATTTGTCAAGTCTACTAATTGTTTGATAGATATCTAGAGAAGATATGAAAGCATTTATTGGTGCTTATTTGTGTTCTTTTTTACATGAACACAGATGTTTGGAGCAGATATTTCTAAATTAATTGATGGTCACAATAGTGAACATGAATGCTGACTGTTAATTTATCTTTCTGGAATCTCCTGAATGGATATTTAATTACCTTATTTATGAAATTGGATAATTTATGCATTTTATATTATGAATTTATGTCTGACTTGATGACAATATTTAGGCAGTCCTTTTTTAGGACTCTTGACAGTCTGAATATTTAATCAAATTATCTAGTCAGAGAAATTAATTTACTGCATTGATAAAATTATTCTACCAACGTGGAAAAGGCTAGAGTCAGATTTTTAATCTCTAAACAGAGATTATCTTTTGGTCAGTAACATTTGGCATAAAACTGTCAAGTTGTTCTGGAATGTGTGTTGTTTTGGTATTGCTTTGAATATTGATCTGACTTTGGGATTTTCCCACATTGGTCGTTTAAAGGATATTTATTGATAGAGTCGTTAACTCAATTCTAATTTCAGGATTAATGACTTTGATTATTTATTTACATTTCTTACATCATATACAAATAGGATCACACTAAACAAAGCTAGTCATCATGAGTGTTCGGATGTTAAGATCACGTGTTACATAGGTGTCAAGCATGCTATTCCCGTAGTTATTAAGATCAGAATACTTCATGTTATAAGATCAGAATACTTCATGTTATAAGATCAGAATACTTAATGTTATACATATCAGAATGCTTAATGTTATTCAGATCAGAATACTGAATATTAATTCTGATAATCTAACGAATACAATGTAACTAGAATATTGATTCTGACATTAAGATTACAAGGTAATCTATGTGAATAATCAATGAAATGTAAATAGCTGATTATCAATCAGAAAGC
Source organism: Lytechinus pictus (assembly GCF_037042905.1). NCBI lineage: Eukaryota > Metazoa > Echinodermata > Echinoidea > Temnopleuroida > Toxopneustidae > Lytechinus > Lytechinus pictus. The sequence continues at coordinate 23,189,209 of NC_087257.1, forward strand.
ATTTGTAAACAACTTGTAAATAATTCAAACTCTCTGTGCAGTCATTCACATGTTTTATTAAGAATACTTTATGTTTATGGTCATAGACTGAAGGAAACTCAGTTTATAGATGAAGCTTAATTCTTCATTTAGAATATTGACACTGTATTAATAGATGGTTGATTTAGTTACAGTGAAATAGGAATAATTGCTTAGGTGTTGGTCTTTTAGACTTGTTTTCACTTAGCTGTATTCTCAGACAGCAGGGACGAGGTTAAAGTTTCCGGTAGGCTTTAATGCTAAGAAAGGTACTATGTGAGTCTATTCTTGAACCCGTGATGATTAGAGATATTTACGGATTTCTGAGGCTTTTCATCACACAGAATGTTGGATGTTGTTACAAACTTCACACCGACAAAGTGAGTGGAAGTTTTGTAGGCGCTGTAAGGCTGGTAAACAAGGCCCGTTGAGAGGTTGATAGGATAAGGATATTATTGGAGATTGGTGTGTTGTATTGGGTTAGTGACATTGGATGGAGAAAGGTGTTGAGTAACTGCTGGCAGTTTAGATAGGATTACTCACATAAGTCAGAACGACAGAAAAGAACCATTGGTCCTGGAACTTTTGTGGAGAGTAGATTACAGTCTTAAGTTGAAATAATTCTTAGAGAGAACACAACTCTACGGAGTATAAAGTACAGAACTAAGTAGGATGTAGTTTAGCTACAGCTCGATATTTACAATTGATACAGATTATTGCTTAGTGTATTTAAAACAGTGAATACATAGGATTTATTAAGTTAGTAATTAATTATTATTCTATTTATCATTCTATCAATTTAAGAGTGACATGCACAGACTTACATTTAAGTTCTTTACTATGTAGGCCTAGAGTAAGTTATACAATTTTATATTGCTCATTCCATATTCAATGAATTTTATACTTATGCAAATTGATGTAAATATCCAAATTTTATTGTTGAAATGTTTCAGAAGAATTGTTAACTTCAAGTTTTTCTTATATTAAAGTTCAGTTGAACTTTACTTGTTATTTCTTAGGAATCAATAATTGAACTTGCACACTTGAATCTAGAAGGAACATGATTAGTGATCAGTGTTTGTTGAGAATGATGAATCCAATAAATTGGATTTGTTGCTAAGTCTTAGAATTAGAAATGGTGATCAATTGATTAGTGATGATTGATTGATGATGTGTTTAGGGATAAGAAGTACCGTACAATTAGTTTAAGCATTATTTAAGTTAGGGTTCTTAGTTTATTTATAGACCAACCTTGTATATTGCAAGAAAACGGAACTCGTCATCGAGCTTGGAAAACTACGCTTACCTAGTGAGACCCAGTGATAGAGTGGATTTGAGAACTGAAAGAGACTAGAATGATTGATTGCGAAGCAAGGACTGACCGCTTCTATGATTGCCTATGTGCATACGATTGCACGTGTGTGATGTGGATATGCCTGATCGTGTGTGTAGAACACGAGGCGAACAAAACGTTTTGTATGTGAGTGAATAGAGATTGGTTCATGGCTAACTCTATCAATGAAAGATGAGAAATATCATGGTTATATAATTAAATCTTACTTAATCACTCAGTGAGTAAACTCACCAGTTAAATTCTGCTGTGAAGGTCAGGACGCTGGAGTATGACAGAAGTCTTGTGATGGGAGAAAAGATGGTTTTTCTTCAGATCATCGGAGCTCCTTCAACCTCTGTGGTTCTGGCAGAATGGAGATGCTAAAAGTTGGCGGTCGATGTGAGAAGATGGACCAATCACGGAGCTCGTAATAGAACTCAGATATTATGGATCATGAGATGGCTATTATGATTGGTGGTTCACTAGCTCTTTAAAGTTCTCATGAAGAAAAGTTTCTTCATTTCGGTCAAGCGTTAGATTATGCTTGGCCAAGAGCTCAATAACTCTCTAAACTATTGTGGTGGCAGCATACTATTTTTAAAGGTTATTTTGATAGGGTCTCACGTTACATTTTTGGTGGCACGGCGGTGGGATGGTCTGTTTGGAAAATACCTGTACAAAAATTTACATTTTTGGTGGCACGGCGGTGGGATGGTCTTTTCAAAGAACCCCTCCACTTTTAAAAGAAAAAAAAAATACCGGTACATTTTTGTCTGCTAAGTAGTAGAGTGATCTGTATTAAGTATATAAATTTTTTTCGATTATTATGTATAGTTGTGTACGGTACTAGTAGATATTTAAGAATGTATTGTTTAAGCTATGTATAATAAATAAGTTGTGTTTTGAGTTCCTTATTACAAGTGTGCATTAAATAAGTTAAGATTGAATATGGAAAATGAGCATTAATATGTCTATGGACATGACAGTGAATTAATCACTGTGAATAATAAGGAAATCTACTCCTTTTACAATGTATCTATTCCTTTTACAATGTAAGGGTATGTGTGCTTGACATGATACAGGAAAAGGTATTATACCTAAACTAAAAATTAATCAAACATCCAAATAAATCAAAACTATAACACTCAATATGGTGAAACCAAGCGTCGAGCTACAGTCTGAGTTAGCAGCTGGATACGGAAGTTGTGGAGGCTGAATGGTTGAAATGACGTTGACGCTGGATAGGTTCTCACCATGAGGCTCGTAGAGGCAGAACTGGAGGTCTCAAACAGTCTATATGGTCAGGAACTCACCTACCCAATCTGACTTCACTTTGGACAGATGACTTGGTCCTGGAGAGAACGCTGAAACCTTGTTGCTGGAACTGCGGACTAGGCATCGACAGCGGAGAGTCTACAGGAACTAGGTCAGGCAATTAGGGAACTTACTTGCCTGGCATACCCGGAGCTGAGCATTGATGCTGGAGAGGCTTGCTAGTTTTCTCAGTAGCAATTGATGGAGAGGTCAGAGGTGCTATTTTCTGAGCTCACCCCAGGATGCTAGATGAGGCGATGGCAGCTGTACTGACGAATGGAGTCTTTTCTACAGACGGAGAAGGCAGGAGAGAGGAATAAGCCACGTCACGTCGGAGCAGTAGGGGATGGAGCGCAGTCGTCACCTGCAGATGAGAGAGTAAAGGAGATAGAAGAATTACAGTCAAGCCTGCAAGTGAATCAGAATGATGATAGAACAGATGAGTGTGAAAAGTATTGGAGGCTAACCATGAATTGTGTACTTCAACTGGAGAAGCTGGACACATCAGTCATGATTGCAGCAAAGTGGAACAGAGAGGTCCAGAGAACTAGGTGTTCAGATGGAGGTAGTGGATCTTTTGAGAAGCTAAGCTGGAACAGATGTTGATGAGATTATTGGAATGGACTTCTTACAGGAAGCAGATGAAACTATTGATTTTGAATGGATGATGTTGGGTATCAACTCACCTTGGAAAATTGTGCTGGACATGCTCACTCAAATGCTGATGAGTTATCCAGACAACCTTGCACCGATTTTTGACATTGTAGGAGATTGAAGAAGACTGGAAGAGAAAGAGAAGTATAAATGATTAGACTTTATTTCTATTAGATTTTGAATTGTTGCATTATTTGAATTTATATCAATGTTTTTCGTGAGTGAACTATATTGGATTTTATTGTGGTTATTAATGAGATTTTTACATGGAGGCTGGAGAGTGTGATGAAAAGGAGATGTCTACCATAACATTTACGCCAATAACTGAAGAGGAAATCAGGAAGGCACAGTTACAAGATGGAGACATAAAGCATATTTTGAGATGGAAGGAAATATGCAGTGAGCGACCAAGCTGGAAAGATGTTTCGCACCTATCATCAGCTACTAAGATTTACTGGGTAAACCGGACTTTGCTAGAAGTACAAAAAGGTGTCTTGATGAGGAGATTGTAATCAGAAGATGGGAAGGAGATAACTTGGAAAATTGTACTCCCTCGTTCTTTGCGAAGTACAGTACTGGAGGAATTACATGGTTCTCAAACAGCTGCTCATCTTGGAGTCAATAAGACATGGGATAAAGTAGAGAGGAGATATTACTGGGTTGGACTTGCTCCAGATGTGCGATTGTGGATTAAGAGATGTACTATCTGTGCACAGCTGAAAAAAAAAAAAAACCCAGAAGAAGAATAAAGCTCCACTTTAGAAATATAGAGTTGGTGCACCACTAGAAAGGGTAGCGACAGACATTTTGGGCCCTTTACCCGAGACGGACAGTGGAAACAAGTATGTGTTAGTCGTGGGAGACTATTTCACGAAATGGATTGAGTCGTATCCATTACCAGATCAGGAGGCGGAGACGGTTGCTAGGGTACTAGTGGAGGAGTTTATTTGTTGGTTTGGAATACCAAAAGAACTACATAGTGACTAATGGAGGAATTTTTAGTCAAGGCTGATGGCAGAGATGTGCAAGATGCTTGGTATTAAGAAAACAAGGACTTGCCCACTACACCCACAGGGAGTTGGATTTATATAAAGATTTAATAGAACCTTACTGGGTATGGTGTCGTCATTGCTCAATCCAGATGGTGAACAGAAGGACTGGGATGAGAGGATTCCATTCGCGATGTTGGCATACAGATCAGCAGTCCAGGAATCAACTGGAGAGAGTCCTGCTATGATGATGCTTGGAAGAGAAATCAGTCTGCCGGTAGATTTGCTGTTACCTTCTCCAACACCTACAAATGAAGAAGAATCGGACTATGTGAGTGATGTGAGGGAAAAGTTACACGAGGTACATGAAGGTGCCAGAGAAAAAAAAAAATTGCTGATAAAGACAGGCCAAGTCTTATGACAGAAATATTATTCAGCTAGGCTTTGTAACTGGAGAATGGGTGTGGTTATTCGACGCATCAAGGAAGAAGGGAGTTTGCATTATTAAAGCTATGCATAAATTGGAAAGGACCATTTATGGTAGAAACCAAACTTTCTGATGTCGTATATCGAAACCAGGTATAATTCGGAAGCAAGACCTTCGAAGATCAATTGAACTGTTATTTAAGAGATTTATGATGTTTATGTATTTTTTTTTTGTACATGAATATTCATGTATTGCTATATATTGATATTTAATGCTATTATAATGTAGTCACTGGGACAGTGACTTTATTTGGCGGGGGGTAGTGTGAAGGAAACCCCTTTTCGTTAAAAGAAAGATCTAATCTTCAAAATAAAGATTTAGATTTCCCCATATTCCATTTTTTTAATATTGAGCTTTGTTTGTTTACATCACGTAACTGAACGCCAGTATAGTCATTGAATGCCGGCGATCAGCTGTTTTTACTACGTGACCTGAATTCCGGAGAGAGACTGGTGAATTTACTCGGATTAATTGCTAGTGTGCGCGCATACGTGTTAGCGCAGAGGAATTGGTATATTTCTGCTGAGTCACGCCATATTCACGTAGAGCCAGCAGTATGATCTATTTATGGGACCGGTATGGTCTGTTATGAAATTTTATGAGCGTTTAAATAGCTCTAAGTCAAAATTAGAATCTTACCTTTTGTGTAGATTCTCTGGAAGTTGATGACAGCATTAATTTATTGCTGGAATTTCTTCATTCATGTTTGGATACTGTTATTTTCCTTTATTCTTAGACGATTACCGCCAGGATTTTGAACTCTTCCTTGGATCTAAAGCTCTGATGCGCGCATACGCGCACAGACGCGCTATCATTGGTATTTTAAAGTATTGAATTTGCATAGCATCCCGCTGCGTAATGTTTATGTGAAGAGAGTGGTTTTTAAAGCACTAAAATTACATAACAACCCGCCGCGTAATGCAATGAGCTCAGAAATTGCCAAAATCCTGGGGGGCCAAAAGTCTATAAATAGGGGAGGTTTGAGGAGTTTGTCATATCGTCTGGAAGCTCTCTCGAGTTAAGTTAGCTCTCCTAGTCACAATTCACATTCACTCTCTCAAGAATTCTCGTTCTCTGTTTCTCTTTCTACATTGTACATTCTTCTGTGAGTACATTACGTCATAATATGACACTTAGTTCCATTCAGGGAATTCGGCGAGAATAATGATGAATTTTAGCCAGGAATTTGAAATCATTCGTCACCTTTTTGGGATTAGTGACGATTTTTGGCAACCAATACTCTGTTGTATTTCTTATAGTCAGCTTGGATTTATCAGTTGTTCACAGAAATTGGGCAGCTTTTGTTATTCTTTAGCAGACTTTGATTGATTTGTCAAGTCTACTAATTGTTTGATAGATATCTAGAGAAGATATGAAAGCATTTATTGGTGCTTATTTGTGTTCTTTTTTACATGAACACAGATGTTTGGAGCAGATATTTCTAAATTAATTGATGGTCACAATAGTGAACATGAATGCTGACTGTTAATTTATCTTTCTGGAATCTCCTGAATGGATATTTAATTACCTTATTTATGAAATTGGATAATTTATGCATTTTATATTATGAATTTATGTCTGACTTGATGACAATATTTAGGCAGTCCTTTTTTAGGACTCTTGACAGTCTGAATATTTAATCAAATTATCTAGTCAGAGAAATTAATTTACTGCATTGATAAAATTATTCTACCAACGTGGAAAAGGCTAGAGTCAGATTTTTAATCTCTAAACAGAGATTATCTTTTGGTCAGTAACATTTGGCATAAAACTGTCAAGTTGTTCTGGAATGTGTGTTGTTTTGGTATTGCTTTGAATATTGATCTGACTTTGGGATTTTCCCACATTGGTCGTTTAAAGGATATTTATTGATAGAGTCGTTAACTCAATTCTAATTTCAGGATTAATGACTTTGATTATTTATTTACATTTCTTACATCATATACAAATAGGATCACACTAAACAAAGCTAGTCATCATGAGTGTTCGGATGTTAAGATCACGTGTTACATAGGTGTCAAGCATGCTATTCCCGTAGTTATTAAGATCAGAATACTTCATGTTATAAGATCAGAATACTTCATGTTATAAGATCAGAATACTTAATGTTATACATATCAGAATGCTTAATGTTATTCAGATCAGAATACTGAATATTAATTCTGATAATCTAACGAATACAATGTAACTAGAATATTGATTCTGACATTAAGATTACAAGGTAATCTATGTGAATAATCAATGAAATGTAAATAGCTGATTATCAATCAGAAAGCATTTGTAAACAACTTGTAAATAATTCAAACTCTCTGTGCAGTCATTCACATGTTTTATTAAGAATACTTTATGTTTATGGTCATAGACTGAAGGAAACTCAGTTTATAGATGAAGCTTAATTCTTCATTTAGAATATTGACACTGTATTAATAGATGGTTGATTTAGTTACAGTGAAATAGGAATAATTGCTTAGGTGTTGGTCTTTTAGACTTGTTTTCACTTAGCTGTATTCTCAGACAGCAGGGACGAGGTTAAAGTTTCCGGTAGGCTTTAATGCTAAGAAAGGTACTATGTGAGTCTATTCTTGAACCCGTGATGATTAGAGATATTTACGGATTTCTGAGGCTTTTCATCACACAGAATGTTGGATGTTGTTACAAACTTCACACCGACAAAGTGAGTGGAAGTTTTGTAGGCGCTGTAAGGCTGGTAAACAAGGCCCGTTGAGAGGTTGATAGGATAAGGATATTATTGGAGATTGGTGTGTTGTATTGGGTTAGTGACATTGGATGGAGAAAGGTGTTGAGTAACTGCTGGCAGTTTAGATAGGATTACTCACATAAGTCAGAACGACAGAAAAGAACCATTGGTCCTGGAACCTTTGTGGAGAGTAGATTACAGTCTTAAGTTGAAATAATTCTTAGAGAGAACACAACTCTACGGAGTATAAAGTACAGAACTAAGTAGGATGTAGTTTAGCTACAGCTCGATATTTACAATTGATACAGATTATTGCTTAGTGTATTTAAAACAGTGAATACATAGGATTTATTAAGTTAGTAATTAATTATTATTCTATTTATCATTCTATCAATTTAAGAGTGACATGCACAGACTTACATTTAAGTTCTTTACTATGTAGGCCTAGAGTAAGTTATACAATTTTATATTGCTCATTCCATATTCAATGAATTTTATACTTATGCAAATTGATGTAAATATCCAAATTTTATTGTTGAAATGTTTCAGAAGAATTGTTAACTTCAAGTTTTTCTTATATTAAAGTTCAGTTGAACTTTACTTGTTATTTCTTAGGAATCAATAATTGAACTTGCACACTTGAATCTAGAAGGAACATGATTAGTGATCAGTGTTTGTTGAGAATGATGAATCCAATAAATTGGATTTGTTGCTAAGTCTTAGAATTAGAAATGGTGATCAATTGATTAGTGATGATTGATTGATGATGTGTTTAGGGATAAGAAGTACCGTACAATTAGTTTAAGCATTATTTAAGTTAGGGTTCTTAGTTTATTTATAGACCAACCTTGTATATTGCAAGAAAACGGAACTCGTCATCGAGCTTGGAAAACTACGCTTACCTAGTGAGACCCAGTGATAGAGTGGATTTGAGAACTGAAAGAGACTAGAATGATTGATTGCGAAGCAAGGACTGACCGCTTCTATGATTGCCTATGTGCATACGATTGCACGTGTGTGATGTGGATATGCCTGATCGTGTGTGTAGAACACGAGGCGAACAAAACGTTTTGTATGTGAGTGAATAGAGATTGGTTCATGGCTAACTCTATCAATGAAAGATGAGAAATATCATGGTTATATAATTAAATCTTACTTAATCACTCAGTGAGTAAACTCACCAGTTAAATTCTGCTGTGAAGGTCAGGACGCTGGAGTATGACAGAAGTCTTGTGATGGGAGAAAAGATGGTTTTTCTTCAGATCATCGGAGCTCCTTCAACCTCTGTGGTTCTGGCAGAATGGAGATGCTAAAAGTTGGCGGTCGATGTGAGAAGATGGACCAATCACGGAGCTCGTAATAGAACTCAGATATTATGGATCATGAGATGGCTATTATGATTGGTGGTTCACTAGCTCTTTAAAGTTCTCATGAAGAAAAGTTTCTTCATTTCGGTCAAGCGTTAGATTATGCTTGGCCAAGAGCTCAATAACTCTCTAAACTATTGTGGTGGCAGCATACTATTTTTAAAGGTTATTTTGATAGGGTCTCACGTTACAATATATATATATTTGCCCGATACGCCATATCGCCCCCTCAAAATTTTTGCCTTATGACGCCATTGCCTCATGATATGACCGGGAAATTTTTTGCTCTTGCCTCCCCTAGCCACCGACCCCTGTTACGCCGCTGAAACTGGGATCATGATGTCGTCGTTCATTATTCATAACAGTTTCTGGGAAATAAAAAAAGTGTTAACACTAAAGGAGGCCGTATTGATAGGGTAAAACTCTTGCTGCAAACGTTAGAAAGAGTTTTATTTATAATCATTGAAGCATCTCTTTTGAACTTTGTTCTGGAAATTTTTAGATAAAATGCATCAATCAATCAATCAATCAATCAATCAATTAATCAATCAATCAATCAATCAATCAATCGATCGATCGATCGATCGATCAATCGATCGATCGATCGATCGATCGATCTATCTATCTATCTATCTATCTATCTATCTATCTATCTATCTATCTATCTATCTATCTATCTATCTATCTATCTATCTATCTCCTAACCTAGGGACGGGGGGGGGGGGGTGGGAGGTAGAACAACACTTTTTATCTTTTTTTTTCTCTCTTATCATTCATACATCTTGTTAATATTTCATTTTGTAATTGCTGAAACGCATTAGTATTAATTTCTAGTATCTTTGAAGTTTGATGTCTAGTTTGTATAATTATATTTGTTATGGATTTATTGTATAATTTATAATCATGTTTCAAATAGTTTGTACAACTTGCTTATGGAATGTGAATGTTTAATTTGATTTGAGAGAATACAATAAAACATCCTTAAAAAAAAAAAAAAATCTATCTATCTATCTATCTATCTATCTATCTATCTATCTATCTATCTATCTATCTATCTATCTATCTATCTATCTATCTATCTATCTATCTATCTATCTATCTATCCATCCATCCATCCATCCATCCATCCATCCATCCATCCATCCATCTATCTATCTATCTATCTATCTATCTATCTATCTATCTATCTATCTATCTATCTATCTATCTATCTATCTATCTATCTATCTATCTATCTATCTATCCATCTATATATCAGCTATCTATCTATCTATTATCAATCAATCAATCAGTGGCGTAAATTCCAGAGCAATGGTGGGGGATGATTAGCAACATTGAGCTGAAAATTCAAACTTTTTGTGACACCACCCATGTCATGGCCAGAATTTTTAGTGGGTGGGGGGAGGATATACTCTAAAGCGAGGGAGGATCGAAGCGGCAGGGCAGAGCTTGTCGTTGGGGAGCTTTTGCATTTTTAAAAGTGAAATTGAATCGATTTCATGCATATACTTTTGATGAATTTTGTGAACATTTTCAGTTAAAAAATGTCAGTTTTCAAAGTAAGTTGGGGGCGACTACCCCATCCCTTTGCTGCAAACAGCCATGGATAGTACATGGTGTACTTAAAACAATTTTTGGTGATGGCAGGTATGGCCTGCAGTATCGCAATTTTTTAAATTTTATTTTGATTGCTGTTTAATGATTTTAATGTGGCATCACAAATGGGCTGCCCATGCATATTATCGTATAGTTGAAATATACTTCATTGTGTCCGAACGGTCTTTATTTTACATCAAAACAAGAATAGGGGCCTATATACCCCGGGGGGGGGGCACTCAGTATATAATGCATAGTGGGTATGTGCCGCGGAGGGGACCCCCATTTTTACACTCAAATTTCCGTTCCGAGGCATAGCATTTTTGTCTTATTGAGAAAAAGAACAAACAAAGCCGCTCCAAAGCATAGCATTTTCTCCTTCTCGAGAAAAAAGAAGAAAAAAAATCTGCTCCAGGCTGGGCTTCGCATATTTTCCGGTACGCCGTTCCGGTCGCAATTTTGGTGAAAAGCGGCCGCAGCTCGCTGTCCGACCATCGCCTCTGCGCTAGCGCGCCCGTCAGTCGTGCCGCCGGGCTAGCTGCATGCACGTTCCATAGGGATGCATACGCACTCGCACGCAGGCGACCCGTTCCAAGGACTCCCGTTTTCACAAACATTTGTAGTTCCGAAGCCCGTTCCGAGGACCCTCCTTTTTACAATTCGCCGGCTCCAAGGCCCCCGTTTTTTGTCTCGCCCGCGGCACACCCCTACCACTTTTTTGGTCGAGTGCCCCCCCCGGGCTATATACAGATGAAGAAACCCTCGAGATTGAAATGAAAACTGGCTCATTTACTCACTGGAAGCATGGGCGGCGGAGCACTGACAGGATTATCCTTTCATGGGGGGGGGGCATTCTATTCTGCTGCTGCGCCCCCCCCCCCAACACAAAAAATAATTTCAGAAATAATCACGCAATATTCAAAATTATGAACAAAAATCCACTCACATTTTAAATCTTTATTATTGTGAGGTGCTAATAATGTTATTTTATCTCTCAATTGTAGGCCTAAAGATATTATACGTGAAATAGGTTTTACTAAGTGTATACCGGCAACGTCTTCAATATCTCTATTAATTTAAGAAGAAGAAGGAGGAGGAGGAGGAGAAGAAAGAGATGAAGGAGAAGAATATTAGAAAAAGGAGAAAAATTTGCTTGGCCAGCAAGTTAAAATCAACATTGGTCAATCAATCAGTGGTAAAGCTTTAGAGCTATAGCGCCATCTGCTGGTCTATAGTAGCTTATTTTTCAAACTTTCTGCAATGGCGTCCGTCAGACGCTGATTTTTCGCATTAGAATCCTAATTCCTATCTTTATCGGAGAGAAGGTTAAAGGCTTTGAAGTATCATCATATTTTGACAGTAGGATTCCTATCGCGCCTGGAATCTACCCTGCCCGACATGGTGCTTCAGCAGTTAGATCATGAGGTAAAAATGTTTGTTGCAGTGAGTTTTATCCAGTCCAGTCGATTGGTGTTGAATTGAAGTTGTATTTGTAAATTGCATTGAGCCTGTTCTGTTCTGAGCTGAGCGCTCTCGGGGTGATCTGTGAACGCGGCTGGCGCTGGCCCACAGGCACAGGCACAGCTCAGCGTCACGAAATGCTGTAATTTGTTGATGATAGATGTTGCATGTTGTGCACTGTGCAGTGCAGTGAAAGACACCAGCCATTGCATTTATATGATAAATTATAATGTCTGAGACTCTGAGGATCGAATAACCCAGGGAGCCCAGGGGCTTACCGTGTATTTGACCATACTCACAAGTCACAGGACTAGCGTGATTTATGGTCTAAATATTTCTCCAAATGATTTGTGAAAACAGAAATTATGCACTTACCACGATTATATGGATGAAGGTCTAACGAGTGGCAGTTTCCTGACATCGAGGCACAGACTGGAACCTCAAAAAACGACAAGTTCTCTCCTAGAGTCCTACCCCAGTCTCGATCGGCCATTTTTGTTATGAATCATAACAAAATGGCCGATCGAGACTGGGGTAGAAGTAGACAGCTGGCAGCCGTCTGTTTCGAGGAGTTTTTTAACATTTTTTTAATATAAATTTCTCCTCATACACAGACGGCTCGCTATCGTGCAGGCACCATTAGGGGACTTACAATGCAAAATCCCCCCGTCGGGGCTCTTCAATTTTTGTCTTTAAGTTTAATGAATCAAACTTTTGAAAATTAACGCAACCGAAATGCAAATTAACATTCCCTCTTGGCATTAATTGCCAAAAAACGGGGAAAATAAAGTTAAAAGGAACAAAAACAGTGACTTACCTCGGCTGCCGGCTGTCGCGCAACTTTACTGCCCTGTTTTACCCGAACTTAATACACATAACATATGGCCATTGAGTCCCCTGTACAGATCGCGCTAGAACTTCGGTCTCTGTATTTGGTGAGCTGAACAACCAACATAACAGAGACCGAAGCTTTTGGTCTAGGGTAGGAGAGAACTTTTCGTTTTTTGAGGTTCCAGTCTGTGCCTCGATGTCAGGAAACTGCCACTCGTTCATGCAGGCTCCACTCCACTTCACTACCGCTACACTACGCTCCACCTACCCGAACATCGGGACAGTGAACTCGTTCGGATATTCCGAGTCATTAAGCCAAAGGTGGGATGGCAATCATGGTTATCGTAAAAATTGAAGAAAAAATATATAACGAGGGATATGAATGACTTAATTTCTTACTCTACACCCGTATTTCACTCCGTGTCCATCCTCCGGTTATCCTCAAAATTTGTGATTTTGGGCCAGTATCTTTTTCCTCACGTATTATTCACGGCCGATTTCAAAACATCGCATGCGATCGCGATCGATCAGCGACCGATCGCTTGCGATGTTTTGAAATCGGCCGTGAATAATACGTGTGAGGAAAAAGATACTAGCCCAAAATCACCAATTTTGAAATTGGCAGTGAATTATTTGTACAATGTACGTGTGAGGAACTCCATGTTGGCTCTACATTACCAAGTTTTAGGCTAACCGGAGGATGGATATGGAGCGAAATTAGGGTGTAAAGTAGAGAAATTAAGCTTTTATTCTTTTTTGATGACGTTTCGACATATATTTTTTACAATAAATATGCATTTTTCCCCACCTTTGCCACTCGGAGTATCCGAGCGACTTTTGTACCTTGAGGTTCGGGTAGGTGGAGCGTAGTGTAGCGGTAGTGAAGTGGAGTGGAGCCTGCACCAACATCACCTGAGGTAGGGGGATGGGAAGACTGAGTGAACGTTGCGATAACTTAATGTGAGAATCTTTTGCCTAATTTAGTCAATTTGTGTGAACTTGGTAAATTGGTTGTGTCTGTGAGATCTGAGTGAGACGATGAGATGAGACTCTTGAGAGTCCTGTCCTGAGAGTGAGACTGCACTGATCATGCTGATAGTGATAGTGATACTGGCATCATTGTGAAATTGGGGACAGTTCCCTTTTCCCACCGGATACTTTTTCATGACGAGTCAACACATGCCCTGCCTCATTCTTTCATTGGCGTTGCTTTTTTAAACACTTCAATTCATCATCGCTGCTGGTGCTGCTTCTACTAGGGCTTACATCTCCTTCAAAAGTAATTTAGCTTAGATCAGAGAGATTTCTTTTGGTGCTGCCTTTTTCTTCTTCTTTAAATGGGAACCAGCGTGGAAAATTCTTCATAGAATTGTGCACGTTGGTACCCATTTTGAAGAGTAAATAAAGACAGTCACAGCTTACTTGTGAGATTTATTTCGTCAGTGATGATTCTGACAAAATAAGTAATAAATCGTCTCATTAAAGTGGGAATCAGCATGTACAAATCTATTGAGAATTTTCCATTGAGAAGTACACGCTAGTTTCCATTTTGAAGAGTAGATAAAGACAGTCTATCGTTGAGATTTATTTCGTCAGTGATGATTCTGATGAGAATCTCACCTATAAACTGTCTTTATTTACTTTTGGAAGTGGGAACCAGTGTATGCATACTCTATGTAGATGCTGGTTCCTATTTTGAAGAGTAAGTAGGGACAGTTTACTAGCTAGTGAGATTTATTTCCTCAAGCCCCCATCACACTTATTCCGAATCAAGCAGAATTGGCTTGAATGAAAGGACTATTGTTTGTCCACCAGTTGGTCATTTAAATCTACTTCGAACACCGTTCGAAAATATCCTGCGAATGTTTTGAACATGACCAAAACCTTCGGGACGGCCAAAAGAAATGACAAAAATATTTTGAATGCACTCAAAATGCAGTCAGGATATTTAGAATGCCCCTAGAATGTCCAAGAACGTAGCACGAATTATCAATCTGACTCCATTGCGGTTCATTTTTACTAGTGTATGATGATACACATGGTCAATTTACTGAATTTCAACTCCAGTTTGGTGAATTCATAAGTTCCTCCCAAAAATTTCTAGATTTTTTGAATATTTTTTTCTTTCCAGCTTCTGCTTGATTCCTGCTGATTCCGAATAAGTGTGATGGGGGCTTCATTAATGAGTTTGACAAGAATCTCATTAGTTTTACACTGTCTTTATTTACTTTAATACCTGCAAGATTTTTTTTGTTCTGAACTCTCCTGTCACAAAATAATATTTCTGCCGATGTTTGTTCAGATCCTGACAAATGTTCATGTATTTGTCTTTTATTTGTAATTTACATGTTTGATTTCCATTTTAGGTTCTTCCTTTTAACACTAACAGCTGAAAATATATAAACTTGCTTTTAAAAGGACAAGTCCACCTCAACAAAAATTTGATTTGGATAAAAAGGGAAAATCTAACAAGCATTTACACTGAGAATTGGATAAAACTTGAATGAAAAATAAGAAAGTTATGACATTTTAGAATTTTGCTTAATTTCACAGAACAGTTTTATGCACAAACTGGTCAGTATGCAAATGAGGGGACTCATGACGTCACCCACGCACTATTTCTTTTGTATTTTATCATGTGAAATATGAAATATTCTAGTTTTCTCATTGTCCTGTGAAACAAAGATTTACATGTATTCCTCCCTGAACATTCAAATTACCATGATTGCAGGGCGCGACAAACCCGTTTGCCCGGGGCAAGTGAAAATGACGTGCGGGCAAGCATTTCTCAAAGTCAATTGCCCAATCGGGCAAGTGGTTGTTTTGGAAATAAAATAATAAGCATATCAGTACACCCTCTAAATTTCAATATCTTTTGGATAATCACAACTATCTCTCATATTATGTCAAACAACAGTGGAAACTGATGTAAAATCAGCGCCAATTACCAATAATCTATCACCAGGTACCTCGTTCGAAAAACCGTGCCATCGCATCTTACGTTCTATGTGTGCAATGACTGCGCATGCGCTACTATCTTGCACTATTTGCCGATGCAAAAAAACCCAAAACAAAACAACACCAAAAGTGGCTAAAATTTCACATTTTGCAAAAATCCATGAAATGGCCATCTATTTTCCATACTACCTTGAAATTGTTTTGATTTAGTTGGAAACTACCGAAAAAATGAAGAATATTCAGCTCTTTCTTGACTCTGATTTATGATGATGTTTTGGCCTCAGTAAATGTTTTTTATTATTGTGGTCCCACATGTAGACTTTCATGATGTTGACCAAGTGTAAAACGATCAAAACGATCAAACGATAGTTTCACCTTGAAAAAACCCCATGAAAGTCTACATGCGGGACTACAATAAAAAAAATATTGACCGAGTGTAGCATCATAAAATGAAGAAAAGACAAGAGAGAGGTGAATATTCTTAATTTTCTTGATAGTTTCCAACTAATTTAAAATAAAAAATCAAGGAAATATGGAAAATAAATGACCATTTCATGGATTTAAAGATGCAAAATGTGAAATTTTAGCCACTCCACTTTTGATGATAATTTTTTTTTTTTTTTTTTACACATCATAAAACGATCTTCTTCAGAGTCAATAAAAGAGCTGAATATTTTTCACTGGCTTTCTTTATAGTTATCAACTAAATCAAAACAATTTTAAGGAAATATGGCAAACAGATAACCATTTTGTGGATTTAAAGATGCCAAACATGAAATTTTAGCAACTTTTGATGAAGGTTTTTTTTAAACCTTAAACGCCCATTTATAAATAGCGAAAAAAATTCAAAATAAACGTAATGACTCAGGCCTATGTTGCTGAAATAAACTTTTAAATGTGTGTTCTTTTATACTGTACATGATTCTCAATTGTTGTTATTTTGTATGACCTTCAAAAATAAAGAGTAGTGCCGTCATAATAAAAAATATATTATAAAACAAATTGGGCAAGCAGTTTTTTCTATCGGGTAATCAAATTTTATCATCACTTGCCCGACAGGGCAAGTGACAATTTGTTTTTTTGTAGAGGCCTGCATGATTGTTTTAACATTGTGTGGTTCAGTCAAGTTGGTTATTATTGTCAAATGCGTAAAAATTGAAATATTGTTTAATTCAAACAATAACAAGCAAAAGAAATACATGTAGTGAGTAGTGAGGGACATCATCTCTCATTTGAATGTCACTGAGTTTATAACTGTTTTGTGAAAAATAAGCGAAATTTCATAATGCCATAACTTTCTTATTTTTCATCCGATTTTGATGAAATTTTCAATGTCATGCTTGTTGGATTTTTCTCTATTGATTCAAATCAACATATTTCTTGGGTGGACTTGACCTTTAAAAATTTCCTACATGTAGTCAATTTCCAGTTCCTGGCCTGAGTTCCAGAATAGGTTCCCCGATTTTGGATGAGCTAACTTTTAGCAAATGATGGGCATGCATTCTGTTGTTGCCCTGTAATAGCTAAATGCACATAAATTGCATATTGTGATATTTTGAAATCAATTGATTAGTAAATTTTAGAAATTAGGAATGTTTTTTTGAGACAACTTTTGATTTCAAACTGATGGTTGTCTGTTTGTTTGTGAAAAGAAATTCTTGAAATGCATATGAGTTTGTTGATACATTATGGTGATATGTCTACGATTACACTACCAATCACAATTTGACAGGATCAGAAGGGGGAAGGGCCTGTTGCCCTTTGCCTGCCTTGAAGCCAAGGTCCTCTATTTTTTTTTAAACTGTGGTTTGATGTCCTTTTTATTTTGCTTGTCAGATTTTTTTGGAGGCAACTGTGATTTTGGGTAGTGTTCCAAAGAAATTGTACATTATCTCAAATCTCCAAAAGACATCCAGTCTTGACCATTTTTATGATTTTTTTTTCAATAACAGTGTACATGTACCTATATTCCCTTTGGATCATGAATCATTATGAAAGTATGCTTAATTTAAAAGAAGGACTGAACTGACAATTCCAGGGAACTTATATTTTTTTATTAAATTGTCTGCCAAAAATACATGTACATGTAGTGTTATGAGTTTGTGTGTGTATGAGTCAACACAGAGCTAATGATGTCACAGGCTCATATTATTTCAATTCTTTTTCTAGTCTGATTTCATTCATTTAGTGTACATACATGTACATATTGATTTGGAGGCCAGGGCTACTCATGTCTCACTGTGAAATGAGGAAATAATGACCAACAAAGTTTGACAAGAACTGATGATATTGTTGATAAGTCATGTAGGACAATAGGACTGAGGAGAAGAGGTATGTTCCCAAGATTGATTCCTGTGGGACTCCCATATTCTCTGCTTTTATTAGATTAAATAGGATTCTCTCATTGCTTTTGAAGTTCCTTTTAAATCTTAAGTACCTGTACATGATAATCTTTGCGCTAAATGTAAATAATTCAAGAGAATGGTGAGAGTTGTCTTTAGAATTCAATGGCAGTGAATGTACATGTGGTTTTATTAAAACTCAGTTCTGTCTTCTTTGAGTAAATGCTACAAGTGGAAAGGGAAAATATTGTTTCCTACTCAAACTTCTGCTGTGGTTAAAACACCCAAACATT
The DNA here is from genome assembly GCF_037042905.1 of Lytechinus pictus. Taxonomy (NCBI): domain Eukaryota; kingdom Metazoa; phylum Echinodermata; class Echinoidea; order Temnopleuroida; family Toxopneustidae; genus Lytechinus; species Lytechinus pictus. Next base: position 23,207,550 of record NC_087257.1, read on the forward strand.
TGTTTAAGTGCTTGATTGCGTAATATACATGTTGTAAACTGCACCATTTCATCAGTTTACTTCAAGTACATGTATATTCAGTTAACTATATTCCAAGATATTCAGTTGAATAGTCCTGTGCGTCATGAAAATGGACCACAATTGAATTGTATAATCTGCCTCGGACTGCTTGATACATGCATGCCCAGATCCCTATTAAATTTATAACAGGTGGCTTATAATATAACTATGCAGACTAATCATGATTTGATTGGGATTTTGCTAAAATGAAAAATGGTAGGGGACCGTGGAGGTGGGGGGGGGGGGGAGAAAAAGTGGTGGAAAGACAAAGATGGAGGGAGAGAGAGAGAGAGGGACAGAGAGTGGCACATAGAGAAAGATATCTAGAGTTAGAGGGAGAGAGAGAGAGAGAGGGGGAGAGATGGACAGAGACAGCGAAAAAGAGAGAAAGAGGGGGAAATACCCTGGCTGTCTTGCCTGATAGGCACCAACCAGGCGTTTCCACAGGAAACAGTAATTTAGCGTATCCTGCCGCCCTGAAGTATGACACATACCCTGCGATTCCCCCCTTCCCCCATCAGGTTGTCTCCTACATTGTAATCCTGCGGAAACCTTCACCACATATGTCACCAGTTGTGTGTTTCATACATGAAGTCCTGCTGTCTCTGAGCTATATTCGGAAACTACATTACAGAGTCCTGTACAAACTGTGTCTCGCATATTGCAAATTTGTACCAAACTTTGTGCTGAGCGATTGCAGATTGGTCCAACTTTAGAGTCTAATCCAGTGAGAATGGAAGGCTTAGATCTGTTCTGGCAGCAGAGGGAAGATCCTATCTCGGTTGTAGATCCTTCTGCGGTCTTTGGAGAGCTCTTGTTCAATGCGGACATCGCAAGGAACCGCTGCGTAAGTGACTCTTCTGTCGTTCATACTACCCCTGTGGCCAGTGCAGTTTAATACCTTGGGTCACATTGACCACTAAAGCATTTCCTTGGCACAGTTTCAAGAATTTGCTGCCCAATTAATGCTATAGTGTACAGTGTTTTTGCTTCATAACTTGCTCAGAGACAAATGGATACATGTGTTACAATGATTTATATTTTTTATGATGACACTGCAGTGATAACAATGGGTCAATTATAGTTGTCTTTGTCCTTGCATGTTTTAAACAAGAAGCAATTAGTGTACAGTGTTATTGCATTTTTCAGGATTTTTTAAAATGCCGGTTGCGGAATATATTTTTGAAAGTTTATACTTAAAGAAAACTGTAGATAAATTTTCAATAGTTAAGTTAGAAAGAAAAATATTCTTACATACAAAAAAGTACATGTATACCTGGAAAAAATTGTATTAGAAGATTCATGTACATTGTATATTGCTCATAACAAGCATTTATTTTGAAGAAAAAATAACTTTGGGAAACTTTGGTACTTTTAGTACTCTTAGACCCCGTTAGACCCCATTTTTAGTCACATTTCGGGACTTCTTAATGCTGGACCAATATATCTTGTCAAACTGGCCCAGATGCACATTTCATTGTTTTTTTTTTTCAATTTCAACCAAAGAGTAATAGTGAGTTGGATCGCTCTTCATGAAGTCAAAGGTACAGTATTGTATGGATGTGATGGTGTGATTCAAAGCCCATGCAATTTCCAAAAGGCAATGAAGTGCTAATAATCTTCTGGATGAAGCTACTTGTAGATCTATTCATGTAGCTCTGGAACACCCTCAATTAGCAGATGCTCGTAGCTCATAACGTGGACAAAGTTTGTTGATCGGTCTTGATCATGAGACCATTTTTCTAGGTCAACGTCAGAAATGTCAATCTTGTTCTTGGACATATATGGACTTTATGATCTGTCAGGTCGTAACATTTTTTTTCTTCAGAGTTTGCAGGACTTTCTTGACAAGTTGTCATTATCAAATACTAGTAGTTGCCATAGTAACTATCACCTCCGCTTCTCAGCCAGAAGTAAAAACCTGTCAGACAATAAATGTCGGTGAAATGCCTCTCAGACATGTTCTGAGACAAATCATATAGTGCTATAAAATGCTTCAAGTCTAAAAAAAATGGTCAGAAGTTATCAGCATACATGTCCCACTTTATATGACGTCAAAATAATTTTCTCATGTCTCGTCTCATATTGTGTTATAATCATTGATTATCATAATGATTATGTAATCAGTCTTAGTGAACGATTTCATAAATTTGTGCAACTTTGGATGTACTGTTTTAATGTGTACAAATTGACCTGTTCGCATTTTTTTGTCACCTTGATTCTTGAAACAAAAGAAAGTACATGTATTATTTTCAATGATTTCCCATGTCGGGAGAGGGGTGATCTAAAATAGCCTAGCAACCTACATGTATATTTAATCAAAGTTATATTTAATCAAAGTTGTTTACTTCTATCTTGCAAGAGATTGTAAACCAGTAGGAAACCAGCAACTTCCTTCCTTCAAAACAGGTTGAGTAAAATACACTTGTGTGTGCACTTGTAACAGCTACCCATGCTGCCGTGTCATGTGTCCCCACATATTCAATTTTGTGTGAGTAACGCGTGCATGGATTCCAGGCACTTGTATGATTTACTGTGCTGTAGGCGTGTCTAGTTTTACTTCTTGATGACTTCAAAGTGTGTTCATCATTCCTGGTCTTTGGTCTTAATCTTTATTTTTCATCATTTAAGTGGAGTAACCAAGAAGATCGCATTGATTTATCGGCTTTTTGTTTCTGTTTCCAGTGAGAAATTGTGTAAAGAAATCTGGTGAAATGACATCTCAGGAAGTTATTTCTCAAGATCTACAGTGTAACTACACACTTCTCGAGTGCTTGTGATATTCTAAAATTAGTTCCTGGTTTGTTTTCAGTGTTAATGGTTGTCGTCGTCCAATCTGAGCTTCATTTGTGTTTCATTTGCGTGCATTTAAAGTAAAAGCCATTGCAATGGACGGATTCACGGGGATGGAGGTATGTTTCTTCATTGTTTCCAGATTTGCACAGTTTCAGTTTTGTATCTACAATGTATCAATATATTTTATGAGTAAACTGTATGGTTGGTTGAATTTCAAAAGTTCATATTGAATTCATGCTTCCTGCTTGTCAGAAAAATGCTGCTAAACTGGTTAAAACCTTACAAGAACTGTCGTATTGGGCAGTGATATCAAGAGAAAGTAATGAACTGACCAACTACATGTACATGTACACTTCCAAATTTCAATCAAAATCATACAATTATTTATTTTACATGTGTGAAGAACTATTTGGAAATGGTGAAAATACACTGTACATGTACATCTTAAGTTCTGAACACAGAAATATATGAAATTATGTACCAGATAAGCTTGAACTCGGAAACAATAGCTGATTTGCCTCAGAGTTACGTGACTTTGTCATAGTGGAGTGAGTTGTTGTTTACACTTTGAACCTATTAATCTTTTTCTTTTTTCTTTCACTAGGAAGTATGCTCTAATATTTTTGGAACTGTAAGCAATATACTGGTACATGTATTTCAGATTTTATGAAAGGAAGTTCCCCCTAAATCATATCTTTTTGACAAGGTTTTCAGCATAAGTCATTGATAGAAGGGTTTATTTCCAATTCGTCTAATGCCAATTCGTCCAATTGCCAACTCGTCTACTATCATTTGTTCTACCATCAGTTCGTCCACTCACCACATGGTCTACTTTCATTTAGTCTAATGCTCTTCCATCTAATAATAATGGACTAAGTGTTAAATTGTGCAAAATGAATGAAAATGAAATGGATATTAGACCAACTGGTTAAGAGAGGAAATGGTCATAGACGAAATGGTGATTGGACCGAATGGTTGTTAGACGAAATGTTGATGAACGGAATGGCATTAGACTAAATGAAAGTAGACCATGTGGTGAGTGGACGAGTTGGCAGTAGACGAATTGGCAATTTACCGATAGAAGTGCTCATAATATCTACATGTAGGTTATGTACATGTAGTTCCTATCTTCTGTTTTAAAATGAAACTTTGACAAGAGACAAAATTGCCTTTTACATGTTCATTGTATGTGCTGGCTCATAGTCATACATTCATGACTTGATATATACATTGTATTTTTAAACAGAAGTTGTTTATAAAGTTTAGGAATAATATTTTGCCAGATTCCTTTACATTACAAGTATATTGTCATTTTACTTTTCAGGGAACTAACTAGATGTGCATAGTATACATGTGTTGAGTATGTGTACCAGTTGTAATTATTTAAGAAAATAAAAATGTAAGAATGCTGAAAGGATTTAAAAAATGATAAAATGATTACATTTGAGGATGAGTGAGTACATGTAGAAGGTTTCATTGTATCCAGGAATGTGAAAACAACATCAATTTTACATGTAAGTCTATGTATGCTACATATATGTGCATGTTTGTGATCTACTCCTGAAAGTGCAAATGTATGGAAATTTGTAGATTAAACCAGAGAATCTGAGAGTCAATCAATAAAACAATTTTGGCCGGCCAGCCGAGGGGCCCTCCTACAAGTATAAATTATTCATGATGACAGGAAAGTGGTTATTACATGTGGTGTGCGCGAGAGTGCCCTGTTCACTTGTAACTTTTTAAACTCTTTTTAAAAAATCTTGATGGCTCAGTGGTCTGGCGCCCGCCTCATGAACAGGGAGGTCATGGGTTCTATCCCTGGATGTGTTATACCAAAGCTTTATGATCATGAGTCCTAGTTTCTAGGCCTTCATCTTTGAGATTGGAGAAGGATACTAATAACATATTCTGTAGGGTCCACTCATAAAGCAGTTTTACATTTCCGAATGGATCACCCTGGGTTAACAAAACAACATTTTTATTAACGATAATTCTATAATGCGAATTCTTGTAAATGTTTCTCAACGTTTCTTGTTGTTTACAGCCACCGTTGGTGCAAGCCGTCTTCTACGGAGATGCTGATGAAGTCAGGGCCTTGCTCTACAAGAAAGAAGATGTCAACAGCACAGTAAGTCTCACTGATAGGATGTTAAATCACTTGGTGAAATGACACTAATTCTCTAAACGTACCATATTTATCATATGATTTATTCCATCAAAGAGACCTTCATGTAGGCCTAGGCTATATTTTCTACAGCAGTTAGTTGGAGGCCTACAGGTGTAATGTTATGTGTGCTTTACAAGATTTGAGAATTTAGCAGTCAGCCATACTGATATATGTAATTAATTAGTTTTGGCTGGAATGCAGCATACATGTACATGTAGGCCTTCATGTCAGCTTTGATGACCCTGTCTTTTTTTTTTTTTTGGGGGGGGGGGGTGGGGTGTAAAAATGTTAAGCTGTCTTTCGTTAACCTGTAAAAGCCCACTCTGTAATGTATTATATATTTTTATACATGTACATTTAGGCCTACATCGTATACTATTTCTGTTACCATTTAAACTTGTTACCTGTCAAAAAATGTCCAAGATAAGTTTGAAATCGTCTCATGAAATTGGTTGCCTTGATTTATGAAAACAACGAGGGGCCCACACTTCATGTACCTGGGGATGTTCACATAAAAATTCCTCTGATACTGTGTATGCTTTCCCTTCCATTCTGACAAATTATGGCTAATTGGCAACCACTCACTGTAACTAATGAGATCGCATACATAAACTTGTACATGTATTGGAATGTAGGCATAATATATTCCCCAATCTATTTTCTCTCTGTGCATTCACCGAGTTGATTGGACTGACTGATAAATGAGCGGGTTCAAAACCAGTGTGGAGTGCAATATTGATAACCCAAATATGGATGCAATTTATAATGCATTGTACTTGTTTACAGCTGGGGTTGACTTGATTTATTGAGAAAGCGGCGTTCATCTCTCACTCCATTTATTACAAATGCAATTCAATATCTAGCTACACCTAGTTATGGCTTTCAGACCCCACACTCACAGTACAGGCTTACTTCGTTCAGCAGCCATTTACATGTATGTGAGCAGCCGTACAGTACACACTCGAATGACAAGTGCCTTAAATATTTAATCACCTGACTGTATGCTGGATTTGATTTTACATTATAAAACTAAAGTGAAATGAATTGTATGGTTTAGTACTTTAGTCTAGAAAAGGTATCTGGAGTGAGTTTTATGAAGCTGATCCTTTTATATTAAAGGGGGTAATTTGGGCAGAAAATAGTATCTAAATGAATAGCATAAAATTGACTGCAGAATTCACAGCAAAACCCTGAAAATATCAAAATCTGCTATTAAGAAATAACCAGATATTGAATTCTGAAGTTTAGCAAAATTTTGTGATCGGTATGAAATAGGGGGATAATTTGAAAACTCAGTCGATACAGATAGGCCTACTGACAGTTCTTATACTCACTCATCTCTAAAGACAATCTGTTTGTCCATTCCTGACAATCCAATGAGAGAAAAGAAGGAATTTGAACCCTTAGAGACTTGACCTTGTTCACGGCATGCCCCAAGAAATGCTGACTCTATTCTGAGTTGAACTACTTGAAGTTGATTGCATATTGACCAGTGTAGATCTTCTTCTGAAACTACAATGTACAGTGTACTCTCTTATATTACCACTGTGCACAGTGCATTTTAGGAGTTATTATTAAAGTAAAGGGGAAGTCCACCTTGCAAAGAGTTTATTGTAAACAATAGTGGAAAAAATAATGCAAAAGATTGGTACAGGTTTGAGGAAAGTTCATCAAAGATTTTAAAAAGTCATTTGAATTTTATTTGTTTGATTTGAGACTTTACATGCAAGCTCCGTATCTTGAATTAAAAAAATAAATTAAATTTCATTTCTAAAAAAAGTTGAAAATGGGTTAAATTGTAGGCCTACCTTTAGTATATCAATGTCAGACAAATTATTTCACACCCGCTCCTGAAATAAGAAATTTTTAAGTCATCATGAACCTTTAAAAAATTGAAATTAATGCATTATATATTAAACAAATATATCAGGCTTTGAGAAAGTATAGTGGAATTATTTATCCGAGGTTAGTCTGGCAATTACTATTTTTCCCGAGGGGCGAAGCCCCGAGGGAAATATAGTAGTTTTGCCAGTCCAACCGAGGATTAATAATTCCCACTATGCTTTCGAATGAAACGCCTGGTATATTTGTTTTAGATCCTACTTTTGATAATTTACAACCAAAATCTATGTGTTGAGCTTGCAAAGTCCGGTTACTTGAGTTGAATTACCTACTTTTCTCCGAGCCACCGCGCTCAGCGGAACGCAGATTAGTGCCTGCGCCGACGCATCGCTGGACTTGCCCGGGAGAGAGAGCGCGCTGGCCGGTGCGCCCGAGAGTTTATATATCCAGTTTTGCGAAATAATGATGTCAGACCTCGATATATCAAAAAATGTATTGAGGTCTGACGTCACGCAACATCATAGTTGAAATATATTAGGTCACATGATGCTACTTGAACCAATCACTATACAGGATTTACTCTATGTAGGATATAATACATAACATATCATATCAAAAACTTTAAATTCTAATAAATTTCTCAATCTTTCATGGATTTCCCTCTACCCTTCAACAGTATTGTTTATCATTTTTTCTGCTATTTTTACAGCAAACTTTTTGTCAGGGTGAACTTCCCCTTTAAAATCAGCTACTCTACATACATGTACATGTAGGCCTACATACATGTACATGTACTGTGTAAAACCATGGCATAAACTAATAGTTAAGGCCTAAATTTTAGTGTGGGTACCCCCCCCCCCCCCCCCCTCTGTAGCTCATGATACTTATAAACTAATTATGAAGGCCTAATTTTAGTTTCGGTAAATCCTCTCAAACTTGAATGTCAGTTATCACTCACTATTCCAATTCATTACTAAATTATATGAATGTGTACATCAATCTGGGGAGTGTTTCATCAACATTTTTGTCCAACAAGTTGTCAGATCTGACATCTTTCCTTGATTTTGATTGGCTGAGGAGGACAGTTCCTATGGTAGTAACTGTCGGATAAAACAGGGCTTGTCGGCTAAAACGTCTGACAAGTCCTTTCATGAAACGCTCCCCAGGTGTACATGTACATGATGAAAAGGAAAATGTACAGCACTAGCTGGAAATATACAGTACAAGTGCCTGCACTTAAACTCATTTATAGAAACAGCAATTCAATTTTTATTTCAACTCTTTGGACATAATGCTTCAAGTCCTTCAGCAGATTCATTATTTTTAATATGCAGTCTGAATTTGCTTGACCCTATCAACTTTTAGAATTGTCATGAAAATGAACTCGATACGTTTTATTGACGAGGTTTCATTTCAGTCAAGAGGATATATTTCATATATTCGGGAGTGGGGAAAGAGTTCCAGTGTACTGTTCATGGTCTGTCTTACAGTAGCACAAGGACACAAGTGACAAATGTATTTCTTGTATGATTGCAAACACATGTAAATATTAGTCATTTACAGTGAATAATTTAATGATAATCCAAATACTTGTACATTTCATTTGCATGGTGATTAATTAGAAAGTTTCTAAGCACTTCACAACAACTATACTTGATTGAAAATATGAGGTCATTGATAATATTTTATAAACAATTTATATTCCTGTCAATACTTATGTACATTCACCTTGTGAACAAAAAAAAAAAAAAAAAAAAAAAACATTGCAGCAGTATCCTAATATGAATGTGTATTTACATATATAAAATTAAACTGAACTCTATTCCAGATGCTGGATCTTCAAGATTTTTTTCCTCCCCACTCTGCACTTAACCCGTAGAATAACAATGTAGTAAATATCAATTATATAAAAAGCTTTCATACACCTGTACAATGTTTGTCACTTGGTCACCTTTTTTTTTTGCGATTGCAGGTTAGTCTGGTCTAATGCACATTTTAGAACTTGTACATGTACTTGTATACATGTACATCATTGTTTCTTTACTTAGTTGTAATCCTTATGGTATGGTAGATACTTTATAGTTGGAGGTTTCATTAGTACTGATACAAAATGGATCATGAACATGTACAGTACATAGGCCTTTGGGCAATAGTGTACTTAATTCTGATGCAATTTGTGCAGAAAATGGACTTTGTAGTGCTACAATGTTTTTGCAAAAAACTTTATATTTTCTAATGATTAAAAATTATGAGGAGGAAAGTTTTATTCAATAATAATTTGCTGTTTCAAAGAGCAGACTTTCAATCATGAATTAACAATAACATGTCGATGCAAAATTTATGATTAATCTGTGTGATCAATCCAATCATGTATTAATCGATTTTGATTTCTTGCAATGCCCTTCTTTGACTGAGACTACTGGAATTTATGATTTCACTATGTTTGTACAGGGATCATCCACTTTCAGTAGATAATGGATTAATTTATGGGATTACAGTCTAATGCTGTACTAATATTTGCCCCTTTCCCTTTTATCTCGCTAGGATATAGAAAGACGTACACCCATCCATGCGGCTGCTTTCAGAGGGGAGGCGGAGATTGTGGATCTCCTTGCGGAATGTGGTATGTTAGACGTCTGTAGATGAGAAAATTACTGATGAGTGCTAATTTGATTTATTCCTCAAGTTCTAAAAATAGCCTCAATTATGGCATGTGTATGTACATCAACTTGTCTATTGCCCCCTCAGAGATGCCAACTGTTCTCCTAATTTATCAGTATTTTGCACAGTTTTTTGACGAGATCATATTATAACTACTGCAGATTTTACTGAATACTGGAAGTATTGTTTTGCTGGCATTTATTTTCTTGTTTTATTATAGAAGAGGTACATACCGGTATTGTTTTCTCCAACTTCAAATACATGTATCTCCCAATACTCAAAATAATGTGTTGTTGGCAAGATTTGCATCCCTACAATATTGAAGGGGTCTGGTTAGAACTCCCTTTTCAGATTTCAATCATGTTTTTTCCCTCAGATTTAAGAGGGGATTTCATTTTAGTCTAGAGACGTTATTTGCTAGTTCATGCAAAACATGACATCGTTTTCACACTGTTTATTTCAATTTTAGTTATTAAATGCACACAAATATAAAGAAGGAAAAGGAAAAAACAAATCATTTTGATTTGTGTGTAAAATTAAGAACAGCTGGATGCTTGACTTTACAATGACTGGAAAAGTAAGGGTGCTTTATAGGTTTAGTGTAACAGCCAAGATACAGGCTGCAGATAGTCTCCAGGCAGAGACCCTTGGTTTTCGCAATTCTAATGTATAGTGCAGGGTCTGAAGTAGTGAGACTAGATTGGCTATTTACTGTGGCTTGACAGGCAGTCTTCTCTCTAGACATGATATACATGTAATTGGTTTAAGTGTCAAATGTGAGTCTTTGCTTGCAGACTTCACCTAAATCATATGAAGTACTAGTAATAGGCATACATGTTGTTCTTTCTATAGTTTTGCTTGTGAATATGATTTATAATTGATTTGCTGTAACAGGTGCAAGAGTCAATACCAAGGATAGCAGGTGGCTTACTCCTCTTCACAGGGCTGTTGCCTCTAAAAGTCAGGTGAGTAAAGTTTATACTTAGTTAAAGGGGGTGTTCACAATGTCCTCAAGATGATTTTAATTAACACTTACAGAATTCAGGAATAAAACAAGATTCACAGAAATCACAATTTTCATGCAAAAAAATTAGAATCTCATAAATTAATTTTAAAGATGAGATACAAGCTATATATAGGAGATTTGATTTGATTTCATTTCATTTATTCAATGCTTTCATTAAAAACATATAACGATATAGATATATACACACATACAAAGGAATATAGACATATGGGATATAGAAAAAATATAGAACAAGTAATAATAATGTACAAATGAAAGTATTAAGGAGAGGCAGAGCCTTATATTAAAAGCCAATTTCCATAAAGTCCAGCAAATTTAAATTTTTGTATTGTTGATTAAAAATAGCAAAGTAAAATTAATAAAAAAAAATCTACTATTTGACCACAGCACTTAGTTAGACAAAGTGGGTATTTAGCCTGGCTGGAAAATAGACAAAATGGTATTGGGCTTGATGGCAATTAGACCAAATAGTTAGGAGGCAAACTGGTTGTACATAGACAGACTACAATTAGACCATCTGGTACGAGACCAAATGGTTCAAGACCACTTGGGTAAGTAGATAAAGCGGATGTAAACCAAGTGGCAATTTATCTTGTATCATTACCAAGGCACTGATTTTGAATATAGGCCAAACTAAAATATCCATGAAGAATATTTTAATGAAATATGATATAAGTGGGCAATTCCATAAAATAATCAACCTTTTTGTACGTCCAACCCCCATTTTTCTCAAGTCTTACTTCACTTTACAAACTGACCAAGTCATGGACCCTTGAGAACATTACTGACTGTCAAACGAACAAGAAATCAGAGACAGAAAATTTTATGAAGTCCCCACATATAGGGGGTCGGACGTACATATTTTATGGAATTGCCCAAGTTATATCATATAATAACGGTCACTTAACTTTGTTTATAGATTAAATTTTAGAATAATACGCCAATATAATTTACATTTATTGATCCGTTATCAAAATAGCTGTTCCAACAAAACAATCCCAGACCGATCAAAATATGATTCTATTCTGAGTGATACATGATTGACCGGTTTGCAGTTAGTGTATTGTGACATTAAGTCCGGCTATATACTACACAGGGCAATAAAATGACCTTAATGCTGGAATTAGAATGTCTGTGGTCTGTCCTATATAACCCTTATAATTAAATACTGTCTGGTTCTAATCTAGGAGGAAATGACTAAGCTCACCAGGGCTCCACTTCCACTTTGTCGTTGCCAAGTAAAATAAAACATTTCTCTCTTCAACAGCTTTTCAGACGAGTCTCTTTTATTGTTATTTTCACACTATTTATTTTTTATTCATTCATTCATTCATTTATTTTTAAAAATCGAGTTTCATTTTAAAATGGAGGGTATGTGTATTCTATAAAAAAATAAAAAATGATTTCCAAGTGCGCTTTCTACAATTTGAGTGATGATGATACTTGTGGTGAAAGAAAATATTTAGAATGACAAGGGTGAATTTTTATTCTTGATAAATAACAATTCAGGATTTTAGGCAGATGTTCAAGAAAGAGTTAAAATGTGACTTCAGACGCACCTCATTACTTTGGCTACATATCTCAAATTACAGTGTACAGGCTTTCAATATTAAGCGAAACAGAACACATGTCCTCAAGTTGTCCTGTTTAGATTTGGAGATAGTCACAGGTGAAAAGGGAATGTAAACGCTGTGTGAACACTTTCCCATAGGAATAGTGTTGCAAAACATCGATCTGTATGGTGATGAATACTTGTTTTCTTGGCCATGTGAACACACCCATATAGTACCATGTGAAAGCATTATTAAAATTTGCCTACTCATGAGTGGGAATCAAAGGAAGGTTAAAGCAATATTATAAAGCTATGTTATCCATAATGGACATCTTACCAATTTCCTATTTGTATGAATATGAAACAATTACAAGATAATTTTAGTTTTTTTTTTTTAGTTAAAGTTGCCTTTACGTGTTAACCAGTTTGTAGATACAGTTGTGCAGATAAAGGTCATTTGAACTCATGACATGAAAACTATTGAGGATTGCTCTTCACAATTGAGTAAAACACCATTATTTCTGACCTGTTCATAGCAAAGTATATATAAAACATTGTCAAAATTATCTGAAAGCAGTTGTACTTGAGAAAACACATTTATTTTAGGATTATTCATAGGAAAGTATATGAAAACAAACCTACCATGTATGACTTCACCAATTTTCATACTATATTTTATTTTTGATTTACAGACCACTGTACGAGTTCTCCTGAAGCACAATGCAGACATTAATGCCAGAGACAAGAACTGGCAGACCCCTCTGCACGTTGCTGCAGCCAACAATGCAGTGGACATTGCTGGAATGCTCATACCTCTGCTATCAACGGTCAATGTCACTGACCGTGCTGGACGAACCAGTCTCCACCATGCAGCCTTCAATGGCCATGTAGAGGTATGTAGATTCAGATTTATTTTTTTCCACCAATTTCTTGGGGGTGTTAAAAGTGGATGCCTGTGTATATGAAGCTACCTTTCCACAGCCAAAGTTGTGGTCAGATTCCCTTTTCTTTTGGAGAGGATTTCACAAAGTGTCTTGTTGATAGCTTATACTGGCAAATCTTCGGTTAGCCGATCAGATTTAAGGATTTCAGAAGCCTGTGACAGCTGTGGTCAAAGTCACTTACGTATGGCTTCATGGAATGCTCCCCTTGGTTCCAGCTGTTGTTTCCGCAAATCTTTCTCTTAATGCACAACTAGAAAATGTTTTAAGAAAAGATCGAATTAAAAGATTGAAAAACCTTTATTGAGTAAGGTACCTTGTTAAAAGTCTGTGCTGCTCTTTTAGCAGGAATCTTTCTATTATAAAGGAACTTTTCGTCTTCCCGGCAGCTGTCTTTCTTCCATTCCCCTATTATTTTGTGTATGATGAAGTGTGTGAATCTGTAATGAGAGACTGCCTGCAGGATTTTTGATAAGGTACCTAAAAACAATTTAATGGGATTGAATATTTGAAAATTATTATTTTTATCCAGCATTTCAACAAAAGCAATTTTTATGACCACAAAGAAAACCAATAGAAGATGTTTATGATACAATTCCAAGTTTCATGGGAAAGGAAAAACTAAGAAAAATTGCTTTAGTCGTCAGGCTTTCCACCCCAAATAACATATATTGGTACCAAATTTAATTTTGAAATAATTATTTGTATGTCTTGCATTTTTTAGATGGTGAAGCTGCTGGTGGCAAAGGGAGGGACTATTAATGCTCAGGATAAAAAGGAGAGGAGGCCGCTCCATTGGGCATCATATATGGGTAAGATTGATACAATGAAATGTGTTTCCCAAAGTCAATCTGTCTTGAGTGTAAGGAAAGAAAAAAAAATGGAACAGTAATTGAGGTGCAGAGCACTTATATCTTGTGCGTACTGAAAATGATTGATAATATTTTATCACTCCATGGGCTAAGCAAAATATCACTGCGAGTTAGGATTGATTTGGAAACTACATTACATTATGTGATGCACCTTTGACCAGTCCAAAGAAGTTTCTCGGTATGGGGAATATAAAAAGCACAGGTAATCTTGATTCAGTTAATTCAGTGTAGTGTTCCTTTGAATCCAGCCAAGTGTTAAAGTTTTAAACTGTTTCAGTGTTCTTTAGTTTGAAGAAAGCACTGGATCATGTATATTACATTGTGGATGTTAAAGTCATTTGTCTGATTGGTGCACGTCTGGGCCCCGTCTTACAAAAAGTTACGATTGATCCGCTCAACCTTAACTAGATGAGAATCCATCATACATACTTTGTGAACAAAAAGAAGCACACTAAATTTTTAAGAAAGCAATTAATGTATGAATATACGTCATATATAGAAAATATTTTGAATAAACATGCATTTTAGATGTTGATGGCCTTCAATAGTTGTGGTTGATTGGATCAATTGCAACTCTTTGTAAGACGGGACCCTGTAATCCCCAAGCACTCATGTACACACACAATCAATAATATGCCTGTCGGAATAACTGCCGTCTAAACCAATAGTATTACACAACTTACTCCAAGATCATAATCAAGTGATTATATTTGATTGGATTATGCAGTCATGTGTAATTCAGTTTTTAGCTAATCGCATTTTACCATTTCTCTCTCTCTCTGTCCCACAGGGCATGTTGATGTTGTGCAGCTCTTGATTGAGAATGATGCAGACATCGGATGTCGGGATCGTAGTCTATTCACACCTCTCCATGCAGCTGCTGCTAGCGGACAAGTCAGTGTGGTTAGGATACTTCTAGAACATGGTGCTAAGGTAAATACACTGTTAGTGTGAACACAAATATAATTTCAAAACCATGCAGTGCTGTGAATGACTTCTTGGGAGGACAAGATTTATTCATACATTTACTTTTATCACCTGTTCCTTAGATTGGCAGTAGTATCAGAGCATGTTGAATGATAAACCCTCTGATCAACACATAATTTTGCACAAATGTCAAGTCGTGTAAAGGGTGTCTCTATGATTTTTCTTTTGCTGATGAAATTTATTTGTATTTTATCATATTGAATTGTACATTTGAGATTCATGTATTTCCATTTGTATTACATGTATTTTGCTTAGTTAGGTGTCTTGATGGCATATCTTTGCAACAGCTAAGTGGAAGGCATTTTTGACATTTGAATCTGCATGAAAAATTTCAAAATTTAATTCTTTTGTTATTTAATGTTTATTCAATTCCTTATGTTTTGATAAAAAAAGAAACCAGAATTTTGTTGTTTTTAAATTGAAATTGTTCAGGAATCTAATTTTCATAAATTTTACATGAGAAATTATGATTATTTTTTCCTTGTTAATCTGGATCTACCTTATTTGATATTTATTTATAGGTTGATGTTTCTAATGCTTGTGGGAACACTCCTCTCCATATAGCAAGCTTGTTCAATGGGGGTGAATGGATTCGTCACATTAACTAGGATCTCCATCTTTTAAATGTTTATTTACAGGTTGACATTCCTAATGCTTGTGGGAACACCCCTCTTCATATAGCAAGCTTGAATGGCAATGATCTGGTGCTGAGAGAGTTAATACAACATAATGCTGATGTCAACACACTCAATAATAAGGGACAGGTATGTTTACGATTGTCTGCATTTAATTATGTATGAAAAGCGTTATAAAGATTGCTTAATTTTACTTAATTGAGTATGAAGAAGTAAACAACATGGATGGATGTCTCTATCATAAGTATCAATTATTGATAATGAATTATAAGAACAGATAACATTTGAAATTTGCCTAATATCTACTTTATGCTAGGCAAAATTGATTTTGCTATTCATAGTCTGTTCTGATTTTATACATTGTAAGTTACTGATATTTTATTTGAAATACATGTATATTCAAGTGTTATTTTCTGATTGAATTTTTTTGGTCTATGCATCTAGGTTTTAGTAACCAACGCGCCATTAATGTGCAATGTACTGATCCATTACAGACTATATAATTAACCCTTGCATTTTGTTACTTTGTCTACATAAATGCAGCACTTGTCAATAAATCATAAAACTGGCTGACACAAATAAATGAATGAATTAATCAATTGACTGTTTATTACCAAAAAAATATACATGGTAAAATAATTTGGTAATTTTGGTAAAAGAACTCTTTGGAAATGGCAAGTTCTTCTAGTGAGATTTCGATCCTTTCTGATAACCAGGTTCAAGAAGTTCTCAAATGAAACCTAATAAAGATATTTCTGACATTCTTGTTTGTCCATCCTCACATTACCTCCAGACCCCACTGCACCTAGCTGCCGTCTCGCCACACGGAGGCATGTGTCTGGAGTTCCTGATCAGTCGAGGCGCCGAGTCCAACATTCAGTGCAAAGATGGGCGCACCCCTCTTCATATGATAGCCCTCCAGGGACATTACCCAAGGGCAGAAAGCCTCATTGAAAGAGGTGAGATTTTTTTTTTTTTTTTTTTTACTCCTGCTGGCCATTTCATAGACAAGATGATAACATTTTTGGTTTCGCCATGCAAGGTAGTCCTAAAAAAGACTGTTGGATAACCATTTGGATAAAAATTTCTTAGAAGGACTGGTGATCTTATGGTTTCGAGCATGTGAACTCTGCACTTCGTCAGGAGTGTGCTGACAATTCGTACACAGTCGTTTCAGGTCATTACCATATCTTGCGAAGTGAAATTGGTATGTCGGAATTCGGAGGAAAGGGTGACATATTAGTTGTAGGTTATTGGTCTTTGGTTTTTAGTCAAAGATGTGAATATTGAATGTTTGGATGGTTGCATGATTTCCATGATATTTCGTAAGTGATAAATACCCAGAGGCAGAAAGCTTTATGGAGAATGGTAAGGTGTGGCCTTAACTCTTGCGAGCCATGAGTCATAGATCAATGTTGAAGGCTTAAGAAGAATGTAGAAAATATTAACAGATACTGATAGAGGTGTGGATTTCTCCTCAGGGAGGGTTCTTCTCATGGGCATATAGCTATGAAGTAAGTGGTGAGGGATGACCTTTACTTCAAGGGTCAAAGGGCATAGGTCGTGGGCTGTAGGTCATAGGTCTATAAAGGTTGTAGAATCTTATTATCAGTAATGGCTATTGATAAAGTCGCAGATTTCTTTTGGGAGAGTTACTGATGATCAGAGAGTTTTACAGGTCACTGATTATAGATTGTTAGTTTGTCATTAGAAAAGTTAGGGTTTTAGAATATATTCTTAGATGTTGAGATGTTTACATGACAAAATGTATCTTTAAACCTACTAATCCGCCTCTTCACTCTTCTACCATCCATCTGCCCTTTAGTGATTTCTTGTTATGTTTAAAAGGTTCTCTCTTGCAACCCTTGTGTTGTCCTTTTTGAGAAAATGCTCTTTATTTCAACAGTGAAGAGGTAAAATCTTTTGTAGATTGTCATTTTAATTCAGTAAAAAAAAAATGAATCTACATTAGGTACATTAACACAAGTTGGAATCTCAATCGATAGATAGATAGATAAATGGTTTATTAATAAAAACAAGACATCATCGCGGCTAAGGCCGAATTGCGATGTATTACAAGGTAATAATGACAAAAACAATATTCAAACAATAACATAGATAATTACAAAATAAATATTACAAATAAAGTATTGTATTGAAACTAATTGTGTTGTGGAATTCTAGAAAGAAATATTAACTGAAAGTGAATTGTGTGTCTGGGAAATGAACAGTGTGTATCGCATTGTAGTATTCAAGTATAATAAAACAAGTATAATAAAACAAATTGACAAGAGGTATTTCAAATGACGAAAACATAAAATGATGAAGGAATAAAAACTATATGATTCATGCATACCTATTATGAGTTTATGAAAAAGTGGGTAGCGTATGTGTTAATAATTCGTTTAGTGTACTGCCAGTTTCTTTAAATTTTACGTTTATTGATTTCAAATAATTACCTATTAAAAAAACAAGTTATCTATTAACACAAACATAATAACATAATGAACAAATCCTTAAATCAGTGAAAAATATGAAGCGTTTCCTGGTGTACAAAAGATTTGAATATTAGAGATATACTGGCGGGAAATAAGTAAAACATCATTAAAATTAATCTGAAACAATCCCAGTCATTGTCTCCTCCAATCTGAACCTTCCATTAGAAAAAAAAAATTCCTTAACAAACAGACAGAGCAATAGGGTTTGTGAAAACTGATATGGCAGCCCTTGTGTTGTGAAGGGTGTAAATATCTATGAACATGACATTGTCAAGCTTCCTTTTTGCATTTTTTTAAATTATTTTGCACTACCCATTGCAAACGCATATGAAGAATTTGTAAGGGATGTAGCGTAGTTAGTACATCACTGAAAGTGGGGGTTTTCGCTGCGTAATTGTGATAAGCTACTGAATCTGATTGGCTGAGAGTAAATTTGTTGGTTCAAATCATTGACAAGATGTTTTATGAAACACTCCCCTGAAGAATGATTTATTTTGAATAGGTTCGACTTGTTGCATGTGCATTAAAGATCATAGGCATTGCATGGATGAAGAATGCCCCTCCCCCTTTTCACCCGCCTGTCCCTCTCCTTACCAGTCAACATCGCATGGGGGGTGGGGGGTAGGGGGTGATGCCCATAGACAGGGTTAACGTTGAAACGTGATGACCCTCTTTGCATGTTGATATGACTAGAGCTTGCACATTGCACTTTAGATAGGGAATGTCACTCTAACATTCCTTTTGATTATCTCCTGTGAATGCTATGGTATAGAAATTCATATGCATGATGACAATGATCCAAGTGGTCTTTTGGTGAGGAAACTCTCTTCATTCCCTTCTGTTTTTGACTTTCCGATTGTCAAACGGTTAAGGTGATTGTTCTTTTTTCCTGGACATATGGAGTTTTAGAAGGGGAATTACACTGTGGTGGGAGTTTTCTCTGATCGAAGGACTTCAATCATTTGTAGTCTGATTTAATTGTAATTAACAAAGCATAATATAACATTATGGAAGGTAAGTGTGGAAAAATTAATCTATATTTGTTTGATTTTCAAGTCTGATCTAGGCATCTTAACAAAAGTCCCAGCCAATTTGGTTGCATCATTCAACAGTAATCCCATTCAGCGATTTTCCTCATCTAATCCTGCCATTTCTGCACAGACAATACAATGGTGCAATCAGGAATATGCTGTATCCTCACTGTTTACAAATGATGTGGGAACTTTTGTTATGTTTCCTTGATTCTGAAGTGCTATTCGGTGGTGGAGATTTGTTTTGTGTGACGAGTTTAATCTAAATTCTCACATGCCTTGCAGCGAATGTTTATATTGACTTGGAGGATATTTGATGGGTGTAGATTTCTAAGCCAGTGCCTGTCAATTGTGAATCACCATCAAATTCATTTCATTTACACATCTGTGTTTTTGTTTTTCAGTCAGAAATGCATGCAAATTTGATGATATATATTTATTATATATTTTCCTTTTGAAATTTATTTTTACTGAAAGTTCATTCAAACTGACATAAAAGTTACTGCAGTTTTTCCCCCCAGGGCACTCAGTATATTTGAATACATAAAAACTTAAATGAAATTAATAATTAAAGAAATTTATTTTAAACTCATACATTTTGCTTTTTACTGCAGTTTCTTGTTGAAGACCTACTTAGGGTTCAAAGAAATTTTTTTGAATTCTATTTTTTTTTGGTAGTAAGGGCTAGTGCTGAAAATATTTGTTGATCCAGGTTAATTATTTAGAATTAAGTTTCAAGGAAAAGTTGTGTGGCAAGTCATTAATATCAATTTTCACACTTTACCCAGGCAAGGTGAAAGAATACCCCGTCTTCAGTCCTTCGAGTAAGATATAATTTTAATTGTCATCATCTTCATCATCATAGCGGCAAAAGCAGGAACATCAGCAACATCATCAACATCATTATCGTCATCATCATCATCATCATCATCATCATCATCATCATCATCATCATCATCATCATCATCATCATCATCATCATCATCATCATCATCATCATCATCATCATCATCATCATCATCATCATCATCATCATCATCACCACCACCACCACCACCACCACCACCACCACCACCACCACCACCACCACCACCACCACCACCACCACCATCATCATCATCATCATCATCATCATCATCATCATCATCATCATCAGCATCATCATCATCATCATCATCATCATCATAATCATCACCACCACCATCATCATCAGCATCATGATCATGATCATCACCATCATTATTATCATCATTATCACCACCACCATCACCACCATCATCTCCACCATCACCACCACCATCACCACCACCTCCATCACCACCACCTCCATCATCACCATCACCACCATCACCATCACCTCCATCATCACCATCACCACCACCTCCATCATCACCATCACCACCACCACCATCACCTCCACCATTACCTTCATCATCACCATCACCACCACTATCACCACCACCACCACCTTCATCACTACCATCACCACCACCCAGCTAAAACCAGGATAATATGAATTGCAAGACCGGCTGGGAGAGCAGTTTTCAGAAATAAAGTGGATACTAGTACATGTACCATGGATAAATAAGCCATTATTATCATTATTACCACCATCTTCATCATCACCACTATCATCATTGCCATCATCTTAATCATTTCAATGTTTATCACCACATACATTTTAGCATTTTTGTCTCGCCTGAATGACGTTCGGCAGAGACCTAGTAATCACTTTTCCTGTTAACTAGTCTGTTAAAAAATTGTTAAAGTTTTTGTTCAACTTGCTCTAATTTCTTTATTTCTGCATCAATTATTAAGTAAGTTCATACATGTACTTGGTACAAATAACCATTGGGTAATACCATAAGTGTATTTAAGATGATGGGGTCAAAGGTCATCCAGTGGTCAAAAGGTCAAGTTTTTGTTCAGATTGCTCTATTTCTCCATCAATTGTGTTTACAATCGGTACAAATAACCATTGGGTAATACCACACGTGTGTTCATGAGGATGATAAGGTCAAAAGATGATATTGCATATTTTATCGATTGCATTATCAGGCGAGACTAATAGATTATGAACCACCTTGTTTGTTATTGTTTGCATTTATTTTATTTTCATTTTGTTATTGAAAAAGCACTTTCCAATATAACATATACATGTAACAATTAATAATTATACTCTTCAAATGCTTACAATATATAAAACGGATGGTGTAAAGGAAATAATTATCTTGTTTTTTTAATGCTTTTACTGACGTACATGAATGGATATTGCTAGGGAGACTATTCCAAATACTAGCCAATACCACAACTATGACAATTATTTTCTTTATAATCGTCATTACCATCACCACCATCATCATCACAACTATCTCTATAATTTCCATCACTTTCAAATGCAACGCCATGGTCACCACACCTGCCTTGCTACATTTAAGCAGTTGTTTTAAAGGGTATTTAAAGACAAATGACTCCAAAATTTGCATACATTTCTGATGTTGTATTATTTTTGTTGTGAACTGTCCTAATAACACTAATCTTTTCCATTCCTTCCTGTAGTTGTCCAGCTTCTCTTAGATGCTGGTGAGTATTGGATTCTAAAACATTTTCATTCTCTCTCCATCGTCAATTTTTTTTATTGTTAAAGGACAAGTCCACCCCAACAAAAAGTTGATTTGAAAAAAAGGAGAAAAATCCAACAAGCAAAACACTGAAAATTTCATCAAAATCGGATGTGAAATAAGAAAGTTACGACATTTTAAAGTTTCGCTTAATTTCACAAAACAGTTATATGCACATCCTGGTCAGTCTGCAAATTGGCAGACTGATGACGTCACCCACTCACTATTTCTTTTGTATTTTATTATATGAAATATGAAATATTCTAATTTTCTCCTCCTTGTCAAGTGAAACAAAGTTTTATTTCTCCCTGAACATGTGGAATTTCCATTATTTTAACAGTTTATGCTTAAGTTAGGTTAGTCCTTATTGTCAAATCTGTAAAAATTTAAATATTGTGTTATTCAAACGATAAAAAACAAAAGAAATAGCGAATGATGGACATCATCGCCTCTCTCATTTGCATATCGCTGAGTTGTGCATTTAACTGTTTTGTGAAAAATAAGCGAAACTTTGAAATGTCATAACTTTCGTATTTTACATCAAATTTCGATGAAATTTGCAGCGTTATGTTTGTTTGATTTTTCTCTATCGATTCAAATCAACAATTTTCTGGGGTGGACTTGACCTTTAAAAGGGAATCCAGCCCAAATGGAAGATTGTTTTAACAGAAATAGAAGAATATAGAGAAGCATCTCAGTGAAAATGTCAATGAGGGCTGAGTCAAAATATTCTCAGTGGCATTTGAATAACCATTAAAAGCGTAATTGTCATTTTGAAAAAGCGTTGACTTTATGGGATTCGAGAAAAAATGGAAGAGCTCCAAATTTTGCTTAAAATTAACTGTTCACATCTTTCCTTCCTAATTAATGGTCATCTTTTGTCCATATTTCCATGAAAGTACTTTCTTATTTGTGAACTGACTAGAAAATGAAGAAATATTTGCTTCTTTCTTGACCCTGAAACTCTGAAAGATCAACTTATGGAGATTTCAGTTGATTTTAAAACTACTAACATCAGTATGTACATATGGGACAAGATAATAGTCATGATTTGTTTGAATCTTGACTAAAGTAAATGGCAGGGAGAAATTCCTTACATGAAGAAGATGTCAAATTCATAGCCTTGATGTACTATGTAATGCGGTAGAAGAGTAATTAATCATCAATTTATTTATTTTTACTAATTGTAATTACTATAGTATTTGTCTAAAAAAATACAAATTACAATAGATAGAAATATTAATGTTTGGGTTTCAAAGTTGACATTGTAATCTCTGTAGTCACTTACATGTATAAGATTCACAATTTGTTTGCTTCATTTGTGTCATACAAGTACATCTTTGGAAAGTGAATCCTGAATAATATTGTGGAAATTATGGCTGCATATGAACTTGTTTAACTTTGTTACGGCCATATTTTGGCTAACTACTTGTATATGATATAAAAGATTAATGCTTGATTTGCATAGTACAACTGCATTTGTAATACAAGTAATTTGCATCGCAAAATTATGTAACTATGTCATTGCTCAATAGCCTCAATTTAAGAGTATACTTTGATTCTAATTCTTTTCCATATTTTTTATTCAGTTTATAAAACATGCTCACGTTTTTTAATGGGTTTGCTTCTTTCTGTCAGCTCTTTTTAAAGTGTAAAGTGTTTCAAAAATATTTAGTGCATCTACTCTAGTTGACTCTCATCTTAAGTCTTCATTGATCTATAGATCTATTTTATGATGAGGTCCGATGTTTAGTTGCACTACAATTTTGGTTGTTGTTGTTTTGCTCTTTGATTCTATATGAAAAATTATGTGCAATGCACTTATTCTATGTGGCTTAAATTTGAGTCGGTACTCTGTTAACCTTTATGTTATACCGTTGTCTTGGTGATTTAATCTTTATAGTACATGTACATAATCAGATTTTTTGAGTTATTGTGAGATGGGGTATATGGATGGTTTTTCACATTCACCTCTTTCTTGTACCCTTTTATTCCGTACAAAATTAGTAGGGGAGAGAGATAGGGTTCCCATGCACCCGAATGATATATTTTTTTAACCTACATTTTTGTAATCCTTAAGATGTCTAGTGAATGAATTTTGATGTTCCCAAAACGAAATATTGTCCCATGGGGTTCAAATTCAAGATGGCGTCCAAAATGGCCGCCATATTCATGGGATTTGGATTTTCGTACATAGATTCCGACACAAACATTCATTTGCCACAAAATTAGTGTCATATGAAAGATAAATACATTTTCTACAAGTTGATACTATTCATGGGTGATGAAATGGTAATTCGGCTGAGATTTTAATGAGAAAAGTACAATTTTGAGAATTTTTTCCAAAAAATTGAAAATTTGTGAAATACATGATTTACCATAAATCTAAGGAAAATAAAGGAATCGCCTCGAAAACTTTTAGAAAACTTTCCTAATATACAATTATTAAGTGGACGAAATTCCAAATTGATATCATTATTAGTCACAAACTTATTATGTCTCAAACTTGAAAATTAAATTTTCAGAAATTTAGCTTTTTTACTGCATATCGGAGACTTGGATATATTAATGTATATTGTCACATTTTCAACCCAGAAAATGGAAAAAGGCCTTCATAAAATGCGAAATTATCTATTATTTTGTTGGTAGAATTTACTACAATCCCTTTATTCTTCGATTTCAAGTCGGTTAATATAGTTTTTAAAAGAATTAAGACTTTTGGCCAAAATTTGTATGTTTTTGGTAAAAGAAATTGCACATGCACTGTTATTGATCAGATTTATTATGAATATCAGTAATAAATGCACAATCTCAACATTCGATATGAAAGAGGATGTATCAACGAGAATATTTGCAGGCTTCATGCCACCATAAGTATCTTCATTTGCTTCAAATAGAAGGAAAATATGCTAAATGTATTGAGCGATTTTGCGCTAAAGTGAGGCCAAAAAGCAACCTTAGTGTGGCAGTCACATCATTGAAAACGATTGCAAAGTGATGAATGGTATGTCATTCAAATAATACAATAGCTTGGATCAGCCTCTCGCATCGATTGTGTGGGTATGACTAACACACCGTAATGTCCAGTATGTAATGTGCATGGTAATAGAAATGTATCTGATTCAGAAGGATGCAAAGACAAAAAAGGTGTTTCTGTTACATTATAAAGAAATTTATTAAATATTGTCTCTTGGAAACAGTTATAAGATACACTAGCACTGCAGGTAATAAAGATGAAGTTCTTACACATCAATACACAGCTCAAAGGAATATGTCGAAGCTACCCCCACTTTATCTGTATTTTTAATCTATGACCTGTATTCCTAAATCATGTTTATCTTCGAACACAAAATTAGTGTCATATGAAATATGAATAAATTTTCTACAAGTTGGTATTATTCATAGGTGATGAAAAGGTAATTCGGCTGATCTTAATAAGAAAAGTGCATTTTGAAATTGTTTTCCCCAAAAATGAAAATTTGCAAAATACTTGATTTACCATGTATCTAAGAAAAATAAAGGAATTACCTTGAAACTTTCTAGAAAACTTTCCTAATATACAATTATTAAGAAATTGATTTTTTTACTGCATTTTACAGACTTAAATTACTATATTGTCATTATCTTTACCACCCCTTTTCACCACATTGATAAGTTTTTCTAACCTTCACCTTTTCAATCCTGGAGTCGTATACTGAATGAATTCATTTTGATGTTCTGAAAACTTGAATATTGTCCCTTGGCCGCCACTTTGACGGCCATCTTGGATTCTGACAAAAGAACTCTTACAAATATTTTGAGGGTGTTCTGAGTATGAGAAATTAATTGAGTGGGTTATCTTTATTCTTTACAATTTAAATCAAACAATTCTGATACATCAAAGTGCCAAAAATGACAAAAACCTCTTTCTGTTGACCAATGTAAAGAAGGGGAAGGCATTTTTGGAACATTGAGATGTGTATTGCTGTGTTATTAATCTATTTAATATTTTCAAAAGTAGAAAATGTGGTGACGAATCAGTACCACGGAAAAGGCCTCCTGTAAATTGCATTTTACAACTTCCAACAATTAACTTATATCATGTCAAAATGCAAGCTTTATGGTTCTTAGGGAGGACTTTGACAAACAGGCAGTCAATCTTAGAAGTCATTGGCAGGCTCATGTGCCACATTTGGGCGATCTTTTTGAGCTAAAACTTTTTGTGCCAATGTACGTGATCTTGAAAGATATATTCCTGATCCAGAAGTTGTAAACTTTGGACTGGAAAAGCAATTTTGCTTGCTGCAAAATTCAAGAGAATGTTATTCTCTTTGAGAAAAAAAACATGATATTTTCTTGGTTGCCATCCGGGCAACCATGATGGCAGTTTTGGTTGCCAACGTCACCTGGGCGACCGCTAATTTCGATTCCTGCTTTGGAGTGGGGATGGTGGATGGAATTTCTTTCACGTGTGATCCGATCCTTCTCAAGATTCCTCCGTTTGGCTTTGATACTTCGTAAGACCTGGGTTTCTCACAGACTTTGGATGCTTTAGCTGGTATCCAAGTGTGTTATCTTGGATGTATAACTCTCACTGGCTGTCCTACATGCAGAGGTGGTATATCAGAACTTGCATGTCGATAATGCACTTCCTTCACCTTGCCTTGCCTATTCAAGAGAAAATCAGTGGCAGTAGAATCTCTCGAGAAATAGTGACTTGATAATGTGGCTCTGATGGGTCTACCAAATAACATTTCTGCTGGTGATCTAAAGTAACTTTCGACTGGTGTTGCTCTCAGGTTCATCATTGCTAGTTGACTGTCTTGGCCAGTCTGAGAACATTTTGTCAACAGATTCTTGACTGTACGAACCATCCTCTGAGCTAATCCGTTTGATCTTGGATAGTGTGGAGAAGAAGTAATGTGCTTGATATTCCACTTCTTTTTTTATGCTGACTTGCTTGATGTTTCTGGCATGTTTCACTCTGCTTTATCAACTGGTCGATGTACTCGTTGATGTTTGACAAGAACACTGTCTCACGAGCAAGTCAGTTGGTACATTCGATTCCCATGTGTCCTAGGTGAAGCTGTCCAAGGATATCATTCCTCAGTGACTTCGGTACGATGACTTGACTTCCCGTGAAGAGTATTCCATGTGATAATCCGATGTTATCTCTATACGACCAATACTGCATAAGGGATTTCAATAACTCTTGGATTGTTTCAGGCCAACTCTTAGTAACTATCTGCCATAATGATCTAGGTATTGGATCATTAGCTGTTTCTCTCTGAAGTTCTGTCGTCTTGTGTTTTCCGAAGAGTAATAGGTCGATCGCATATGCGAATCTTTTTCCTAAGAGCAGATGGATTTAACTCTGACACCTAACGGTACATGCTTTCTTGGGATTACAAAGTCAACTCAATGAATCGGAAAGAATCATGTTGTTTCCAGGTCGGTAATTGACTTGAAACCTGTTTCCCTGGACTTTGATTATAAGCGATCGCTGTAGATGCAGCAGTGCACTTGTAAGAGTTTTTTTCCATATAATTTCCAGTGGTCTGTGATTGTTTCACTGTGAATTCCTTCCAGAACAGATATGTATGGAAGCGTTTGATACCAAACATTAGGACTAAGATTTCCCTCTATGTTTGAGTAGTTGGACTGTGCAGTGGAAAGACTTTGGATGCAACCGCAGCAGGTTACCATCCTGAAGCAAGGCATGCTCCTAGATCTTTCATTGATGTATCCATCTCGACAGGCCTCTCTCTCTGGGTCATAGAACTGTAGGCATGCACCTGATGATACTGCACATTTCAGGCTGTTCAAGGAATGTTCATGATCATCGTCCCAGATGAACGGTACTTCCTTGTGGAGAAGTTATCGAAGTGGTGCTGACTTTTCCCACAAATTAGGAATATATGCTGCTAGGTATTTGAACAATATTAGGCATTTCTGAACATCACCCTCTTCGTCCTTGGGTAATAGTACTTGGGTGATGTGTTGGCTTCTACCTGGCTAGGATCTGAGTAGATATCTGATCTAGTGCACATGGAGCCAAAGAAGTTGATAGGTCTCTTGATTGTGCACTTGGAGCTGCTGAACACTGAGCCTTCTTGCTTTGCCGTCTCCATGAACAAGTACCGATTCTTGTCGTGTTGATCTTGTCCTTCAATAATTAATGTGCTGCACTTGCGTGGTGCGTCTATGGTAGGTTTAGCGATGTCCTTGACATGAAGCATCGTTTTTTCCTTTGAAACTACCAATAGCATCGAACTGCTCTGGAAATGCTTGTTCGAGATCCTCATCACTTGTGATAAGTATTTGTTCAGGTTTAGGGTTAGGTGTTGGTGTGTCATAATTGTACATTGAGTAAATTGTGATAATTCCAAGGTCAGTGCAACCCAACAACCCAAGGATCAACCTAACAACCCAAGGAGTGCTGCACTTGTGTGGTGCGTCTATGGTAGGTTTAGCGATGTCCTTGACATGAAGCATCGTTTTTTCCTTTGAAACTACCAATAGCGTCGAACTGCTCTGGAAATGCTTGTTTGAGATCCTCATCACTTGTGATAAGTATTTGTTCAGGTATAGGGTTAGGTGTTGGTGTGTCATAATTGTACATTGAGTAAATTGTGATAATTCCAAGGTCAGTGCAACCTAACAACCCAAGGATAGCTGAAACCTTGACATCTGGTACATAGAATGTCTATGTTGACCATTTTGGACTGTAACATTTTATGTCGAATTAGTGTACCTTTACATTTAATTGGAATCTAACCATAAGCTTCAAGTTTTACTGTTTCACTAATGATTCCCACTTTGAACTTATATTTCCTTGGCGTACGGACTATGATAGTGTTATTACTTGCACTTGAGTCAATTCTTAGGTAGAGCTTCATGTTACCCGGCTCTGTGGGCATATGTAAATGTTAGCAAATGCTACTGTGCCTTCTGAATTTACAACTGTGTGTGGTCCATTGGTATGTATTATGTCAAATTATGCAAAGTTGGATAGAC
Organism: Lytechinus pictus; assembly: GCF_037042905.1. Classification (NCBI taxonomy): domain Eukaryota; kingdom Metazoa; phylum Echinodermata; class Echinoidea; order Temnopleuroida; family Toxopneustidae; genus Lytechinus; species Lytechinus pictus. The sequence goes on from NC_087257.1 coordinate 23,236,236, forward strand.
TGCCTTTAGACTGATAATGATCAGGATCTGTGATAGTATCGTGTGATGTGTCCATTTCGCTGATTGGTTAGTTCTTTCGACGTTTTGATTTTGATCGTGATTTCTTTTGTTTTGGTAAACGACCATCACATACCATGTCAGATCTTCGGTCATCTGAACTACGTTATGGTTTTCAACTATGATCACTTTTTGACTGACGACAGAATTACCCCTAATGATTTTTACTGTGGAGAGCAAATTCCATTAATATTGACCCCCAAATGGTTCATAGTTATCTGAGAATGATAATTGAGGTTTTTTCCTTCATTATGAAAGCGAACGGAACAGAGTTGTAAACATAAGAGATATACAATAAACAGAATATTGGCTCTTCATAAATTTAGAAAAGAGTTAGAACGTGTTGGAAAATAAACCTGATTTTGGAATACAGGCCATAGATTCAAAATACAGATAAGGTGGGGGTAGCTTTGACATGTTCCTTTCAGTTATGTATTGATATGTCAGAACTTCATCTTTATTACCTGCAGTGCTAGTGTATCTTATAAATGTTTCCAAAAGACTTCAATAAATAGATTTCTTTATGATGTAACAGAAACACCTTTTGTCCCTTTACATCCTTCTGAATCAGATACATTTCTATTACCATGCACATTCTATACTGTACATTACGGTGTGTTAGTCATACCAACACAATCGATGCGAAAGGCTGATCAGAGCTATTGTATTATTTGAATGACATACCATTCATCACTTTGCAATCGTTTTCAGAGGTGTGACTGCCACACCGAGGTTGCTTTTTGGCCTCACTTTAGCGCAAAATCGCTCAATACATTCAGCATATTTTCCTTCTATTTGAAGCAAATGAAGATACTTATGGTGGCATGAAGCCTGCAAATATTCTCGTTGATACATCCTCTTTCATATCGAATGTTGAGATTGTGCATTTATTACTGATATTCATAATAAATCTGATCAATAACAGTGCATGTGCAATTTTTTTAAACAAAAACATACAAATTTTGGCCAAAAGTCTTAATTCTTTTAAAAACTATATCAACCGACTTGAAATCGAAGAATAAAGGGATTGTAGTAAATTCTACCAACAAAATAATGGATAATTTCGCATTTTATGAAGGCCTTTTTCCATTTTCTGGGTTGAAAATGTGACAATATACATTAATATATCCAAGTCTCCGATATGCAGTAAAAAAAGCTAAATTTCTGAAAATTTAATTTTCAAGTTTGAGACATAATAAGTTTGTGACTAATAATGATATCAATTTGGAATTTCGTCCACTTAATAATTGTATATTAGGAAAGTTTTCTAAAAGTTTTCGAGGCGATTCCTTTATTTTCCTTAGATTTATGGTAAATCATGTATTTCACAAATTTTCAATTTTTTGGAAAAAATTCTCAAAATTGTACTTTTCTCATTAAAATCTCAGCCGAATTACCATTTCATCACCCATGAATAGTATCAACTTGTAGAAAATGTATTTATCTTTCATATGACACTAATTTTGTGGCAAATGAATGTTTGTGTCGGAATCTATGTACGAAAATCCAAATCCCATGAATATGGCGGCCATTTTGGACGCCATCTTGAATTTGAACCCCATGGGACAATATTTCGTTTTGGGAACATCAAAATTCATTCACTAGACATCTTAAGGATTACAAAAATGTAGGTTAAAAAAATATATCATTCGGGTGCATGGGAACCCTACCTCCCTACCAGACTAAATGCGATATAATTTTTTTCTTATTTTCTCTAACATGGTCTAGCATGTTGCAAGTTACTGGTCTTGTACGGTTGTGTTGTTTTCTGCATATTTGGTTGAGTTTAGTGCATGACTTGTGCATGGATGCATAATTTTCACCCTTATTAAAAGTGATCATATATATGTAAAAAAATAATAAAATATTGACTACTGCTTTGGTGGTTTAAGAGATTTTTTTTTTTTTTTTAATCTATCACCTTATTTTTTTATGACATTGATATTTTCCTTTAAAAATATGATTTTTAATTCATAATTCCACTCCTAAAATCTAATTACCGGTAAACAAAAATGAAAAATCATAGTACTCTAAAAATAACATCTACACTGTACAGACCTTTTTATAGAACCTTTTATGAACTGTATTTCATCCTTAATGCATGTGGTCATTTTTCTAAAAGCATGGTATATGTGTGCTACGAATGCTGGGACAATATGTGTACCGGTATTTGTTCCTCTAATGACACCGCCTATTTCATGTCAGTTTTTAATAAGAAATTAAAAAACTTTGCAACAGTATTTTCTTTGTGCCTGTAAACACTGTAATAATGTTTACCGTAGTTATGTTAAAAATTAACGACTTTTTGAAGATGTAATTATTCATATTCAAGTTGTCACTTTTTTAATGTATCTTGCTATCTCCTCTCTTGCCTATTCTGTGCTGAAAAATATCCTTTTATTTTCGGGGGCTTATTTTTCGCAACTTACTGCCAAATTCTGAAATGTTGGATAAACTTTAACATTTCAATGAATGGAAATATTCCAGGGCTCTTTGTGCATTTCAAGGGCAAAATCGCCCCAAGTCCCCTTGTATTTTTTCCCCCTGATTCAATTCATACTTGTACATTTGGTCTTGGCTCATTGAACTTCACATTGATTGTAACTTCCATGGAAACATACATATGACGAAACCTTTATTTTTGTTAGCTGTCAAACAACAATGCCAGGTTACATGTAGTTACCACCAGTAGCAACTACTGTTGGTAGGATCATTAAATTGGTAGGAGAATATTTTAGTGGTTATCATTTCTTTAAAAAAATTTCAATTTATTTTCATTGGCCATCCAGCTGTTAAGTTACATTAACACAGTATTTGATATTGATGGCATTCACAACTGAAAGGTTCCTGAAATTGGTAGGAAAATATGTGAATGGTTTTCATTTTTGAAACTATTTCCCCTTGATTTTGATTGGTCATCCAGCTTTCTAGTAATGATACAATCGTCACTAGTGATGGCAGTTACATGTCCCTTGGTCATACAATAGGGAGAAAGACTTGAGTGGTGATCATTTCTTACAACTATTTTCCCTTGATTTTAATAAGCCGTCCAACTGTCAAGTAATGTTATCATGGTATTTGCTATTAATGGCAGCTACCAATGATAGGGGTCCCGGTGGGTGTTTCAAAAAGCTGTTAAGTTACGAGCGACTTTAAGAACGATTGATAAACCTTTCTTACGCACTAAATAATCACCAATGAACATTGAATGGTGATGATATCATTTACCACAAGAAAGGATCACCAGTTGTTCTTAAAGTCGCTCTTAACTTTCGAACAACTTTATGAAACGGCCCCCAGCAATAATAGGTCTGTGATACGTAGTTGAATATTTGAATGGTTATCATTTCTTGAAGTTACTTTCTATCTTGTTTGCTGTAGGTGCTATGATTGACTGTGTAGATAGTCAAGGTAATACGCCACTCCACTTGGCAGCACAGCATGGTCACCAGGAGCTACTGGTCACACTGCTTGACCACAGTGCTGACCCAACAAGGTATGGACATCACTTAATGTGACACGTGTCACTCTATTCAAACCTTGATTTATCAGAGTTTAACGCCAAAATCAGGTTAATCTTTAAAAAGCGCACCAAACTAAGAACCCAGTGAATTTTCTGCAACAAGCCTATGTATGTTCATGCATATCCCCTTTCATCAAACAATCACAAATGTATCATTTGAATTTTGGCTTCAAAGAATTCGATGGTAATTTGTTCTCTATTGAAAAAGAAAGAAAACAGCAGGAATGAGTGGAAGCATACTAAAAACAATTTATTTCTTGACAAATATGGAGGTATGAATATTGTAGAGATTGAAGGAAATTGTTCATCACAGTGAGGATAATATGTTGCATCCTAAATAAAGTTGCATATTTTATTGCTCGAAATAGACATGAAATGAAATACTCCAGAAATTTGCTTTGCCCAATTGATTGTGGGCCTGGCAGCCGCTGTGCAGCGCCAGATCGACGAGGCTCTATCCCTTTAATCGTTGAATGCCAAACAGGGTATCAGCAACTCCCATCTTTTAACGTCTTTTGGTCTGACGTGACCGGGGTTTGAACTCCCGACCTCCTGGTTGTGAGACGGGTGCTCTACCAACTGAGCCAACACACCGATAGTGTAGGTCTTGAGATGATGTTCAAAATTGCTGTGATATACTGGCTTTAAAGCATACCCATGTAATTAAGCTTCTTTGTTAATTTCAACATACTGTAATCATAGGTGAGTCTGACTATACACTCCCTTTGTTCATGTTTCTAACAGACATGGTATCCATCGTATGCTTCCGCTCCATCTAGCTGGCTTGAGTGGCTACACAATTTGTTGCAAGAAACTTCTTGAAGCTGGTAAGTTTTTGGTCTTGCTGTCAACATCAAAGGCTATGTTTTTGTTTTCTCATGGAGTTCAACTGTGAAAACCTAAGTAAGAAATTATTTCAAGAGTAGGTCTTAGAGAATCAATTTTGATTGTTTTCATTACAGATCTTGTGCCCTGTAACATAAAACGCACAATAATTTGTGTTGTTCAGCGTAACTGTTTTCTAAGGCAAACTCTGTATAATACGTTGCAATAAGTTGTAAATATTAATGGTATATTACACAGCGATTTCGTTAGTTCTGATCCCTCTCCTCAAATGAAAATGAAAGAAAAGGAAATGAAAATGAATAAAAAAGGTGTAATAAACACAAGAAATACAGGGAAAAAAATCAGTTAATTGTTAAACCAAAATTAATAACCAATGTAATCTTCATTTTTTATTATGTCAGGTTGTGAAGTGAATGGTCTTGATGAGAACGGGAGGACACCAGCGCATTGTGCATCATGCTCAGGGTAGGTTCAGTACATTGTCTTGTCGGTGCAAGAACATCCTTAGCAAAACATTTTTGACATTTTTTGTGGACATTGTCAGTGCAGAAACACCTTTATGCAATGCACTCACATTATGCGTGCTGCTAACGGCTTTCTTGCATGCATGCAATATGCGAAGTGGTGGTCTTAAGGGTGTTCTTGCCCCAACACAAACATATCGTGCACAAAGACGTCTCTGATCATTTTGTGATTATTCTCAAAGTACTTACACTCATTTTTAGGTACATTGTAATTGATATTTCCCAATCACCATCTTACAGACTCCTCCATAATTCAATCTCGTAGCGATTGATTGTGATAATGATTTTTACAATTGATCAGACCTAACAGTCCATGCATTCGCTCGTAGAGAATATCCCCACAGTCAATCACAAAGCATTATGTTACGAAGCCTAGGGGCCCGTAACACGAAGCTTAGCAATCATCGTAGAACATTTATTTACGATTGATTGCATTGACTACTATGTGCAATCAGATGTTGTTTGAAGGTTTGCATGGTGGTATGTACAATCGCTGATGTGGTTTACGGTACACCATGTGAAGTGTTATAGAAACAGTGGATAGAAGAAGAGAAGAAATGGATAGGCGAGAAAGTGGAGATTTGAGAGTGGAGTATTCTTTCTTGAAAGTAGTCCTGAAAAGGACTGTAAACCAGGAAAGTTGACTGTCCGTCTTCACTCCTGAAGACGGACAGTCAATCTGCCCGAAACGTCGAGTCTCTCTACTACTCATCATCTCTACTCGCCGACTCAAGCCAGCATCTCCTCATTAGCTCTACTACTCAAGCTGTTCTCAACTCATCAATCTTTCCTGGTTTACAGTCCTTTTCAGGACTACTTTCAAGAAAGAATACTCCACTCTCAAATCTCCACTTTCTCGCCTATCCATTTCTTCTCTTCTTCTATCCACTGTTTCTATAACACTTCACATGGTGTACCGTAAACCACATCAGCGATTATGTGCAATCAATCGTAAAAATCAAGCGTACAATTAATTGCCAACCTAGAACTCAATGCTACAGTCCTCCCAACAAACCAAAATTCGTAACAAGTTGATAAGAATATCAGTCGAAATAACATAATAGATTTGATCAGTCAGGACCCCCTCTTACAAAGAGTTGATTGATCTGATCTATTTCATCTATGAAAAGCCAGCAACTGCAACTTCTCTATCTTCCCACTTTGATCAATCAGGAACGTTGACTGTTTAGATCTACTAATCAGCCGAGGAGCTGACTTTGACGTCCAAGACAAGGAAGGCCGTACACCCCTCCACTATTCTGCAGGCAATGCCAACCATCAATGTCTTCTCTCATTGGTCGCTATGGGGTCAAAGGTCAATACCTCGGACATCAGGAACTGCACGCCACTCCACTATGCAGCAGCTGCCGACATGGAAGCAGAGTAAGGCAATGTTATTAAAATATTTCTATGAACAAGGGATTTTAATGCATCAAGCTTTTATGGAAGCACCATGGTCTAGTGGTTTTGTCTTTTTTCCTTTCAATGAGAAAGTCATGGGTTGAAATCCCCAACCATGTCACTTTTTATTAAGGACTACATGATGTAATGCACAAAGCTATATGGAAGCATCATGGTCTAGTGCTTCTGACTTTCTCCATTCAATCTGATGGGTTCAAATCCCAACCATGGCATTAATTACTCCGCATTATGCTGCACTGGACACACAGTTGTAAAAATAAAACTAACATGTACTCAAAACTTCTGTCTTAAAGACTACCCCCCTGGTAGTGTTAAGATGTTGGTACCTGGAATGAATATTAATTCATTGAAATATTTATTCATAGGGATAGTGGTGGGCTTAAAGCCAGGGTAATAATTACAAAACTTGCGCCTTGAGTGGATATGAATGCTTCATTTGTTGCATTATTATTGTGTTGTTATTATGTGCAGTGCATATGCAATAATTCATGTAGGGTTAGTATAAAGTGGAAGACTGCCTACCATAGCAGCAAGCTGAGTTGAAATCACCTTCATATTAAGACCAGGATTTGAGTTAAACAGGAGTTCAGAAACGGACCTTGCAATTTCTTTTATAGTAATAATATGTCCATTTATATAGCGTAGTTACTATATGTAAATACCCTTTTGCGCTTGATACTTAATTTATTTTTCTTCGACATAACAATAAAGTATAACATAAATATAACAAATATATATTGACAATAAATCAGGCATATATCATTAAGCATGAAATCAGTAGCAGAAGATGGATTGCCATTGTAAGCAAAAAAAAATGCTTGAAAATATGACAAACCGAAACATATATTAATGATATAATCATATTATGTATTCATACCTCCATATTTGTCAAAAAATAAATTGTTTTTGGTATAGTATGAATACGAATGATTGAAGTATCAATTAAGTATATATTAAAAAAAAAACCAAGCCAACACTTGCTATAATATATAATCAAGAAGAAAAACAATGATAATGAAAAATGAAGATGATGAAGATGATGATGATGATGATGATGATGATGATGACTTGGTTTCATATTAATGGCCTTTTATACTTTCTCTTGTTCAGCTGTGTGGAGCATCTTCTTCACAACAATGCAAATCCAACATTAAGAGATGAGCATGGATACAATGCACTTCATTACGCAGCAGCAAGCGGTCACAGTTTAGCAGCAGAAAAGGTATGGATGTCTCGCAAACCAGGGGCCAGCCTCACAAAGAGTTACGTTTGATCTGATCAACCTCAACTGCATGGAAATCCAACAATTTTTTCTACAAAAATTTTGCACAATGTCCTTTGTACACAAAGAGAAGCACACTGAAATTCAAAAAAGCAATGAATGTATGATTTCATAGCATATCTAGAAAATATTTTTAGCAAAAATCCATTTTAGATATTGATGTTGCTGACTTTCAGATCAATTGCAACTCTTTATAAGACGGGGCCCTGGGCCTTGTAACCCGACAGTTGGCAGTCAATCAGTGATGACCAATCGAGATCAGTGTTACATGTGTGTTTGTTCAAATTGATGATCAGGTACCAATCAGAATTGTTCTTTCATATCTACAATCCATGTCAAACCTTTGTGTTACTGGTCCAAAGCTGACACGAATAGCAAACTTGGCTCATTCAGATATCAGTATGATGATAATGATGAGGATTATGGTGATGATGAAGACTAACACTATTTTTTACATCATCAATATCATTATTACATTATAATTATCATAATCATCATCTGGGGATCATCAATCAAATGCAGCCATGATAACAATGGCAATCACAATCATAATTTTAATCATAATCAGTCAATAGCAATAGATGTGGTATTTATTCATTTGCTTGTTCAAATTTATCAGCCTACAATATCTCCCATTAACATTTTCACTGTAATAAGCCTGTTCACGGTTGTAAACTGCGCACGAGCAGAAAAAGGTCGTTGGAGACAACCATGAAGGTGGCTTTCAAATTCACTGACATAGGCATTTGCGATTTGATGATTATTCATGTATTTGACAGTAGCCTAAACAATAGTCAAATGTGCCAAAGGCAGACAAAACAGATTTCCAAACGTTATCCCTGATGTACTATTCTAGTCACCTGGTCTATACAATGCCTTTTGTTCTTAGAATTTGAATACTCTACCGGTAAAGCTTACGCAACATCTACATTTGAAAATGATAGTGCTTATCCTAATGAAAAATCACAAAGGTCATTTGAGAAAAGTTGATCATGAGCTAACCGTGAACTGGCTTATAGGGTCTACAATATCTACTAAGAACAGTGCCCTTATTGCAATAAAGATCACAGGCCTTCACTAAAGACAACTTGATTATATATAATCCCTGTTTTGTTTTTGTAGCTGAGAGCTGTAGCAGCCAATGAACTTCTTGCAGCAAGCCGATCAGGTCCTCTTACAACCCCCCTTCATTTAGCAGTAAGTATTTCATACACTACCTATTATGTGATTACTACAAATATCAAAAGCTATAATTATTGAAGATACTTGGCTCATACCAGTTTGTGTACCATGCTCAAAGTGATTTTCTATGTTTATATATAAAAAAGATATATAACAAATACATGTATGTATAATTTTGCTCTGACTTTCATATGCATGTAAAATGATATGTTGTGTATTTCTTACAAGAAAAAAGATGAAGCATTTGTTGATACTTGTTCAAATATTCACTTTATTACTTTCCTCCTGTTTGATTCAGTTCAATTCCAATCAATTCAACTCAATTCAATTTAATTCAGTTCAATTCAATTTAATTCATTTTGATTCAGTTCAGATCAATTTAATTAAATTCAATTAAGTTCAATTCAGTTCATTTTAGTTTAGTTTAGTTTAGTTTAGTTCAATTCATTCATTTATTCAACCATCAAAGGGGATAGAAAAAAGAAGATGAAAGATTCACAAGGAATAAAAAACAATATAACATAGTTAGCTCAGAGAACCTTGAGAAGCAATGCTTATAAGAAGGGGTCATGCTTATATTATGCCCTAAGATCTATTATAGCTCTTTGTAAGATGGGTCCAGGGCATATGTTTGAAGACTTGAACGTGTACTGGTTGGTAATATACTAATAAAAAAGATCAAATGAAAATCGTCTTGTACCTACCATCTTTGATTCCAGGCATATAATGGTCACGTAGAAGCGCTTCAGGTCCTGATGCGTTCCATCGTCAACCTGGACATCCAGGATGCCAACGGACGAACGGCCCTTGACCTTGCTGCATTCAAAGGTCACGCTGAGTGTGTGGAATCTCTTGTCATGCAGTCTGCCACCATTCTAGTCCATGATTCCGTTTCAAAGAGAACGCCCATGCATGCGGCTGGTAAGTTTGTTAATTTGTGATGGATGCCTTTACTCTCTTTATTCTTTCCTTCCTATTCTTGTTTCTCCTCATTACTGTCTCTTAGGAGTAAATATTCATGTAGGGAACGGAAAAAAAAATCACATGGGGGGGCTTGGGGTGATTAAGCCCCTGAAATGCTCAAAAGAGCACTATAAACTAAAAAGGGAGCCCTGGAAATCCCCATTCATCACAATGTTAAAGCTTATCCTATGTTGCTGATTTAGGCAGTAAGTTGTAAAAAGGAGCCCCTTAAATATAAAAGATATTTTTTTGTTTGGTAGGGAATGAGACCCTGGGGACCCTTTTTCCTTGAATATTTATGAAAGAGGTGGTGGACTGTTTTCTGTTCTGTTCTATCATGGGAAAGTTGATTTCTTCCCCCTGGGCCTCATTCTCTTTCTAAATCAAATGTTAAATGAAATTTCTAATAGTTCTAATCAATTTTTTTGAAAGTATGTATTCTTTAATTTGTTTTAGATGACAAACCATTTTTTATATTCTATTTGCCCCTAACTAGCCTAAAATGGCCATGTCGAGTGTCAGCGGATATTACTTTAGAATGCTACAAGCCATTATTTATATTCTATCTTGCCTCTACCTTCATGTAGCCTGTAACGGCTATGCGGAGTGTCTGCGGATATTACTTGAGAATGCAGACCATTATTAATATTCTCCTATTTTGCCCTTTTCTAGCCTACAATGGCCATGCAGAATGTTTGCGGATATTACTTGAGAATGCAGACCAAGAGGGCGCTGTTGATGTTGTCGACGATCAGGGCAGGACTCCTCTCATGGTCGCTGTTAGTAACGGTCACATTGATGCCACCATGCTCCTATTAGATCACAGGGCTAGCCCTACCATTCAAGACGTCAATAAGAGGACAGCACTGCATAGAGCGGTAAGTTAGCAACAGCTCTGAGGTTTGAAGCTGTTTGGTTTAATGCCTTGTACCAGTTTGTCTAATTTCCATATTGTCTGATACTACTATGACTAATTTATTTGCCCGTCTATAATTTTGGTCCAATTATCACTTGGTCTTGTACCCACATGGCTATTTTTTATTATATAAAATGTCCTTTTGGTTAGCCATTGATGACGATCTAAACATAAGTTTGAACGGTCTCCAATGAGATAACTATCGTAGTGTTTGTATGCATAAATGAAACATATCAGCAACGTGAATAGGGTAGAAAATATTTTATTTATTTGTTGAGAAATTCGGAAAATAAGCATGGTATTCTAGCCAGGTGTACATGTAGGGTATTATTCCAAGCAATAATAATACAATATCTCATATGTCCTTTTTGGTGTTGGTGATCTTCAGGGTAATTTTTTATTTGTTTAGCATGGATTTCATGATCTCAGAAAGGAATGTTTATGTAAATCTACCCAATCTTTATCTACGATGATATGGTGACAACAAAACTGGGCTTGATATTAAATCATTGTTACCAACTGGGCTTGATATTAAATCATTGTTTGCTACAAGCCTGCAACATTTATATTTAAGCTTTAATTATCAATTATCTACATTTTTTGTCCTGTCAGTCTGCTAATGGCCATGAAGAATGTTGCGATGCCCTCTTAGGGGTGTGTAACTCCACCATCCGAGATATCAACGGCAGATCGGCCCTTCACATGGCAGCAGCTTGCGGTCACGAGGGTATCCTGGGGTCTCTCCTGCAGCTTGAACCCACAAACCACTTAGATAACAAGGGCTACACACCACTGCACTGGGCTTGCTATAATGGTGAGTAATCACTGTAGAATCTTATCGTTTATTTCAGTCAATATTTTCTCTCTCTTATGAAGGGTTACGGACTCTCCCACCATGATGGGACTCCCTCCTTCCACTTCTTTCTGTCTTAAGCATCCTCCTTGTTCAGACCAACCCTACTGCTTTCCTTCTTTATATATTTCCAAGTAATCTTTGGTCTTCACTTTATCTTATGCCATCCACTTCCAGATCCCAGTTGTAGCTTATGTTATTATGGTTATGACGAGAAGTGGTAGCTTTTGGATGATGGCATAAAACTGATAAAAATTGGCCTAATGCTATCTAAATTGCTTGGAAACATCCATTTACATGCTTTGACTATTTTTTTAATTGTGTAATTGTAAAGTTTTGATGAATTTACAAAGGTTTGTTGATGACATAAGCATTGTGTCCCAGTGGATTAGTCTTTGGACTTTGAAACAGAGGGTCGTGGGTTCGAATCCCAGCCATGGCGTAATTTCCTTCAGAAAGAAACTGATCCACAGTGTGCTGCACTCAACCCAGGTGAGGTAAATGGGTACTGGTAGGAAGTAATTCCTCAAAAAGCTGTGTGCGCTATGAACGCCTAGCTTAGCCGGGTAATATAGGAGCGCCTTGAGCACCTGACAAGGTGGATATGTGCGCAATATAAATACCCTATATTATTATTATAAGCTACGTGTACAATTAATATGGCCAATGCAGCTTAGCATGTTATTTGATTTCTGTTTTGTAAAGTATATTTTCAATTGAGATTATTACAAAAAAAATCTAGATTCACACTTTACTAAAATGTCAGTAATTGAACACTAACACCAATCACGGTATTTGATACAATTTTTAATGTCTGATTGATTTGACTTATATTTACAGGTCATGATAACTGTGTTGAATTGTTACTTGAACAAGATCCCAACATGTTCTTTGAAGGAAATAGTTTTACAGCTCTTCATTGTGCAGTGTAAGTCTTAAATTATAGGGTTGTTGTTAGAAACTTATTTGTAATCAATTGTAAATATGAATTAAAAGTTCCAATCAGGGGCCGCGGAACGGTTTTCAAAGTGGGGGGGGGGGAGGACTGACCATGCAAAAAATCACAATCATATGGTCATTTTTGTCTCACCTGCATAGCAGAGTGAGACTATAGGCGCCGCTTTTCCGACAGCGGCGGCGACGGCGGCGGCGACGGCGGCGGCGGCGTCAACACCAAATCTTAACCTGAGGTTAAGTTTTTGAAATGACAGCATAACTTAAAAAATTATATGGACCTAGTTCATGAAACTTGGCCATAAGGTTAATCAAGTATTACTGAACATCCTGCCTGAGTTTCATGTCACATGACCAAGGTCAAAGGTCATTTAGGGTCAATGAACTTAGACCATGTTGGGGGAATCAACATCAAAATCTTAACCTAAGGTTAAGTTTTTGAAATGTCATCATAACTTAGAAAATATATGGACCTAGTTCATGAAACTTATACATAAGGTTAATCAAGTATCACTGAACATCCTGCATGAGTTTCACGTCACATGACCAAGGTCAAAGGTCATTTAGGGTCAATGAACTTTGGCCGAATTGGGGGTATCTGTTGAATTACCATCATAACTTTGAAAGTTTATGGATCTGATTCATGAAACTTGGACATAATAGTATTCAAGTATTACTGAACATCCTGTGCAAGTTTCAGGTCACATGATCAAGGTCAAAGGTCATTTAGGGTCAATGAACTTTGGCCAAATTGGGGTATTTGTTGAATTACAGCCATAAATTTGAAAGTGTGTTGGTCTAGTTCATAAAACTTGGACATAATAGTAATCAAGTATCACTGAACATCCTGTGCGAGTTTCAGGTCACATGATCAAGGTCAAAGGTCATGTAAGGTCAAAGAACTTTGGCCACGTTGGGGGTATTTGTTGAATTGCCATCATATCTCTATAAGTGTATTGGTCTAGTTCATAAAACGTGGAAATAAGAGTAACCAAGTATCACTGAACATCTTGTGCGAGTTATAGTAGTTTTCAAAATCAGCACTGCTGCTATATTGAATCGCGTGATGCAGGTGAGACGGCCAGAGGCATTCCACTTGTTACATTTTTTGTACACGGTTTTGGAAAAAAGTTGGGGGGGGGGGCTGAAACCCCCACGCTTCCTCGGCCCCTGCCAATTGATTGATCAATAAAGCTACAGAAAGTGTGAATATTTGCATGTTTTTAACCAAACATATACTCTAAAAATGTTATCATTATTATTGAGAAATTCCAAAAGGGCAAACATTAATTTATTATCGTTCATTTTTTAAACCATTGAAAATTATGATGACATAATGTTGATAACATCACCAAAATATAAAAACTCATCAATGTTCTGGACATCGTATTTGATGAACACCGCAATAAATATCGAAAAGATTTTTTGCCTGGAAAACCCTACATCTAATTAATAATCATTTTTAAATGTCATGTCCTTGCAGATTACGAGACAATGAAGTATGTGCTGAGATGCTTATAGATGCTTTAGCAGATGAAGTAGTCAACATTCAAGATTCTAAAGGAAGGTTAGTATCATGGTTCCAAGGGGAACATTTCATGAAGTCTTTGGCAGTGATATTCACTGATATGTGTTATAAGCTACTTATATCCATGAATCTGATTGGCTGAGGTGGAAATCACCACAAACTAGCTTCATGACACACTCCCTGATTGATTTGATTGATTGAAGGATTTTATTGAAAATCCATTCTCGCAGTCCAAAGACTGAATTGCAATGGTTACAATGTATGTACAAGATATAATAAATAATACAATTAAACATTTGATTCCAGAAATAAATAGTAAATGAAATAGTTACATGGGAAGGGTGATACAGAATAGTTGACACCCCTTCTGTCCTTCACCCATCCAATTTTTTGAAAGGAGATAAGACATTGTTGCTTTCTATCACAAAAAAATACATATATCATGTGAACTCTACTGAATCTTATAAACTTGTAATATAAATAAGTGAACTAAATTGCAAGTCATGCTATTGCATCTTGAAAATTGTGAATTAGTATGAAACGAACGAATAATAATCACAACGTAAACAATATGCATGCTCACAAAAAGCAAAGATTTGTTAATATAAGTTTCAATATCTTTCTGATATAGAGGACATACTCAATAGTTCTAGCCTTCTTGGATAGGTAAAATAAAGGAAGAGGGACGTTCTTAGTGAAGTAGATAATATTTGTTACATTTTGAATGTTAGTGCATTTGAAGAGCAATCCATTAAATGAACATTATTTCATGATCTTCCTAAATTTAACAAAAAGAACTTTATAAAGCTCACCATGAATATTTCCATTTTTACCCAAACTTACAAAATTTTATGTTAAATCACATTTAGCTGTATTCATGTTTTAGCATTTACTCTTTTCCCTTTTTTTATTCTACCTTTCAGGACACCGTTACATGCTTCTGCCCTCAACGACCAAGTGGAATGCATGCAGCTCTTACTGAGGCACGGAGGCCAGCCAAACATTGTAGACAGGAGTGGCAAGACTTGCTTCATGATAGCAGCAGAGAGTGGCTCTGCCGGAACAATAGGTAAGACTCACTCAAATTATGATACAAGAGATGCCAAGTGTTATTTATTTACTGGCGCAGGGGGGGGGGGATGATATGCCTACACTGCTGCTTCCTATAAACTGCAGATTTGAGATTTTTATGCACGATTTCAACGCTTGATTTGAATAATCTCTCTTTGAGTAATTTCCTTCAGCAAGAAATTTATCCACATTGTGCTGCACTCAACCCAGGTAAGGTGAATGGGTACCCGGCAAGATTAATTCCTTGAATGCAAGAGCGCTGAAAGGCAGTTTGAGCTAAAGCCAGGGTAATAATGATAATAACATCGCGCCTCGGAATAGAATATTTCTAGATAGATGGCGCTTTATAAATGCCTATTATTATTATTATTAAAAGGACTACAAGTTGCCAGTTTGTATTAATCACTTCGTAATGCCAGATTTTTGCAATGATACAGTTTCCTCAATTACATTTAATCATGTAGTATTAGATTGGTTATTTTTCGTTTTGGCTAATTTTTCGTTTTGGTAATAATCTATGCACAGACTATTTCGTTGATTTGTAATTATTAAGCTGTCTAATTCTACACTGCTTCAGATAACTACTAGTATGATTGATATTCTTCATAAAATTACACTGCACCTTGTACTCGTGTGATGACTCGGCTGCCTATTTTTTACACCTACACATAAACTTATATACACTGAATAATCTGCCTAATTTTACACACTGCTTGACATACATGTAATTAGTATGAGTAATCTGCCTAAATCATATACAGTGCCTGAAATACACGTATCATGAATAATTTTCCTAACTTTACACTGTTGCATATACATGTAACTTCCAAGTATCATGAAAAATGTACCTAACTCTACACTCATGCATATAACCTCTAGTATCATGAATAATGTACCTAACTTCACTATTATGAATAATATGCCTAAATCATATACAGTGCCTGAAATACTAGTATCATGAATAATCTTCCTAAGGTTACACTGTTGCATATAATTTCAAGTATCATGAAAAGTGTACCTAACTCTACACTGTTGCATATAACTTCCAGTATCATGAAAAATGTACCTAACTCTACACTCTTGAATATAACCTCTAGTATCATGAAAAATGTACCTAACTCTACACTCTTGCATATAACTTCCAGTATCATGAATAATGTACCTAACTTCACTATTATGAATAATCTGCCTAACTCTACACTGCTTCATAGAATTGCTATGCTGTCAGGAAGAAGATTGTTTAGACTATGACAATGGTAAGGGATGTTGCAATAGTCATATTGTGTAGCTGTGTCAGACATTTGCCCCAAAACATTTGCTTTATTTTGTTTTTCTTTGTACGTGTATACGCAATTGATGTATAAACTTTTAGCATAATTTGCGTGTGGTCTGCTCAATACGTGTTTAATTAAAAAAAAATTATACTTGTGATTTCTTTTATAAATAGCTTTCTGATTTAAGTTAGAAATGATTAGTCAGGGAATTGGGTTGGGCAATTCAATTTGTGTGACAGAAGGAATTACTGTGTTTGATATATATTCTTTGCTTTAGTTTTGGGCAATCCCTGTTTTTTTTTGGTATTAATGTAAGGTTATCATACGAAGATCTGATTTTATTTTAAGATTATCACCATTATGAACTCTTTAATGAATAGCCACTGTAAACAATGATGACTCAGTGTATCTACTCCTTATATTTTATCCCTTTTTTCAAATATACATATTACAAAAACCATTTGAATGAAACAAAAATCTGTTCTAAAAATACAAATCAATATTTTTGTTTGTTATATCTAGTTTCCTTTAAACTACTTTTTGCAATAGGCCCAGTTCATTAAAAAGATAATAGTACTTGTTTGTATACTGTAGTTGAATATTAGCTATTGGTTTGGTGTTGTACATGTATTGTGATAAGATACTTCTTAAATAGGTGGTACGGTTGGCTAGTAATCTCTGATTATTTCAAGCGTGTTATGAAAATCCTCTTTTTACTCTTGAAAGGTATTCAGGTGAACATCTTAGATTTTTCCTTTTAAATTACAAACAAATACAGCAGTAACACAATTGTTATTTTAACTTCTATATAGAGCTTACTAACCAGTGTTATAGCTATAGCGGACGGCAGTGGTCGTGCCCAACCGGCATAAAAGATTTCTGACCACCACTCATAATGAAAAACACTGCTTCCGTCCACCACTAATATCGAATGAAAAGTGTTAAATAACTAACTCCTTGCAAAGAGGAATTGCACTTGGGTTCATTTCCACCTTTAATCTTGTTTTATTTGCATAATTTACATTAAACATTCTTATATTTTATAAATATTAGTTTATTTTCAAAGATTTGCTATTGTCAGATCGTTATTACATTGATGTTCCTTCACTTTTGGCTTTAAGACCTCTAACTCAACCTGAAAAAAAAAAACACTTTGTAATGCCGTGAAATAGCAACCACCACTAAAATGGGTCTAGCTAAAACACTTAATAACCAATAACATATCACAACTAGTTCTTCTGTATACTTTATTGCAGAGATTTAAATCCTTGTTGCAAGTCCTTGCAGCCATGCAGATTTGTTAAGAATTGATAGGATATGGTTTATCTTCAAAGCAACTCTACTTTATGCTTATGTCAAAGTGTGTTGCAAATTAAAGTGTTCATCCTGCCCATTTCTTATTCTAAAGAATTTATGTGCTGTTAAATGTCCATTATGCTATTTTCGCAGTATGTATCACGGAATACATTGTGTTCAGAATGTTTAATGTATAAGTAAATACAGTGAATATGCTTTCAAATACAAACGTTTACGTTGCTTTTAAATTGTTTATTTCCCCCACTTAAAAAACACCAACCATTTGTTTAATGTGTCATTTATTTTTCTTTGTACCGTATGATTTTGTATGTTAGTATAACCTCCTATGTCTTTCTTGCATTAGTGATTGCAGGCATATATTTTCAATGCAAAACCTCTTGTTAAATATTCAAGCAACATATGTTTAAACTTTGAAATCTTTTGTAACATTTTGATGTTGTTGTTACTATAAGGTATAGATACATAATATTCATTTTCCCATTTTCCTTTAAGGCATTGTGATATTTTTTGTTCAAGATTACCAAATAAAACTGATAGAGTATTTTCCATATTATGAAATAATTTCTTCATACATATTAGGCCCCATTTGTAAAGTAATATTATTGATCAGAAATGTCCCTTGCAAATATCCCTTTGAAATGATAAATTCTAACTCCAGCTGCTGACAAATCTGCAATCGATTACATGTATAAGGCTAATTTGCTGCTTTTGTAATGTACCCTGTTGTATTTTGGTTTTTGAATGTTTATTTGGAATGTTTTTATGATACTGACTTGTATTTTTATCAGATTGTGGAAATAAATATATCTTAAAATCTAATTATTGTTTATGAGACTTCAGAATCCACTTGCAATTGATTTTAAGTGTTTTGAAACACACCCTACATTTTCAATTTGTGTATACTATGGAGTGTCCTTTGTTTTGTCCTTTCAGAATTACTTGTCACTGGACAAATAGCAGACATCTCCTTATCAGATGACACAGGAAACTCAGCTCTACACCTGGCTTGCCAACAGGTCAGATATAAGACGACGACAATGATGATGATGATGATGATGATGATGATGAAGATGATGAGGATTTTGGTTGTGGTGTTTGTGATGGTGGTGATGATGATGATGGTGGTGATGATGATGGTGATGATGATGGCGATGATGATGGTGATGATGGTGATGATGATGTTGGTGATGATGATGATGGTGGTGATGATGATGATGATGGTGATGAAGATGATTGTGATGATGGTGATGACGATGATGATTATGATGATGATGATGTTGGTGATCATGATCATTTCTGTTTTTTTTTTCCCGCCGTTGCTTTTGGAGATCAGCCCTATGAAGGCAGAAGTGTAATGCCAATCATTATGATGGTGATTGTGATGATGATGATGATGGTGGTGGTGTTGATGTTGGTGGTGGTGGTGATGTTGATGATTATGACAATGATGATGATGATGGTAATGATGATTTATTTAGTTAAAGTTGATACTTGTTTGTTTCTGTTATCCAGACACATGAAGGTTGTGCTTTGATGATCTTGGAGAAGATTGATGATGTTAGAGTCTTAGATATGCCAAATGCCAAAGGAGAAACGTAAGTACCTGTGTATGTTTTTCCCCGATAAGTATCCCCATCCATGTTATATACCTGGCTTTGTTATATCCTTACCCTTGCACTTTGACACATTCTTAAATGTCATGTCCATTGTTGGCAAAATTTTCTTTCATTGATCTACAAATGATCCGATTTTGATGTATTTCATTCTTGTTTTACTGTGGACTGTGGATGTCAGTTAATTTCTGAAATTGGAGCAATATGTTATGGCCAGGGTGTTTTCTTTCTTTATTGACATACCGTCAAGGGAAAAATTGATGTTAGGTTACTGTACATTCATCCCAAAAATGTTATGTGCAAAAGTATTTATTTTTAATTTCTGATGGGTTCAATGTAAATTCTGATTCAGAAAGAAAACAAATCTAAGAAATGTCTTTGTAATTTGCCAAAGAACTCTGAACGAAAAAAAAAAGAAGAAATGATACCCTTGGGTTCAATGAAAATTTTTATTCAGAAAAAAATGAAAGGAAAAGCCCCATAATTTTTAATTTTGGTTTTTTGTGTTGCACACCAATGATTAACATAACATGAAATGAAATGCTTTGATTTTCTTTCTTTAAATAGGCCATTACATATAGCAGCTTCTCGTGGTCTAGTCATAGTAGTCCAGGATCTGATAACAAGAGGAGCTAGTCTTCTAGCTGTAGACAACAAAGGTTACACACCGGCACTAAGCTGTGCATCTTCCGACAAGGTCGCGGACTGTCTAGCTCTCATTCTAGCTCATATGATGCCCTTCTCGCCAGGAAATTCCACCATCAATTCCTCACGCATTGCTCTTGCTCTGTCGGGTGAGCTCGGCCGCACCCGAACCTCCACCAGCCTCGATTTTAACGATGGCAATCGGAGCAGGACGGAGAGCAACGCTGATACGTCCGACTCAGAAACTTATTGACAATTGATGTCATTAATTTCTTAGGTTGTATGATGTTAGTAAATGAATTATAAATACATTTGTTTATATTAAACTATTTTTCTAGATATCAATTTACCTATTAACTTATTTTCTGAAAAAAGGGACAGAAAAGATATTGCATTGGAGTTAGGGCTTTTTAAGTCTTAGGGGATACTTTTGAGTCCCGTAGTTTCATTTTCATTTATAATGAAATGGATATTTGATTTCATTTTAGCGTTGGAAGAGATCGAACATTTCACACCTTTCTATTGATATCAAACTGCAATGCAGCATTAAACAAATGGATCACTTCCAGGGTTGTTAGATTCTTTGTTTTATTATTATTAGAGACTCATCTTTATTCAATGGAATCGGACAAGGCACTCTTTTAAAGAGTTAATCAAAGTTAGAGAAAGGTTAATAGGTAATTATATCAATTAGCAAGAATTCTTTTTTAAAGGGTGACACAGGCATTGTTTCAGCCCCTCATACACAGTGCAAGCTTGGAAAAAATGTATAAGAGTATAGAGAGTCAAACTGTATTCTAAACAATGAAATTATGGAAAGACAAAAGTGTACAGTTATCAGAACTCCAGTTTTTTCCGTAAAGTAACTTTGTGAAAGGCCACAGGGATATCTTTTTCACCTTTATTATTTGTTATGTTTGTATGACCTATATAAACAGTATGAGATCATGAATAGTATTTGACATTCCATGCATTGATCTCATTCTTTGAACCCCTTAAACAACCAAACTAATTCTTGTAATACAGATGCCGACCAAGGAATAATCCCAAATTACCTCACATATTCCTGTAGCGACATTCCTAGATTCATTTTAGATGTATTTATTTTTATTCTGCTTGTTTGTTGGAGATTTAGATATGTACTATGTAGATAGTATTTCCCCTCCTTCAAATTGACCAAATGTGTAGTTCATCAGAATGAAATGGACATTTTCTATATTATGATTAATGTCTTACTGTTTAGAGTTTTTTTTTTAATAGTTATTTCTTAATAATTAAGACTTTCTTGAGAGTTAAGACATTCTTGAGAGCATGCTTTCCTGGATAGTAATTTTTCTTTGCATCACTCCTTATTTGCTGCTCTTTACCTGGGTGTATATTAATAGCACAGTTAAAGGATTTTCACTGACCGGAAATAATCACTTTCCTCTCCTCAAATTGGCAAAAGGTTTTTCTTGACATAATTTGGACAAAATATATAAATATGCAATGATATAAATAAAAGTCAAAATGGTAAATTAAATTTTTACTAAGAAATGTTTGTGAAAATTGGTCAGTTATGACAAAAGAAAGGAATTTGCAGTGTAATGCTTACTTGATGGAAATAATTACACAAGCTTCAGCTGGCTTTATTTTTTTAACAAGTTAAGTTACTCATGTTGTTCAATCCAGTCTAGCTTCGCAATATTATATTTGGCCTCCATTGGTAATGTATACCAATTTTAGACTCTTAATATTGTGTATGTCAGTGGGTCTGATGTTATACTGTGATTGTGACAATATTGATGAGTCAAAGTTTTGATATCTAGCTTTTTATATTAAAAAAATGTCTGGTATTGATTTTGTAGTATTGCACATGACAGCCTTTCTATTTCAATTCTTTAATGGCTTTCCAATTTTCTTTCAGCTTCTTTATTATTGCTTTCTTATTTCTTAATTTGTGCTTTCTTTTTGGGGGAGGGAAATACAGATCACTGTTTGTTTTTTTAATGAAAAGTGTTCGTACAAGTTATGATTTGAGGTGATAACAAAGTCGGCCCTGCACGAGCAAAGGCCCGTTCCCCCATGATTTCTTTGAAACCGTAAGAGAAATGTTTAAGAAAGTGATGCTCAAACAGCAACATGTGCTTGGTATTTAACATATAATAACATGGGTAATTACCCAATGAATATGTAGTCCATAATTATCCTTTGACCTTTATTTAACCAATGAGTATTTACGACTTTCACTTGCACTTCACGCTTTGTGAAACAGTTCCGTACATCATACACATTAATTTCTTTTTGCTTCAGGAAATATGTATTTTGTCTTGTTGGTCTGTAAATACTGTAGAGCTCTGATGAACACATGAATGCAGAGGTATAAAGGTATATAACATGTATATGTTGTGTTTCTTGGAAGATGTTAGCTCTCTGGGCCTTTATCTTAAAGAATTGTGATTGATTTGAATTGATCTCAATTGCTATCTAATACGCAGCTGAGATTATTGATGAATAAGTATCGATCTCAAATCGCATTGATCTAAACTTTTACTGTACCTCTTTTACACAGTTGAGATCAATTTTGATTCAAGATTGATTTCAAAGTCACAGTTGAAATCAATTTAAGTTGAGATTTATCTCATGTCATATTGTATTGTTACAGAGATGAGATCAATCTTAAGTTTTAATCAAATCAATTGAAACCCTTTCTAAGGTGAGGCTCAGAGTATCTTATATTCCTTGTTTATCCTTATCAGTATTGTTTGCAAAATTGATTTGTGATATATTGAGATTTATTTTACAATGTTCAGCTTCAAAATGAAGAGAAAATGTGTTTTCTACAAGAATGTGAAAATATATGAATTCTAGAAAGAATCAACATTTTCTTTTCTTCTCCTTTTTTTCACTGCTTTAATTAGGATTTAGACCAGTATGTATAACTATGCAGTCAAGAAACTATATATTTGAGTTGGTGCTTTGAAAATTATTTGTATATATTATGAACTACTGAATATTCATTAGATGTATTCAAATTACCGCTTTGATATTTTTTCAGAGCAAGTTGCTATGTTTTTTATATAAATTTGCATTGTATACCGTTTTGGTTATTTTTTGTTTTGTCAAAATTTCCAGACTCATTGAACAGTAAATGATCAATGGATTTAGAATTTTTTTTATATTTTTTGTCTTCTTCCTGTTTTCATTTTCTATCTATTTATCTTTGTCTCCTCCTTTTTTCTCTTCCCTATTCTCCACCTTTTCTTTGCTCTCTATTTTTCTTGCTGGGGGTGATTACTTCATAAAATTAGCATATATAGGAATATAATTTTTTTTTTAATTGCTTTATTATATTGCTCTCACATAATGTGGTTTTAGCAAATATT
The DNA here is from genome assembly GCF_037042905.1 of Lytechinus pictus. Lineage (NCBI taxonomy): Eukaryota > Metazoa > Echinodermata > Echinoidea > Temnopleuroida > Toxopneustidae > Lytechinus > Lytechinus pictus. The sequence continues at coordinate 23,259,571 of NC_087257.1, forward strand.
GTATTATGTTGATTGGGATTGTTCTCTCAGATGTTAAAAGAGGGCAATGGTAGGAGTGGGGGGTGTAAGGGTGATGTGTGCATAGAGTGTACGAACCCACTTCAATACAAGCACTTTCCTTCACTTCATTCCATGTTTCTTCCAGCTTGGGCGATGTTGGATGTTGTGTTGAGTCTTTGCAACAATGTTTACATTTACACATTGGTAATACACTAAGTATTGCTTTATCATAATTTTTAAAATGCCTGGTCGTACATGTAGTAAGCTATTTTTGTCACAATATGCATTAACTCCTGTCCCTAATTTATGTCGAGCAAACCTTAACTTTTAAGAAGAAAGTAAAGGATTTCTTATAGCAATGTTTATTTTGGTTAGAAAGTAAGAATGGCAGGACGTTTCATCAACTATAATCAACTTTGAAGTTTTAACATTCTCATGAAGACTAAAACCATGTTGTGCATTTTGGAGAATTTTTTTTAGCTGATATATATGAACTTGTTAATAATGACCTTTCATTTCACACGGTCCAGCTGGTGTTTCATCAACTAAAGTTGACCTTAAGATTTATCCCAAGATCGATGAAACATTGTCAGTAAAGATTATTACTGAGGAATAAATGTTGTACTGAAAGTTTTTGCGTGTGAATAATTTTTCAAGCTATTGTGAGCCGAAGCGATATGCCAATTGAAATATGTATAATGCTGTTCACAATAGACTAGGGGCTGAGCTATATGGAACACAAAAGTTAGAAATTGAATTTGACTTTATTTTATATAAATAAATGCAATTACTACAGCATTATAAGCACCAAGGTGACTACCATTGACAATGTGCAGACAATGTACGTAGGCAAGTATGAATTCATGTATAAGAAACAGCAATTTAGACACTTGCAGCCAAATTTGGTGAATTATTTTGTTTTACCAATTTTTTTTTCTTCAACTACTGTCGGTCAAACCTGTTTTAGTGACCAACTGTATAGAAGGACCACCTATCTATACAGACCAAAAGATTGGTTTCACTTTAATAGCATTCCCCATTAAAACATATATTACAGATATATTGCCAAGAAAGACTACCTGTTCATAAAAACACATTTTTTCTCCATTGTGTGGTCTTTATACATTGGTTTTACTGTAATTGAGCACGTGGAAAAATTACATGCTTCTACAAACCAAACCACAATTTATCTCGAATTACATATTTTATTCGCACTCCCTGTTATATATTACTTCAACAAATTCCATTTGACTGCAACATTATGATACAAGCATTATTCCAGTTTTCATCTTCATAGTATTACACCAAAAGCTGATTTTATCTCATTATTTGGCAAAACATGACCAAACTTTGTCTCTTAAATGCGTTGCTTTGCCACAAACTTTTGTTGATAAATGTCCCCCTCTTGTTCATTAGAATTTGCACCTCTATAAAATTTTACCATAAATTTTGTAGTTTTTCCTGTATTTTAGGAACTGGTGCATCAAAGTTGAATGAACAAAAACATTTTCTTGTGTTGTAAATATGAATGTAATGTTTGTTAATATCCAATTACAGAGTTTGGATTTGATTATTTGGAAGATGAATTTGACCAAATTGGGCCAGAAAATGGTCATCTTTGTGTGGACTGTATATCATGCTTATAAGATGGATTTTAATAAATGAAATACATACCAAAAGCATATGAAGATTTCATCAACCTTGTATTCTGTGATGTGCTTACTACCTATCACTATCCACTCCTTTATAAATTTGCTCTCCTCGTGATTCGCCTTGTGTTCTCTTATTTTCCTTGTATTATTTAATTTTTATCTCATTGATTTCGTTTCCAACCATCCTGATTTGGGAGGAAACCATCAAAATTCTGTGGTTGTCTCCATCTCCAACTCATCTCTCTACTTACTCTTATTTGCCAACCCTCCCTAATTTGGAGGACTTTTGTGTTTTTAGATATTTCTTTGAAGGTTTGTTAATAGGACCGAGTGGAAAAGTTAGTCATGTCCTTAAAAAAATAAAAAAAAAATTAGGTGGTCCTTCTGTCCCTGTTAGGGCACTAGTCCAGATTGGACGTAGATGTATGGAAGCTCTCTTTCCCAAAGCTAACATAGAGGTCCTCCTGATTCCCAATCCCTAACCCAGTGCCAATATCCTTATTTCTACTTGTCTTGGCACTGGGTTAGGGATTCAGAGTCGGGAGGCCCTCTGTGTCAGCTTTAGGGAAGAGAGCTTCCATGCATTAATGCCCAATCGAAAATATTAGGGCATTTGCAACGTAGGCAGATATTCCCCCACTTATTATTCCTCACCTTTTATTCTTCCTCTTCTCTTCTCTCACCATCTCTCTCTCTCTCTCACCTTCCGACTGCCCTATCTCTATATCTCATGATCCCTCTCTCGCTTTTCTTTCTCTATCCCTCACTCCTTTCTACCTCCCCTCCATCTTGTTTTTCTCTCGTTCCCTCCATCTTTCTTACTTCGTCCCTCGCCATTTTCTTGCTCCCTCCCTTGCTCTCTTCCCTTTCCTCCTTCCAACTTGCTTTCTCCCCCCCCCCCCCCCCCCTCTCGCTCTCATGTTCATATTCCACAAATCCTCAAAGTAAATTTCATAATGAATAATTTCCATTGAAAAAATACATCAACTGCATAACATGCAGTTTCGAAACATACCAATGAAATGAAAAAAGTGGAGGGGCCTACTGAAAAGCAAAGCTTGTAAGATGTAGACCCAGCAAAATCAGCATAATTCTCAAAATGTATATAGATATAAACACTGTACACTATTTACAAAATTATATATTGACTCTAAAATATTTAACATTACCGTGGATAAGTATAAGTTCACAAGATATTTGATTAATCCAGTAAGAATTAGAAGATTTTTTTAATGATTAATTCAATTCTGTTCAGATTAGCTGCCTCTTATTACTCTGTCCAGAGAATTCCAGATTTTGGGTCCTGTGAAAAATACAGTTTTGCTAAGAAATACTGTTCCACTTTTAGGTAAGTGATAGTCAGTTGACTGTCTAGTATCATTTTCTCATGCTCCTCCCCCTCTCCCTTTCATATATTTCTCTCTCCTTCCCTTCCCCTCTCTCTCACTCTCTCTCTCCAATGAGAAGTAAGATAGCTCTTCGACTACACACACACATAAAGGGCAAATACTTCAACAGACCATATACAAGAAAGTTTGTATTTTTAAGTAGTTGTTTAATGACACACTGATATTATTTTATATATTACATTCCTTGTATATATACAGCTACGACTGTAAAAATAAAATATAAATGTATGTATGTATATATTTATATAGTATACATGTATATACATTAAATTTGACTACAGATAAATATGAATCATTTTCTGCAAATAAAAACTGATTCTCCTTTAAAACCTGATGCGATAAACTACACATACATGTAAATGGCAAGTGGTAATATAATCTATAACATGCAAAACACTGATCTATTTGTATACAAAATGTTATAATATACATGATGAAGATGAACATAATCTTCCTATAACATTTCAGAACAAAGAAGAATGTAATGTGCATATTGTTTGTATAAGAAAGCAAGTCTTGTAGGTGGCTCAAAAATTATAAAAACTTTATCTGGTTCAAGGAGGTGTGAATGCACATTAATCATCATAACTTTGAGCCCTAAGTGAGCCTAAGATTACCTTTTGATCAGGTCGGTGTGAATACACTGAATGAAACTTGTTTGAATGCCACTTTTAAAACATTCCAGCATTTTGTTATGACATTCTGATTCGTGTAACAAAAAGCTTGGCAACCGAAGACATGATTGATTTTGAAGTTTGATTGTACATTTGTCTTCAATGCAACCAATCATTTTTTTTGGCGATCGACTGCTAAGCTTCGCTTTATGGCACCTTTAAGTTTCTGATGTTAACCTGACTTACGAACTTGATTCCTCTACAAAAATTTAAACAGCCAATCAGTGAATGATACAATCTGTGTACCATGTAGTCAATTGCACATTCATCCTGAGTCTCTCGATCTCTCTTTGTTGCAGGCTAGTCTCATTTCAGCAGCTGATTGACATGGACAAATAATACAAATCATGAAGTCTTGTCAAAAGGCTAGTATTGACCTGAATGATACCTGCCTTTAAACCCAAGTAAATAGCAACAACGACAACAACAGAAAATATATGAAAGAACATACAGTTTGAGATAAGAATGTTTAAGAAAAAATTTAAAAAGAAAGAGTTAAAAAGCTCAGGATGCTTTTACTTTTTTAGTATCATTCATGATTATTTACAAAATATATGGTTCTGATCGACAGAACATCCATTAAAAATATTCAAATTTGATCAAAATTCAAATTCCAATTTGCACAGCTGAAAATGACATGTAATATCAGTGATAAAGGAATGCATTAAAAATTATATAAAATTGTAACAAAACAATAAAACATTGCAACATGGCACTTAGATTTGAAAACTTTGAATATTAAATACAAATTATACACACAAAGCCATCACTGAACAGGTAAAAAAAATATGAAAACAATAAAACATCATATGAAACATCAAATCTGTTTTGTAAGCCAGTACAAAAGAATTTCAATTTGTAATTCCTACATATTACATGAATGTAGATCTTATATAATATAAAATAATAATAAGTGATCATATACTTCACACATTTACTGCATAAAATAAACTTCTGATTACCATTCAAATTTCAAAGTCTCATCAACCAGAATTCATGACATCAATAGAAGAAATTACTGATTCAGAAGTGGAAACAGAACATGTAAATGCTGAAATATTTGTATCGTACATATTCTTAGGCTTCATTAATCAAGTTTTTAGGCAAACCATACAATGTAAATAATTGTGCTGAAAAAAGTTAGATACCCTGGCAATAAAAATACTGAACTGAACATGGACCTGATTAAATCTTATACATGCGGGCCCTTCATGCTCATTTATGGTACATAATAAATGTTTAATCAATGACACATATTTTGTGCCAGCTCGCATTCCCTCAGTACACTCCTACACTTCAGTTCACTCTCTATTAAAAAACCCAGAATAATAACTGATCAGTAAGCTAAATTGATTCCTCTGTGCTTTTGAGTGTTATAGTGAGATTAAATTAAAGATACATGTATCTGTACATCTTTAAAACTAGTCCACGTGATCACTTCATAGCATTGTTGCAGATTTGACAAATTACAAAGAACAAAATTATAAAATCCATCTATATCTACAGGATCAAGTAGATCACAGCTACATCCTTTACACCGAACATTAGATTTGAATAATAAAAAAAAACTCTAAATATAATAACGTTCACTCCTATCATTTCAGGTGAATATAATTGCACACTATTTATTTGACTACATCAGACTATATCAGTGAGTCCATAGCATGTAGTAGTACATATATGTGGGCTCGACATTAGCAATGGCCCGGGGCAACCTAAATTGAGAGTTTGGCCACCAAATTCTGTTTAAGCTCACACTTGGTGGCCCGGTTTGGCTACCAAAGTTTTTTGCTAAATTGTAATGTGTTCTATTGTTTTAGGGCCACCAAAATTGCTCTGCGGGCCACCAAAAATATGATATTGATGATTTTGGTGAAACGATCAGGCCACCAAGAAACAAGTGAGTGTGGAGCCTTGTGAATTACAGGGGGTGTTCATGAATCTCTTTGTCACATTTACGTACGACTGCTGATAGGTATTCCTGGTGGGTGTTTCATAAAGCTGTTCGTAAAGTTACGAACGACTTTACGCACGACTGGAACATGTTCTTGACCATAACTCAATTACATAGGGATATCACATAGCACAAGAAAGGATCACCAGTCGTGCGTAAAGTCATTCATATCTTACGAACAGCTTTATGAAACACCCACCTGGACCGTTCCATAAAGACTTTTGTAACTTTCCCATTATGGCATTTACCATGGTAACCAGGCTCAACAGCCAATCACAATCAAGGTTTCCATGGCAGTAAAACCGATAATGGCAAAGTTACTAAAGTTGTAAGTCTTCATGTGATGGGGCCCTGTGCTAAAATGAGGTAAGTAACCCAAATTTTCTGTGACGTTACAAAAAAGTGGGACATCGACTGCAAATATCTTCAATACAATAGAGATGGCAGTATGCAATTTGGAAGAATAACTCTCAAGTTAACCTCTTATCGTTAAATCTCAATTTGTTCTTTCAGCCAATCAGGAAGTTGGGTGGGTGGGTGGGGGTGCAAGAATCTTCCCCTCCCCGTAATGATGCAATAAGATGACACAGTATTGATATACCTAGATTTGTTTTTTGTGCAAGTTATGAATACTGCTCGGAAGGGTTTGAGGTATCAAATATATTCTAGCCTCTTTTGGGAAGTTTTCTTACAAATAAACTACCTATAAATATCATATAATAAAACTGATATAAAATTGATTTCGAATGCTAGTTCTTTTATAAACAAATGTTAGCATTGCATTATTGTAAATACAAATATGTTTAAAATACCATATAAAAACTATTTTTTAGTTCAGTGTATTTTAGAATTACTCTAAAAATAATTAATTAGTATTTTACAGCTATAATAAATTAATTCCCCTCAAATCAATACAACTTCAAATACTCATCATAAAATAATACTTGATATGCAATTTTAGTATTGCATTATTTTAAATACATTAATACAAATATGTTTAAAATACCACATCAAACTATTTACTTGTTCAGTATATTTTAGAATTATTCTAAAAATAATAAATTTGTGTGTGTTTTACAGCAATAATATATTAATTCCCCTCAAATCAATACAACATGCATTTATATCAAAAAGTATACTCTTCATCTTAAAATATTAAATACATTTTACTGGATGTAAAACTATCTGACACATACATAAAAATGAATACTTAAAATTAATAAATTGTTACAGGGGCACTTAATTACTTTTATCGACATTTCAATAAATTCATTTCATTCCCTGCCTTTATCGTATTTTGTTTGTTTTATATCAATATATAATATATCATCTACACTATTTCTTTCTCTATATTTAGTAGTTTAAATAGATAATTTGGGCAGTTGAAACTACAAAATGAAATATATTACCAGTCATATCACAATGCAACAAACACTTACTGGGGAAGTTCACCTTGATGAAAATCTGTCTAAGAACAGAGTTATAAATTCTCTTAAGTTTTGACTTTGTAACATCATAGACAAGCAGCTCCTCCCTATGTTGTGTGATATAAATTCCCAAAACGCCATTTTCTCAAAAAACTGAAAGTGAGTTCGTTTGTACTGTAGATATACCAGACACAACATTTCATATCACCTTCAATAATAAAATATTTTTTTCATCAAGTTCCCCTAAAAAATATGAATTTATGGAATTTATATTACCTTACATGATATGTGCAATAGCTGCTTGCATATGATGTTACTAACTATGAAAAATGTAAATATTCATAAATTTCTTATTCATTGATGGAATTTTCATCAGATGTTTCCCAATATTTTGTTTTATTTTTCTGTTTTTATTATAACAAAATTATTATCAGGGTGAACTTCCCCTTTACAGGGAATGCAGCAACGTTCGGTATGCAGACAAGAACCCAAATGGTTCAACCAGTCTTAGACTAGTTAGTCCAATTTCCATCTACTTTCGTCTGCAGCTAATTGATGTCAAACTCCCTTTATTATCCAACCCAAAGTGATGCAACATTCATCGTGCTTCATGCCATTCACATTCTGTGGAAAAAATAATAAAATGAGTGTTTTAGATATAACAGCCATCTATCTTGAGTAATCTAGCTACACCACTAATCATTTCGCTTTATAAGTGCACTCAATATTGTAATATCCCTACAGAAGTCAGCTTATAACTAAATGTATAGAGTGTTTTCAGATGATATTACAGTAGAGGGTGTTACAATGGAAAACCTTTCCATTAGACAATAAATATGATGATTTATCATGGATTGATGTACAGGTTTTTATTGTTTGTCCTCCCAACATATCTGCTTGTAGGAACGCTCTATAGTGTAATTTCATGGAAGACCTGTGGGAGGGGGGGGGGGCACTCAAATTATATTTTGATGGGGTGTGCCTCCAAATCTTCAAAGTAGGGGTCTAAACACAGTGGCCTGTATTCTGAAGTCGGGTTTAACTTAAACTCAGGTTTAAAGTTGTGGTTTAAGTATGGAGAGCCAATTGTTACATAAATCACTAACAGTAGAGATATCATATTTCAGCTCATTTGGCTCTCAAATCATTCATAATTGTCTAGGAAGTATAAAAAGATGATTGTCTTCACCATCGATGAATCAGGAAAGAGTGCAGTAAACATGAGAAACATACAACTTAATAAACATTTTGACACTTTTGGCTTCCAATAATTTAAGCGCAGAGTTAGACCATGGTCCAAGTTAAACCTGACTTCAGAATATGGGCCAATGTCTTGGGAACTGCATGTTAATATACATATGGCAATATGGCACAGTGCTTTATCTTTATTCTTTGGCTGCAGTTGATCCCTTCGCTTTCTGCTGGATCACCGGTACATACATGACAGATGCACCACCATCACAAGCAGTTTGGGTGCTATGGAGGCTATCGACAAGCTAGCTAGCTTGAACACATTACAAAGGCAAGACCAGTGGCCTCTTTCATAAAATTTGTTATAATATTAATTACGACAACAATTAATGCTACTCAACTCATTACTTGTATGTTTGATTGACAGATAATGAAGTTGTTATAGATATAGTGCATTTGTTATTATTACAAGGGGAAAAGGGCATGTGAGTACTGCCTTCCTGCTGAAGTTTTGTAATGGGGATATTCATTGCAAGGCTGAGTGGCTTATGAGTGACTGCAGAGCGGAAATTAGTATTTCTCTATAGAAAGAAATTCAGTGTCTGGAAAATGGGGTCCTCAAAGTGGCAAATCCCTCCACCACAATAAACATGATCATGCCCCCGACAATATTACCTGTAACTGAAATACTACTTTAAATACACATTGCTTTGCAGATTGCAATGTGTTAATTTTGATTCACTTGCACGTCTCAACTTTATACATCTGACCGTTTACTCACTCCAAGAGTTTGTCTGCGGAAAATGTGTTAAAGTCCAATATTACGGACAGAACTTTATGATTGAATACTTCATAAATTGAACAAATGATAATAGGGCATATCCAATGGAAAATCAAAATGGCAATGTACTATAAGACCTTATCGTGTTTTGTCTGTTATACACCTGAAAATGAATGGGTTATTAAAACACATGCAATACAAGCATATTAGTTAATGCAATATGCAAATACATGCAATAAAGTCAATGCACGTTAGGAGCCCTATTAATTGAATGTCCTTGAAGAAATAAGTTGAAAGCTGTTAGGTTCATACTTTACTTTATGTACATTAGGGGTGAATTCATTGCTTTACTGCATGGCTATCATTTGCAGATTTAAAATAACATTTGAAAGGCCTACATCATCACAAAGACATTATTTAAATCCTTCTTATTTTTAGGAAGTGAAGGTTAAAAAAGAATTACCGTCTTTGTGACCAAAACTCAGACTGCAGAATTAGACAGCTAAAAAGACGGCGAAATAGTCAAATTGACTGGTTGCCAAATAAAAAGAACCCCCCTAAAGATAAAATACCTTTGGCTCCAAATTATGTAACAGCAAAATTAATGTTAAATCTCTAATGAGTAGAAAATAGAAATATTACTTTCTACGCACATTAATTACATATCATGTTGAGTAAGCTCCTTACTGCTAATGCTCAATCCAAACCTCTACATATTTCTGTACAGAGACCATGGAGAGCATGGTGAAAAAAACCTAAAAGCGGCTGAAAATACCCTTTTAAAAACATCGTGCGACGCTAACCTCATGAGAGATTAATAAAAGAGTTACTGTCTTAATTCAATAACATCAATCATTGTGTTACTTCAATTGAATCAAAATGAAAAATGCGAGGCTTGGAAATCATTGTGAAATAACGAAAGTGCATTCAGAGAACAGAACAACAACCTTGACGCAAGCATTATCAGCAAATAATGTAGAAATTGAACCATCTTTGTGCAAAGATTACTGCAATCGCTGCATAAACCTCCCTTAACAGAATAACAAAAAAATTATGAAATCTCCTTACATTATGGAATTACTAAAATTTAACATGCAGAGCATGGGCAGCACTGTGAACTAACAACTAAAATTAGCTGAAAATATCTTTAAAATGTGGATGCTAGCGTTATTCAAGTATTCAATCCTATTTCATGAAATTTCCTTACTTTACGGAATGACCAAAATTCAACATGCTGAACTGAGAAACTTATGAAATAATAACTTAAAGTGGCTGAAATACCTTTAATTGTTAGCCTTACGTCAGTATCTAATCCTAATGTCATCCTAATTATATGGAACAACCAAATTCAACATGTTAATCTTGGAAGCTATTGTGAAATACCAACTATAAGTTGCTGAAAATACCTTCAAAACAAACATGGATGATAGCCTCAATGCCAGTATCCTCTCCTATTTTATGAAATCTCCTAACTTAACGGAATGACCAGAATTCAACATGCAAAATTAAGAAACTTATGAAATGACAACTTCAAATGGCTAAAATACATTTAAAACAAAATGGATGTTAGCCTTATGCCAGTATTTACTCCTATTGTTTTAATGTAACCTCCTTTGTGGTTGGAATAACCAAAATTCAACATGCAGAACTGGGAAACTTTTTAATAGTCATTATGAAATAACAACTTAAAGTGGCTGAAAATACCTTTAAAAGAACAGCCTTGTGTTCTTACTGTATGGAATAACCAAAATTCAACATGCAGAACTGGAAAGCATTAGCATTATACCTTCAGAAAATGCTAAAATACCTGCAACGAGGGGGACATATCAACTAGTTTCTAGAGATAGCACTCCCTCACAGCTGTACTAAGACACTCATTTCTCGCTCCTGACTGCTTCGTTGGCAAATTGCTATTGGATGTTCACAACCAGAGATGGTCTGTGGCAAACGTTTCTCATGCCGTCGGGGATGTGATAACTGATTGCTCGAGTGGTGGCGCTGGGGCGGGAACTAAAAGCAATATCAAATCAGACCATATAGCTCCACTATGAATATTTTTTTATTTAAGTGAATCAGGAAGAGGATAAGATACTTTGGGAGAAGATAACATCATATTAGACCAGATAGCTCCACTAATATTTCTACTTTAATGAGTCTGGAAAATCTACAGTATTCTGTACTCTGTCCTCTTTTGTGTTGCTGTCAGTGTAAGGGTATTCCCTATCATTTCCCTCATTGTATTGCAGTATACTTTTCCCAAAAAAAATCTGAGCAAGGGCTATTTTGCCTGCATCTGTTTATGATAAATAGTATTGAATCCAATATAAATTTATGGAGGCTCTTTTTTAAACTACAAGGGCTATTTTTGACATTTTAAGGTGATTCACCTTTGACCCCTATGTCTTTCTTTGGCAGGGCTTCATAGTATTTTTTTATCCTATCATTACATGATCTTGTTACTTTTAATCAGGTTTCATGGGATAAACAGAGAAGTTGATCTGAAAATGAATATATACAAACCATTGATAAATTAAAAGCTGATATAATGGTCGATATAATGCATGTACATGTAGTACTTACAAAGGCAGATTAGAAAGATTTAGATTCATAAACCTGCAGAAAATCGCAATGAAAATACATTATTGCATCAATGGTATATTCATTGGCATGGAATTCAAAAAGGTAGTTTAAACGTAGACCACAGACTATTCAAATTTATGGCATTGATAATGATATGCTTCATTGACCATATGCATTTCCTGGAAGAGATTGTGTTTTTCTTCCACTGAGTTTAAATATAATTGCTGATGTGGTTTACGGTACACCATGTGGAGTATTATAGAAACAGTGGATAGAAGAAGAAAAAGAAATGGATAGGCGAGAAAGTGGAAATTTGAGAGTAGAGTAATCTTTCTTGAATGTATTGTAGTCCTGAAAAGGACTGTAAACCAGAAGAGATTGATAAGTTGAAACAGCTTGAGTAGTAGGATGGATAAGGAGGTGCTAGCTTGAGTCGGTGAGTAGAGATGATGAGCAGAGGCAGTAGAGAGACTTGACGTTTCGGGCAGGTTGACTGTCCGTCTTCAGGAATGTCAACCTGTCCGACAGTCAACCTGCCCGAAACGTCGAGTCTCTCTACTGCCTCACCGCTTTGAAACTTTCATATAAAGCACTTTGTATATTTTATATATTATTATTATTATTCTAGTTAAAGTTTCCAGACTCAATTCTAGAAATACTAAATTGGCTTTCGCAAACCACATTCCCATCCTCTTCTCTCACCTTGCATACAATTAATTCATAAAATTTGCCAAATCCCAACATTACACCAAGGAGTAGTTCACAAACAGCCAAAACCAATTTCAAGAAGCGAAACACCAATCAAACCCTGCAAAATTTTTGTCATCTTTTGTGAAATTGATTTTAGCTCTCAGAGCAGATATGCTAGAAACAGCAAGAATAAATTTTAAGAAAACGTTGACTAATTAAATCCCATCATTTTCCTTTTTCTTTAATTGACCCAACAGAAATGTTAAACCATACCCACATATACTCTATTTGATACATCACAGGTTCAAGTCCCACAAGACAGAAACTCAACTCTGGATTGTCAATCAGATCCAAACCCAACATAAATATCAAAGGACAAGTCTACCCCAACAAAAAGTTGATTTGAATAAAAAGAGAAAAAGTCAATAAGCATAACGCTGAAAATTTCATCAAAATCGGATGTAAAATAAGAAAGTTATGACATTTCAAAGTGTTGCTTAATTTCACAAAACAGTTATATGCACATCCTAGTGGATATGCAAATGAGGAGACTGATGACGTCATCCACTCACTATTTCTTTTGTATTTTATTATTTGAAGTAGGGAATGTTCTATTTTTCTCCTCAGTGTCAAGTGAAACAATGATTAATTCCTCCCGAAACATGTGGAATGAGCATTATTTAATACTATATGATTCAGTCAAGTTGGTCGTCATTTTCAAATCTATAAAAAATGAAATATTGCATAATTCAAACAATAAAAAAACAAAAGAAATAGTGAGTGAGGGACATCATCGACTGTCTCATTTGAGTTGTGCATATCGCTGTTTTGTGAAAAATAAGCTAAACTTTAAAATGTCATAACTTTCTTATTTTACATCGGATTTTGATGAAATTTTCAGCATTTTGCTAGTTTGGTTTTTCTCTATTTATTCAAATCAACATTTTTGGGGGGTTGGACTTGACCTTTAATAAGTGGTGCTGGAGGGTCTTCTGTGGTGAATATTTTTGTGATGTTTGTCTGATACTGTTCTCTGTAGATTTAACTGATGTGTTAAATCTGGTACCACGACACTACCCGATACATCATATCCAGTATAAAAACATATGATGGTACATCTTTTTAGCTCTGGACATTACATCAGGACTAAACCCAACATAAATGTGAATAGATGGTTCTGCATGGCGAAGCTCTTTCTTTTATGATACATTTCTGGTTAAAGATAAGACACAGTACAAAACCATATGATTGTATATACATTAGAACTAAACCTAACATAAATGGGTGGTGGTAGAGGTTTTAACTTTGTGAAGCTTTAACCCCCTAATTAAGACAAAAAACTTGGTACAAAACCTTTCTTTTTGCTCTGGATTGCACATCAAAACTACATCCGACATGAATATGAATAGGTGGTGCTAAAGGTTCTTACATCGTGAAGCTTTCAAGCCAACAAAATGTAAAAACTCAGTACAAAACCATCTTTTTAGTTCTGGATTGAACATCAGAACTCCACCCGACATGAATATGAAAAGGTGGTACAAGAGATTCTTGCATGACTACACTTGACATGATCCAAAATGTTTTCTCATATTTCTAAATTGTACATCAGAAATAAACCTGACATGAATATAAATAGGTGGTAACTACTAGAGGGTCTTACATGGTGAAGCTTTTCTTGATGTTTATATGATGGTACTGTTCTCTGAGCTGTGAGACCACATCTAAGGTGAGTTGTTGGCAGAAAGACACATCAAGAAAGATTAACTTAGAACATTTATCCAATACCCTGCAAAAACAGAGGAAAATCAAAGAAATGATGAAAATAACAATAACGCTTCCCCTTTTGAACAATATCGATCATGGTCTAAGTCTATCATATCTGTAAGACATTATTCCTCTATCATTAAAAAAATACTCATATCATCATCATCATCATAACACTTGAATTGTTTAATTGTCAGTGTTGCAATAAATAATCATTATCATCATCATCATCATCATCGACAAAATGATCATTGTCACAATCTTTTGCAAAGCATTTACAGCCAATTCCCTCAATCAATTTACACCTTGGACAAACATAAAAATAAAAAGAAGATTATGAGGAATTTGGTCCTTAATGGTGGGAGTCAGACAAATTCGCTTCGGTCTGTTGTTGTCATCGTGACCCTTGACACAAAGGTCAATGGTCACTGTAATTCGGCCTTTTGTGTCATCATCCTCCCACATGGAACTTTAATCCCGTTTATGAAATAGAATGCCATCATCATCATCATCATCATCATCATCATCATCATCATCATCATCATCATCATCATCACCATCACCATCATCATCATCATCAATATCAACATATCAATATACAATTGGATAAACATAGAAATAAGAATAAAGAAGATTATGAGGAATTGGTCCTTAATGGTGGGAGTCAGACAAAATTCGCTTCGGTCTGTTGTTGTCATCATGACCCTTGACACAAAGGTCAATGGTCACTGTAATTCGGCCTTTTGTGTCATCATCCTCCCACATGGGACTTTATACCGTTTATCAAATAGAATGCCATCATCATCATCATCGTCATCATCACTATCTCCACCATCAACTTCATCATCATCATCATCCTCATCATCATCATCATCATCATCATCACCACCACCACCATCCATCATCCTCATCATCATTATCATCACCATCAACTTCATCATCATCATCATCATCATCATCATCACCACCACCTCCATCATCATCATCCATCATCATCATCATCAACATTATTATCATCATCACCATCATCATCATCATCCTCAAATAAAGTGGGAATATTAGAATCGAAAGGAGGCACAAGGAAAAGTACAGTAAAGTTACTGCTTCTAAATTATTCAATTTCTTGGAATAATATAAAGTCCTAATTTACCTTGTTATACCTTGCTGGCTTACACGCTGGGCACCTAGTAGATCCAACTGTTCTAGATCTGGAAAATTAGATGCTATAGAATGAAGGTCACAGTCAGCTATACTCCTGAGAATAGAGTTAATCAAATCAAATAGAACATTGAGAAAACAAGACTGCATGCCAATTAAACCATTACCATGGTGATGGCCAGAAATAGCCATATTCATATTAAGCACCATTAATTTTGAGAAACAGCACCTACAGTGGTGCAAAAAAATTAGTGAACCCCACCACCAAAAAATGAACATATTTTAAAGTGTTCAAGTTATGCCATGTTAAAGATAATAAATTGTGAAGTCAGGTGATAAGATGTTACATTCAACAGTTTATTTCTCTGGGCTCGCCAGACATTGTAGTGTTGTTGTCTACGTTCAACACTCAGCATGAAGGAGTGTGTTTGTGGTGAGGTTTACTAACTTTCTAGCACCACTGTAAAATCTGAATCTCAAGAATTCATTTTTAAAATCCTAAAACATCTGTTTCTTATATGATTAAAAATTGAAGCCCTTCAATATAAACATACGAATTAGGAAGACCTTTAAAGGAGAATGAAACTCTTGGAGCAAGTTAGCTTTTGTGAAAGCAGAAAAATCAAAGAATAAGATCAACAAAAGTTTGAGTAAAATAGGACTAGCAATAGAAGAGTAATGAGCATTTGAATGTCGAGATCACTAATGCTATGGAGATCCTCCCATTGGCAACGCAACCAAGATCTATGATATCACAGATGAACAACTCTCCCCTTTTGGACACTGAAAATATACCCCAAAACATCTCTTTTTGCTCTTTCTAATCATATGACAAACAATTCATCAATGATATAATGTTGTGAAACCTCTGTACTTGTCCTCTCATAAAGAGAACACCTCACCTTGTGATAGATTCTATAAAAGTGAGAATATAAGTGAAATAAGTACTAAAGCAATGAGGGAGTTGTACGTGTGTGACATCACAGATCTTGGTCGCATTGCCAATGGGAGGATCTACATGGCATTAGTGATCTCAATATTCAAATGCTCATAACTTTCTTATTATTCATTCAATCTTCTTCAAACTTTCAACAATATGTTTCTTTGATTTTTCTCTTTGATATGGATTCAGCTGGTTTCAAGGGTTTCATTCTCCTTTAAGTAAAATGAACATGTCACCAGATAGCCATAGCTCATTACTAAATACAGGTCACAGGCCTAAAGGTAACAGAAACCAAATAAAACTTGCATAACACTATTCAACAAAAATGATCATCACTTCTATGACTACAACTTACCGTATAGAAGTTAAGAAGAGCTTTTTGAGCTTGGGACAGTTGCATACAAGCTTCCTCAGCCATGTTGTATTTACACTTAGATCAGAGCTAAAGAAAAACAATAACATAAACTGACAGATGTCAAATGACAGTTAAATATACATGTTTTGATAACATCTGAATGAAAATTGGAATTAAAACCGAGGAGTTAGCATCTTTTAAAAGATATATAAATAAAATATAAAAATTCAGACCGTATAAATTGTTGAAATTGCTTATTTATAAACCTTTTCACTATTTTAAATCATTCATTGGAAAACAATTGAAGTAGAGTTTAAAAATGTATGGAAAAATGGGATTTGGGGATTTATGTTCCTCTCATCATGCACGATGCATGTTAACTGTACTAAACCCATCAAAACTCTCATGCATTAAAACGACAATTCAAAGAAAAATGTAGATATCTTTACTCTGGTTGAATTTGATAACTTCATATTTTGTCAGAAGGCAGAAGAATAGATCCTTTTTCCAGAAGAGTCGACTGTTAAAATTTAATATTGAAGCTCATTAAACATCTATTTTGGCTCTATAAAGAGAACCATCACTGGTGACTTATGATTTTGAGGTGAATTGTCACAATTGTGAATGATACATTTAATGAAATGATGTGAAACTTACCACCATCCAACATCAAGTTCTAAAAGATTGGGGCAGCCAGCTGCAATGTGACCCAATCCAACGAAAGACAATGTTTTAGCTCTCCATAAATCTAGACTTTCCAAATGCCTACAATGAACAGAGAAGGAAGAAAGAATAAAGTCATAAACATCAATGATGAGAGCTTACATTAATCAAGAGAAAATGCATGTACATAAGACAATCAACAAAAATTGAATGCTGTAATATCCACCTTTAAATTAATTAATAATTAATTTTGCATTTGAATGCTTCCTAAGACTTACATTTTGGAAAGATCATACTTCAACTTTAGCCGATGATGGAAATGAAAAAAGGGAGAATGACAGAGAATCTGATTTGTCATTCATTAAGAGTTCACAAATGTGCATGAAGTTGTGTGTTAAGTTGAGAAGAATTTACAAACTTCTTTATAATAATAATAATAGGCATTTATAAAGCGCCATCTATCTGGAAATATTATATTCCGAGGCGCGATGTTATCATTATTACCCCGGCTTTAGCTCGAGCTGCCTTTCAGTGCTCATGCATTCAAGGAATTAATCCTATCGAATACCCATTCACCTCACCTGGGTTGAGTGCAGAACAATGTGGATAAATTTCTTGCTGAAGGAAATTACACCATGGCTGGGATTTATGAAGCGCCAGACTAGTTTGTGACAGACTGGAAATGGGCGGAAAGGGACGGACCGAAACATGCACTAGACAAAGTGGCAATTAACTTTTCCTGGGTGGAGAGAGTCAAAAGTAACTTACGGACATGTCTTTGCTAGTTGTTGCATGACGTTGTCCAAGGTGACAATGAACCGTATACCTCCTAAGTTGAGATGTCTCATGTGAGGGGTGTGGCTATGGAGCAAATAAAAAAAGAAAATCAAAATAACATGTAATATAAAGTGGCTGACATCAAAGAAAAATAGCATATCCTAGTTATACATACTAGTACAATACATTATGAGGATCTTAGCAATAATTCAGAGCTACTTTTAGCCACTGAATTATGCAAAAATCCTACTCAACATCTTTATATCTTAAATACTTTGTTGTTTGCAAACAAAAAGCAATGGGGAAATCAGGGAATCACTATGAAATGCCTGCTCCACAACTAATTTGTGTGTGACCGATTTGTGTACAGTATCCCATAAGCACTGGCTGGAAACTGAGGAAGTATTATGAAACAGAAATGTCAAAGATGCAGCCGTTGCAGATCACCATCACATGCAAGACAATGGCTTCAGCCTCTAAAGATGGTGACGCAATGATGTCAATGCATAATGTTAACAGACAGACAGACAGACTGCTAAACCATACACTAACTCCTATATACTCCAGTCACTGAGTTTGTCAGGTTTGTATTTGGGTTTAATGCTTAAAATTATTAAAAGTAGACACCATGGTCTCTCTCATAGGGAAAATCAAATTTCAAAGAATTTTCAGTAAATATGTCCCTACAAGCATTTCATAAAAAACACAGCCTAAATCTAATCAAAATATGATACCTGAAGATCTGGATCATTTCTGTCTCAGTGATTTTGGCCCGATACAAGTTGAGTCTTTCTAGATTCTTGAGTGAGTGCAAACACCCATAGCTGTTAGGTGTTAGACTGCGGCAGGATGAAAGATTCAGTTCTACAAACAAATAAATAAGAAACAATATAGAGTTCAAGCATACATGTCATTAGTGATATTTTGTCTCGCCCACTTCTCTCACTAAAACAAGAAAAAATCAGTGAGAAATAACTCAGACATAAACTGGTATAAAGATTCCAATGATCACCCTGTCAGCAGGGGTCAACTGAACAAACGTAATGTCTCTAGCTAATCTAGAGAAGAAAATATGCACTGTAAATATTTTAATTTATTGCAGGAGTTGGTTCTTTTTAGTCAGGTTTTCTTATTTCATTAAGCAAGTAATGGTTTTGTTACTCCAGATATTGGATTTGCAACCAAGAACCATTGGGAATGATTTTTTTTTAAATCAAGAATGAATGGGCAAAAAAAGTTACTAATCCAAAATGGGTGGGGTGAGCATATTGATATCAATAGGTGGACAGAGCTACAACGTGCTCTTTGACCACCCCCCCCCCAAAAAAAAGAACTCCAAAAGGTCAAGGGCGCACAAGGTTCCATACTTTTTCTATTGCGTGTGCGTGTGCATACATGGAGTACTTTACATGTGGTATGGCCCCAAACACTGCTAAAGGTGTCATGGAATACTTTTCCTTTATAGCCTCAAGATTATGCGCGAGGCTGTGCACAATGAGCTCCATCCCACTTATGATGTCTATAACTCATTGTAAAATATCTCTCATTGTGTTGTGAAAGCTGCTATGAAATTCTGCATGTGAAAAACAATTGATGGGATTTATTAGGGTATCTTACAAAGCACCTCAACAATTTTTTTAATTTGTGACAAAAACTTAAAAAAATATTATTACCTTTGAGCTTGGTACACACAGATGCAATGGCTTCAAGAGAGTCTGCGGTCACAAACCGACATGCCTTCAGCCTTAGTGACTTGAGTTCACTTCCACATGAAAATAGAAAACTACAAGTAAAGAAATAGATCACAAAAAAAAAAACATATTACTGTTTATTTTAAGAAATCCCTGCTGTAGATGAGCAGGCATGTAAAGATGCTAATTTACTCAAAGGACTAAATGAAAAAAAAAAAACCCTCAAGACTTTACTAAATAATAATAATATAGGATTTGTATAGGGCACATATCCTCCTTGCTAAGTGCTTCAGGCGCTCCTATATTACCCCGGCTAAGCTAGTGTACCGATTCTGGTGCACACAGCTTTTTGAGGAATTACTTCCTGCCGGAACCCATTTACCTAACCTGGGTTGAGTGCAGCACAATGTGGGTAAATTTCTTGCTGAAGGAAAATACACCATGGCTTGGAATTGAACCCATGTCCTTCAGATTGAAAGATGAGAGTCTTAACCACTAGACCACGATGCCCCCACATGATAATATAGAACACCCTAAATGAAGACATGGTATAATGTTGCCCCAACTTTATAATATCACTTCAAGTTGCAGACTCTACATCTTTCTGCAAGTTGCATAAAATGTTTAACTTTATACACAACTTCATAAAACATAGCAACCTCCTATTGCAATAAGAAGCTGGAGAAACCAGACATTTCCTTTATAGTTATAAATTTATGTCATCTACACTGATATGAATAAATGCCTGACATATATCTTTACACAGAGAGTTTTATATCAAGAGCTTAAATTCAAGTTGGCAATGAAAAATAGTATATATTTGTACAACACACTTCCTGACCTCTCAAGGTGCTCATATGCACTATTATTATCCCTTGGTCAGATTCAATCTTGGCCGCACACAATGCATGCACATTCTCCACTCTCTGGGGAGCATTTATGACAATGCTGGGTGAAAAAAACAAACAGCAATAGCAAACAGGACTCTATAACACAAAGCATAACAATTGATCGTACGCTTGATTTTTATGATAGATTGTACATCGTAGTCAATGCAATCAATCGTAAAAATTTGTTCTACGATCATTGCTAAGCTTTGTGTTACGGGCTCCAGAGCATTGAAGAACTCACCTATTGAAATCTTTGGATGTGATTTTATCCCAGTCTCCACACCATGATAAATCCAACATCTGTAGCTGACTACATCTTTCTGTTAAACCATATAACGAGTCCCCAGATACCTTGCGATTAGGAAGGTGATAAATGGTAAAGATATTATTAAAATACAATACGGGTGGCATCCTATGTTGCTATATGTTTTGAATTTAACATCAATATATCACCATTGTTATCTTTATCCTCATCATCACAATTATCACCATTACGATTATCTTCCATCATCACCTTTATCACCACCACCATCATCATCATCATCAAAATGAACATCATCATCACCATCACCACCATCATCATCACCATCATGATCATCATGATCATGATCATCACCATCATCATGATGATGATCATCATCATGATCATCATGATCATCATCATCAATATCAACATCATCATCACCATCACCACCATCATCATCATCATCATCATCATCATCATCATGATCATGATCACCATCACCATCACCATCATCATCATCATCATCATCATCACCAACACCACCACCATCATCATCATTATCATCATCACCATCATCATCATCACCATCATCATCATCATCACCATGATCATGATCACCATCACCATCATCATCATCATCATCATCATCACCAACACCACCACCATCATCATCATTATCATCATCACCATCACCACCATCATCATCACCATCATCATCATCATCACCATGATCATGATCATGATCACCATCACCATCACCATCACCATCATCATCATCATCATCATCACCAACACCACCACCATCATCATCATTATCATCATCATCATTATCATCATCATCATCACCATCATCACCACCACCACCACCACCATCATCATCATCATCATCACCATCATCATCACCATCATTATCACCATCATCATCATCATCATCATCATCACCATCATCATCACCATCATCACCACCATCATCTTCATACCAATCACCATCAATATCTTTCTCCTCCTCTTCCCACTCCTTGTCTTTTAACATAACTCTCCTCAGACTTCACAAAATAATTACCATCATCCAATAAGATTGTAGGTTGAGTTCTACGTACAGCAGCTGGTCGTAACAATGTTTCCTAAACAGAGTACACGTTGTTGCTGCAACACACAGGTCATCGAGACTTAGGTATTGAAATATCAGCTGGATTAGTTCACCCTATATTAAAAGCAATAACAACAGAATATGTAGGTGTTTCACAATGCATTAAACAAAGCTTACATATGACTCTGTAAGTGAATATATTAAATAATACATGTAATATGAAGATATAAAATGTGATCCTATAACTCCTTTCCTTTTTTATTAAAAAAAAAATCAATTTTCATAATATTCTTCTTAAATATTAGAATTTGATGGCCCACAATGATTATGCTGTCTTGACCACAATTTTTGTTTGTCTTTAATCATGCTGCAAACATGGAATAATGAATATGAACATGGGGAACATGATACATATTTATAAAAACTATAAAGTTTAAAAAAATTATATCACCTGGTGACAGAGAGCAGCTAAACACGACATTTAACTGTCACAGATCTTTCATATATATTTTTTTTGGGGAGGGGGGACTTACTGGCAGCATATCAAAGCAGCCATTGTCCATGGCGGGCAAGGCTTGGACGGGATACTCATAAGAACCCTTGGACCTCTCCTCCTTCAAGGAAAGCTCCTGAAGACGATGGAGGTACACATCATCCAGATCCGTTCCTTCGTCTTGAAGCGACGTCATGCCGATTAGCTCCACGCTGTCTAGTTCCGTGTAGTAATCACTGCTGCGGTGGTCAAAGACTAGTCGGATCAGACTGAGAGGTGATAAAAAGAGAGAATTTTGGGGGATAACCAAAATCGTGCAAATCCAATGTAAATTCAATTTGAAGCCAAAATTCACAAATGCAAGTGTTATTTTTTCTATTATTGATTAGAATAAAATTGATTGAGGATTCTCGTGAGCATAACAATGGTGCCGGCAAATTCTAGTGAAAAAATATAACAATAAAAAACATGGCGAAACGTCATTTGCATACATGGTAAAACTTCCCTGTTAAAGTGTTAAAAGCAGACAAACTAGTAAAAGCTAAAAAAAAAATTTAATCAGATAAATCATAAAGCATTACGTTTCAAAATGAGGGATGCTTACTTTGTTTTTGCACTGATGTTTTTGATGGGAGGGGAAAACATCTGAGGCTGGAAATGTTTATCATGTGCTTCGCCAGACCATAACACATGCCACCTGTAAAGGAAAGAGAGAATGGTTTCATGGGCTTTTCATTAATACAAGTTCAAAGCAAAATGCTTACCAGTATTTTCTTACGAGTTATTCTTTTACAAAAGAAAAGGGATATTGCCTTATTTTTATCAAAAAATCAATTTGTCAACCCTGAACAGGGCAAAAAATATTACTAATGGTGCATTGCACAAAACTTGCAATCAATTGTAAATCTTTTGGGGTTCCCAAATCAATCATATATATCTTGCAATAAATTGCAAATCTGCAATCGATTGCTGATCAACTGCTTTATAAGTAGTGTAAACTGACTTGCTAAGAGCTAAAACTAATTCAATAATTGAAAAAAATGCCAAGGAAATTTGAAACGGATAGCAAATAAAACTCCTTAACTGTCATAAAATCTCAAATGAAAGTTTGTACGATTAATGAAATTGAAATTATGTATTGTTCTTGTCCATAATGCAATAAGATTTAATATAGATTCTAAGTTTGACAAATGTTCATGGTTATAGTCCTATGAACATGTACATGTTAGAAGTAAAATAATGGACAAGGCAAGTTAGGCAACTACTGAGGTGAATATATTGATATTCCTTCCTGTTTCTTTCAAGTTATCACTTCCTGTGTCATGTCATAGAGGAGAATAACTCTGACTGGTATCTCATTGTCTGCACTTCCTTTGTCTCTTTAGATCAACAAAAGCATTTGTTTACATGGTTGGCTATTAATGACCTCCCATAGGCTTTGTACAGGTAACACCTTGGGGCCACACAATAAAGCTGTACATGTATGTACATAAGACTTAATACATGCTGGTGAGTGTGACTCATTCTTGTGTTAAACTAGATACCCAAAGTTTGTCATGTTTTAAATTAATGGGAGTGAATTTCTTCTACCCCTATTTTTTTTAATGAAAAAAGAGGAACTTTGCATTCAAATGCTTCCTAACAACAATAAATGTATGCTACAAAGATCAGATTTTATCTTGAGATGATGAGAATATGATGATATAGCACAAGACAGGTCACCAGTCATGAGTTCAACTTACAAACAGCCCTTTAACAATAATAATCATCATCATCATCACCACCACCACCACCAGGACCACCACCATCATCATCATCACCACCACCATCACCACCACAATCATCATCATCAATCTTCATCTTCATCATCATCACCACCACCACCATCATCATCATCACCACCATCATCACCACCACAATCATCATCATCAATCTTCATCTTCATCATCATCATCACCACCACCACCATCATCATCATCATCACCACCATCATCACCACCACAATCATCATCATCAATCTTCATCTTCATCATCATCATCACCACCACCATCATCATCATCATCACCACCATCATCACCACCACAATCATCATCATCAATCTTCATCTTCATCATCATCATCACCACCACCACCACCACCACCATCATCATCATCAACATCATTTCCATCAAAATCATCATCATCATCCCTGATCATCATCATCATCTCTGATCATCATCATCATCAACATCATTTTCATCAACCTCATCATCATCATCATCATCCCTGATCGTCATCATCATCATCATCATCATCATCAACATAATTTTCATCAACCTCATCATCATCATCATAATTACATGTACATCAAACCATTACCACAAATACTATTCATTTTCAACAGTACCTTGCATGATTACTAAGTGAAAATGGAGTCCCACTGTCTGAAGGCCCTTCAATTTCAGCACCACATATCTGAATAACCGATCCCGGATGATATGTTTCATAGATGTTGATTGCAGTAGGAAGAACTTTCTCTTCATAGTAAAGGTCTGGAATGGACAGGATTGAAAATCAAATATTCTATTATATATTCTAAAATATTATTTGAGTCTATTGATAAAGATAATCACTGACCTGTGATCCAGAACTTTTTGTATAAAAATTAATGACAGAGATTTAGACTATTTAGAGTGACTGCCAAGATCCCACAAAAGGCTGTTCATTTTGTTTTTACTTTGCTTACTCTGTTTTACCTTAAAACATATCCTAAGTTGCAAAAATATTGATCAATTATGATTCGTATAACTACTTTCAGGGAAAGATCAAAAATGAAGAGAAAAACAGGTTTTATAGTTTACTGCAGAGTGCAAACTGTGAAAGATCTGCTTGATACTACATGTAAGATCTATTAAAAAGAAATAGGATCAGCACATATCCCAGTTAAGGCTTACTCAGTGCTGTCAAATCTAAAATCATGTTGTATGACAGACTTTTATGACTGTAAAATATCATCAACTCTAAAATATGGCTTTATATGCTAATGATTTGAAAACAGAAGTTCAGAAAAGGAAAAAAAGTGATTTTACATGGATATGGAAACATGATACATTGTGTGTTCACATAAAAACAACATGCATTTGACCACTGTATGCACTTGTACGTGTATGTGCTACTTCATACAATTTCATTTAAAAAATGCAGCTTAGTCTTGTTGAAGTGAAGTAATATTCATGTATGCAGTACTTGTACTGTAAGATACATGTAGGGTATGACTTTATACCTTTTATATGAGCTCCATAAAAAATTAAGGTCATAGTGCATGGTTGTATTTTTCAATTAACCTCCTCAATGGATAATAAAATATTTTGCCAGGCGTCATAAAAAGCACAAGTATACATACAAGCAACCTATCTATGTACAGATTCTAAGCACCGATCCTGCATGTAACTTTTAAAAAGCTGGTCATCCAATTACATTATCACTCAGAAAAAGATATGAATGTAGTAAATTAATGATTCAGTGTTATCGTACAACCAAATTTTACTAGTATTCATGTCACGTTTACAAGGAAGGAATCGATGAGAGAGGGCTTACCTATGAAGTCGTTGCCTTTGAAGTCACCCGTCTTACCAAACTTCTCCTCTGAAGATGGCGACCTTTCCCACCATGTCCCATATGTACGCTGTATCAAAATAAAAAATAGAAATCAATGAGATACATACAGAAGGCACAAGTATTGACAAGTGTGGGTAAAGCCAAAGTTCATTGACTCCATCTTGCATGTAGGATTTCATAAATAAGTTAAAACATAAATGATTCAATAACTTGTTTTTGAATAATCCATTGGCATAAAATCCGGGGGGGGGGGGGGGTAGGTACTCGAATCATCACATGATACCTATGTGCCACAAAGTCGACATAGGGGGCTTTGGAACTAAATCTTGGTCTTAAAACGTGGGTCTTGGATCAATGATTCCTAAAAATGCAATGCTCTGGAACCACAAATTTGAGGGTCTCCGAAAATGGGGAAAAATAGGAATTTACATTAGCTTTCTAAATTAGTGAATGTGACGCTCTGGGTCACAACTGCGGCACATAGCTATCATAAATTGTGCTAAGTGCCCCCCCCCCCCCCCCCCCCGAGCATAAAATGTATTTTTCAAGTCAACAAGAATGGCGTTGCAATTTGCTTGGCCAGAATTAGTGAAATAAAAGTCCCACATAAAGACATTCATGTTAGGTTAGCAGATCTAAAGTGACTGATATCAACTGAAAACTTTTTTTCAAAATTTTAGTAACTTTTGGAGAAGCAGGGGAGGGGGGGTTCTAGAAATTGTGTGCATGTATTGTATGTATATTGTGCTCATATGTATATTCACTTACATGGACCTATTGCATTCATTTTTATCACTTACAAATCTAAGTTGAAGTCCCTTTTCTTATTACAAAAGAAAGCTGTTAGAATATGTTCTTTGAATTCATATTATGCCCATAGTAGACCTCTGTTCAGATCACTCAAAATTCTTGACATTTATCAGTTGAATAGATATTGCATCTTGATTTTATGTTTCGAACATAAAATTGGGTTTTTACCTTGTTTACTTAATAATATGCTTTCATTAAATATGTCAGTACATAACTATAATACAAGGAATAAAAATAAATATCATTTATGGGCAGTCGAAAAATCCTATCTGTTATTTTCATTCAGTCATAAAGCACCAACAGTTTGGAATGACCTGCCAAGTAATATAACATCAATAAAGAATTATAATGCATTCAAAATAAGTATAAGGCAGCATTTAATCAATCTTCAACTTGTGTAGATTTATTTTCCACCTTTTACCTTTGTGTAGGGTTTGTTTGGTTTGTTTTTGTTTTTTTGTTTGTTCCCCTTTATTGTTTGATCTTGTGTTTTATTGTGGGCAAATAAGTTTCTTATATCTTACTCTTTTTTTTCTTTTTTTTTCTTCCAAATTTTATTGATTTTCAAGATTTTTTCGTAACATTACAAAAAAAACAATCATACATGAATTACATAATTGTATAACATTAAAAGAACAATAATTAAATAGGAATCACTGTAACAATTACCAAAAAAAAAAAAAACAACAAACAAACAGACCTGATGCAAAAGCTAAAAAATTAGTCCCTGGTGGTTTGGATTGTTTCATCAAAATATAATTATGGATAATTAAAATAAATTCTCAATAGGGGACCATTTTCTATAGTGCATGTTTTCTTTGTGTTTTTGTTTAGCAATTACCAATTCTATATGTCTGATTTTGCAAATGAATGCTTCAAAACCTATAAAACTTACTACTAAATTCCTGCATTTCTGAATATAAATGTATCTCTTCAATAAGATAATTAAGTGATTCAGTAATATTTTATGTGGTCCCTTCCAATCCTTTATGAAGCCAAACATCATTCTTTTCCTAGATTCTTATATCTTACTTTGTTAATTATATTTTGTCTAATTCCTTTAGGGGAGGTTATCTAGACAAACTCTATTTTGGGGTTTTTATAATTTCCCTATTTCCTCTGTTCTTTAAAATGTTAACTTATTGTATACCGTACATATATATTTTATGTGGAAGACTTTTGTAATACATGTACATGAATACATACATTTGCTCAATTATGTATTTTTATGAACTTTTATATTGTGATTTTTAATTGGAAATAAATGAATTGAACTGAACTTGCCAAAACAGCCTTTCTCAATTAGAGTACATACGTACAATGTACAGTTTGACATATAATTATTAGACCATTACTAAAGCTCCCATACAGTACCCGGTATATGGTAATAATTTATTGCCCAAACTGTACATGTGTATCATGCAAGCCGTTTTTCCTCAATTTGTCATTAACATGTATGTTTGTATTCATATTCAATTATATGCCAAAGAGGGATCAAATTCAAATTATGGTCTTATTATATAGCTCTGATAGTAATTAAAAGCAGGAAACCCATAAATCACTTGTTTGCATGATTTCAATACAAACAGCTTCCTTCCTCCCACACACTGAAACTGTATATCATATCCATCAAGGGTTTGGCAAATGTAAACTGGGTGGGCGGAAAACAGAAAATATGAGGATAGCAGTTTCCTGTTAGGACAAATTTGTGGAGGCAACTCTCAATGAATCAACTTGATCCTTGTTTCAAAGTGAATGCGATTTGAATTTCTGCTCATGACCATATACAGTGGGGTGGGAGGGGGAGCTGATCTCATCCCAAAATTTTGGAGAACTTAATATTTAAAAAAAAAAAAAAATAAGATTTGGAAAAGAATTGATTATGATGATTCAAACTAGTGTAAACAAGTTTGCTATACTTCAAACAGATTAATCTGAATGGCTTGAATGGTAAATATTTGTATTTATGAAGAGTTTCATAAAGGCCTCCAATACACAAGTCATAGTCAGGGCCCACAAACAAAAGGGTTTGCTGCTTTGCATGTCAAACTACACATACATGTACAGGAAGATGTAGGTAGCTACACTGCTAACTATTCATCCATATACTGAAGCTACAAGTAGGAAACAGTGTTTTGAATGAATCAGTTTTAAGATTTGTGATACATCCCCCATCCTTCACTTCATTTCCCCAACAATAATGCCACATCCACATTAACAGAAAATTAGAAAAATCTCTAAGAGTTCCACTTACGAAAACACAAGCTTGAGTGAAATCCCCATAGTTCGGAAAGACGTCCGGTGATCCTGCCAGGTTAGCGGCAACGTACGCCATGGATCCGTCGCCTCCATACTGCGAGCTGAAGTGTATGACCTCTTTGGCAAACTGGCTAAGCTGGGCCGAGGAGCAGGAAGACATGGTAGAAGGGGACAGGGTGATCTTTTTCATACAGGTCGGGCTGCAGCCCATGTAGAGAGTGGGAACGTGGGTCTGGCAGATGTGTTAATATGGTATCCTGCAAAACCAAAGAAAAAAAAATTGAAAAATTGAAATTAAAATCAGAAATTTTGAAATTGGAATTGGCATTCTGAAATTACAGCAATCTTATTTATATACACTGTGAAGATCATAAAGACAGTAGCCAATGGTATTTCTACCATGTCACAAATTGTTATTTTGTTTGAAAAAACTTGAAATTTAGTTAAAACATACAGCTCAATGTTATGTTCTTAACAAAATATATCCCATACTGGTTTTCCACCACAAAATATCACCCCGTTCAGATTTTTAAAATATCAAAATGTCCTCACATTTGATGTGTTTCAAAATGGTATGAACCTAACATCGATTCAAAAACCGAAAACTAATCATAAGAAAAACAAAATACATCTCTTTTCCAGGGGAAGGGGGGGGGGGGGTCTGAATATCTGTTTAGATTTGATACATGCACATTACATAGAATCTCTCAAGTTTAAAGCTTTGGAGGGAAAGATCATTTACAGTATCAAGAGTATCCATGCGACCTGATATCCCAAATTAGAATGAGAGGTGGTAACCAAGCCTGGTGGTAACAAGACCTTTTAAAAAAGGAAATATCAGATTGTCCTTAAAAGTTGACACACCAAATTAAAGCACATCCTGTTTTAATTTATTGTGAAGGAAAATCCTAGGGCCTACTTCTCTATATTTATTCACTATGGGCAATTTAGTAGTACAATTCAATACAATTTTGGAGTATAGGAATTCAATTTACTGTTTACAAAGCATCATGAAGTGCCCCCCCCCCATTAAAATGAAAATGAAAATTCATATCAAATAGACCAAATTCCTAATAGTGTAAGATTGAAAGAAAAAACACTTTAAACTCAGATGTCGAATGTCGGCATCACAGTATAAATTATGTCTTTTCAAGCCAGACCAAGGGTTTATCCACATGGGCGTCTGGGCGTCTTTTGGACACCCATTTCCTCTAGAAGATGTCCTGGAAGATTTATGAGACGCCCTGATCCAAACCACTTGGTGGATGTCCTTGAAATAAATTTTGTCGGGCAAGTGTTTTGAAGTATAGACAAAAACTATTTGAATGAATTGGGCGAGCAAACTTCTCACAGCAAAATGAATAATGTTTCCCATATTTTACAATCAAAATTATAGAAGAGAGAAAAAACACACGCATGTTTAAAAAAAATACTTTTCCCAAAAAAATACCAGTAATCACAAAATCGTAAAATGGTTACTAATTCTATGGATTCTCAAGTTACTGATTTGGTGATGTGATCGGAGGAGCAAGTTATTGAGCTTTCATAACTAGATGTTTCATCCTTTGTTTTGAGTCTTGCTTTGAAGTTTGAATGGTGCAGACTTGTAGTGGGAAGAAAGGTGCATGTGTGCCGCAATGATTCCTTTTGTTTTAAAGTTTGACAATTTTTCACCTTCAAATTTTCATTCCTTCCTCCTCCCCCTCTCCTATCTTTTCATTTGTTCTTTCTCTCTTTCCTTCATTCTTTATTCTCTTTCTTTCCTCCTTCCTTTCTTTTCCTTTCATACCCTCTTCCTTTTTCTTTCCTTCTTTCTTGTTTTTCTTTCTCATATTGTTTCTTTCTTTCCTTTGTTTTTATTTCATTCTGTACTTTTCCTTTGTTTTTTCATTCAGGAACTTTCTTCTCCCTTTCCGTTCTTTCCCTTGTTTCTTTTCCTTTTAATATTCTAATCATTCTTCATTCTTTTCTATCTTTCTTTATTTTCTTTCATTCCTATCTTCTTTTTTTTCTTCAATGGTTCAAGAAACTTTGTTTTCCTCATTCCTTCTTAGTGATTTATTTCTTTTATTCTTTCTTTCATCTCCCCAAGATTCCTTTCTTTTTCTTATATTTTTTTTCTTTACTTGAACTACGGTACCGGTACTTGCTCTTCAGTGAAAAAAATACACGGGGGCGGCGGGCGAATTCGCCCCGGAAATGCCTAAAGTCGCCCTCGAAATCACCCAAAATCATGCTTTAGGGGGCGACATAAAATCTGAATGTCGCCCCCGAAATTATTGCCGAGTGATAACAACTCAACGACCCACTAGCGCCATATGCTCGAGCTCCGCTTACCATTTAAAAATCATCTAAAATCCACACTCGAAATCATGAATAAGCCTTGAAAATAGCGAGGAGCGCAGATTCAAATTCCGAAGTTGCGTCTTTTTTTCTGTACCACGTATTTCCACACACATGGTACCAGGTATGGAAAAAAAAACATCGCAACGGTCGGGAAACAGTTGCATGTATAGGGGTCCATTATGACTACCACCATGTGCAATTTCTAATGCACATGTTTCCCCTACAGATATCACAATTCTGTGATAAAATAATTCCAATTACACAGGAAATAAATCCCAGAGTCTAGAAACCTATCATTGGTGAGTTGTCATTCGGCTTTGCTTTTCAAAACGGCCTATTAACATCAAAATAACTTACCTTATTAATTATTCATAACTTAAAAATCATTTGTTTTATTTTTCTCGGCGATGTGGTAAATATCAGACAATAAATCATCAAACAAAACTCCATCTATTTTACAAGGCCGGCGGCAGGCGCACGCATTGGCGCTTGTATTAGCTAGCCAGTCTGAGCTCTGTCTCTCTGCCAGAGCTCTGGGGGACAATTCGCTCAGTAAAGGCCTCAATGATGGTGATTTTCTGTTTCAGACAGAGTTTACATTTCAGGTATATTATTCAAAACTGCCAATAAAGTTTGATGATTTCTTCATTGTCATGTATATTTAAGTTCTTAATGAATACATTCTCACCAAATTTAGACTCCACCATAGAGAAATGCAATTTTCATGGAGATCTGCGTTTTCAAAGAACTTCACGAAAAGTAACTTAGGGTATGTGGGCCTTTATTACATGTACATGGCTGAGTACAGGGTATTGTACTGGAATAGACGGAGTAGAAATTAGATATTGAATTCATTTATATCCAAGTCCAACTCACAGTCACACCCACACACACACACCAAAGATTCTAAGCATGAAAAAAATAACTTAAAAAATCATACAATATTAAACAAAAAGTAATAATTCATTAATAAGTGAACAGGTATTCCTCAAAATACAAAAAAGTAGCATTCAAAAAGAGCCCTCAAAATATAAAAAGTAGCTCCTGAATGGTAGAAATTGAGCCCCCCGAAATTTGAAAAAAAAATTAAAATGGAGCCCCCGAAAAAAAAAAATTAATTTGCTCTTTATACTTTTTTCTTTCCTTCATTTCTTAGACAATAGTTTTTTCCTTCTCTCCTACTCAGTCCTAGTCCTTGACTTCATGTTTTCTTTCATCCTCCCTTTCTTTCCTTCATTAATTTTATTCCTTCTACTTTGTTCTAGTTCTTGACTTGAGTTCTTCCCTTCATTTTTCTTTCTTTTACTTAGTTTTATTGAGTTTTATTCTTTCTTTCTTTCCTTTGTTTTTATTTCATTCCTCGCTTCTCCCTTTACTTTTCATTTTTTCACATTCTTTCTTCCTTTTCCATTACTCCGGCCACTTGCAGTCCCCTCGACTCAGCCGGGGCCGATCGATAAGAGAGCGGGTCGGGCAGCCGCCAACAGACAGCAAACAACAAGATCACACTCACTGACACTGGCATGGCACTGGCCACTGGCTCTGCACCCGGCGTCACTGCACTGCCGCTCGGTGTTAGATCTAGTAAAAATTCTAAGTCTACCTCAAATTCAGTAGTAAAATTGGGGCTAGCAAAAACAGTGTAAATCAATCTGTTAGTCTGAAATTCATTTAATATATTGTTCGTAGAGGATTACCTTGAATGGCCTCCCAAAATCCACAAATCTCGAGACTTGAGCTTGGATGGATTAACTTGAGCGCTCACCTGGCGACCATTAAACATGTCGTTTGTTGCACATTTGTTGATGAAAAATAAAACTACTTTGAAACGCGTGTTGTTCGTGGTTATTATAAGTGACTAATAAGGATAAGATTGCGCTAGCGACAATAAAAATATGCTATGGAGTCTCAAAGGCAAAGCAAAAAAAAAAAGGAAGGGAAGGGAAGGGAGACCCCTTCTTTTAATTTAGACCCAATTCCTGCTAGAGCAAATAACATGTCGTAATCTAGTGGTTCTGACTCTCGTCTTTCAAACAGAAGTTCGTGGGTTCGAATCCTAGCCATGGCGTGTTTTCCTTCAGCAAGAAATTTATCCACACTGTGCTGCACTCGACCCAGGTGAGGTAAATATGGGTACCGGCAGGAAGTAATTCCTCAAAAAGCTGCATGTGCTCACCAGAATCGGTAGACTAGCTTAGCCGGGGTGATATAGGAGAGCCTTTAGCACCTAGCAAGGTGGATACGTGCGCTATACAATCCTATATTTTATCATTATATATTATATATTATATTATGTCATGGGCAGGGATCGAGTGTACCAGACTACCAGACTCCCAGGTGAGGTATAACGGTATAGTCTGTCTGTGCTTGTAGACTGTATGGTCATAGTACTTAAAGGTTAAGTCCACCCAAGAAAAATGTAGCTTTGAATAAATAAAGAAAAATCAAACTAGCATAACTCCAAATATTTCATCAGAATCGGACATAAAATGAGAAAGTTATGAAATTTTAAAATTTCGCTTATTTTTCACAAAACAGTGATATGCACAACTCAGTGACATGCAAATCGAGACAGTCGATGATGTCCCTCACTCACTATTTCTTTTGTTTTTTATTGTTTGAATTATAGCCTACAATATTTCATTTTTTACAGATTTGACAATAAGGACCAACTTGACTAAAGCATATAGTATTAAACAATGCTAATTTCACATGTTCAGGGAGGAATTAATGTTGTTTCACTTGATAATGAGAAGAAAATTAGAATATTTCATATAATAAAATACAAAAGAAATAGTGAGTAAATGACATCATCAGTCTCCTTATTTTCATACCGACCAGGATGTGCATATAACTGTTTTGTGAAATTAAGCAAAAGTTTAAAATGTCATAACTTTCTTATTTTACATCCGATTTCGATGAAATTTTCAGTGTTGTGCTTGTTGGATTTTTCTTTTTTTATTCAAATATACTTTATGTTGGGGTGGACTCGTCATTTCAAAAGCTTGTGCAATTGCCTTATTTATTCATAATTTGAAATTACATTTTCACAAAGTTTAAGTACGTTGAAATAGTTCTAAGCCAATCTAAAGTTTATGAAAACACTTGTAATCGGTTACAAAGTACTAAATATTATTTTGCAATTTTCAAAACCCAGTGCTAGTACTATTTGTAAATATGATAGTATAAATAGGCCTACTTATGAAATTGAATTGTTACGAAATACATGGATTATTTATAAAGTGAATCGGTATTTTTTTTTGCACAAGTTCCTTTCTATAATGAATATAATTTTAACTATAAAACACGAGTAAAATATATAATACATTATAAATTATATGTAATATATATTTTTCTTCCATTTCACAAATTCCAACATTTTTCGTAAACATAAATTCATGCCACAATTAGTTTGTTTTGAAGAATATAAATATGTATAAGAAGGCGTATACCCTAAAAGCTGAGGCTTGTGGCGGGAAACGCCTATAGACGTACAATACAATCAACCGCGTAGCCAGGATTTCATTTTGGAGGGGGCGGTAAATGCACGCAAAGCGTGCCAACACTTACAGAGCGCGCGAAGCGCGCTCCCTAGGGGGTGGGTGCAGGGAGGGGGAGTTGCTTTTGGTGTTTCATTAATTAAAATGAAAAGGAGCCGTCTCTCTTGTCTCTAGTACCTATATCAGCTCCAATTCAGGTGACTTTATTGTGATTTTGAACCTTGTTTTCAAAAGTGATTGTGAACGCACAAAAAGGAATACAATGGAGGAAATTAAAATCATTATAACCCCGCGCAAAGCGCGGAAGCTAAAGCGTTTTATCAATTTTTTTGCCATGAAAAGGGTCCCGAGAAAAGGGAATTCTCAAAGATATATTGAATACTTCCCTTGGAAATATCAGATTTGATTACAAACAATTTAGCGACAGTGCATATCTTTAACTCGCAAAACAGAGGAAAAGAATTGTATATGCCGGGAGGAAGATATTCCTCCCCGCGCAGAGCAATAAAACTCTGAAATTTCAAAGGGCGGACGTTTCATCAAATGCAGATATATCTAATACCCCATCGGCTCTAATTCAATTGATTTCCTAAGATTATTGAACTTCATTACAAGGAAAATAGTGCGCAAAAAGTTGAAACTTCTGTGATTTATTAGAATAATATAAAAAAAAGGATGCCTAATTTCTTTGACTTATCCTGAAGCGCTTCATTTTGAATTATAAAGAAACCTAAGTGTCATTCAAAATTTCAAACTGAGGGCGCAAAACAGGACAGGAGATGAATGTGCAGGGAAATAACATGAAGATTAATAGAATTTGAAAAAAATATTGTACTTTTTTATTTAATACGACACGAATTTTATACATTCCTCTTTTTAAATTAGGAACCTGTTTGCCCCCAAATTATGGTTGTTTAGTAATGACCTGAAAAGCGGGAGAAGTTGACTTTATGGAGGTGAAATTGATATAAAGATTTTACCCGCCCGGAGCCGACCCGACCAGAAGTTGCGCGATCAATAAAAAAAAAGATAACTTCATATACTTCGGCCTAACCTTACTCTAATTCCATGCCCGGTAATCTATACTGATTTGAATTTTAACTGGCAAGAAACACATATAGCTGAGGTGGAAAAGCAGAGTTAGAGAAAGGGTGGGGAAACAATGGAAAACTTCAATATTGTCATTTAACCGCGCGCAGCGCGGAAGCAAAATTTATATATAAATTTAAAGCAAGAGTGAAGGAGTTTCTCTTTTGAGAAAAAAAATAAAGAATAAAAAGAAAAAAAAACCGACAAAGCTACCTTTCTTCCCTTTTCCTTTTTCCTCTCTTTTTCCCCTTCTTTTTTTCTTTTTGGGGACGTTTTTTTTTTTTGGGGGGGGGGGGGCGACCGCCCCCACCGCCCCCCCTGGCTACGCGCCAGAATACAATAAACAACACAATTCTAAGGAAAGTGCAGAGAAAAGAAGAGCAGGAAAGGGAATGATGGGAGAGGGATACGCGGTTACGCCGTGCTGAGCGGGGTGGCGGGCATGATGAATTAGTAATAAAATAGAATGCTCATCAAACCGGGGGGGGGGGGGCAAAATATAAAAACCGCAACAACAATATTGTCCATGGTCATGTTAACTTAAAGTCAAAAGGAAACGTAAGATGTTCAAATGTTGTTGTTATTATAGTGTACGCGTATCAACGTGACTGCTTAATTGTTTTGGCCGAGATTCGATCCGGTTCGTTCCCGCGGGTGCAATCTCCACTCCTATATTCTTATAGGGGACATCCCGATAGACCGCGGGTCCGATAGACCGCGGGTCCGATAGACCGCGGGTCCGTTAGACCGCGGGTCCGATAGACCGCGGGTCCGATAGTCCGCGGGTCCGATAGACCGCGGGTCCGATAGTCCGCAGTGTGTGTAAAATTATGATCAGATATATCAAATGTCATCGAGAGGTCCAAAGGTCAAATGATACGAAGCCATGGGGTTATATCAGGTGCGGATCCATGGGGGGCCGAGGGGGAACTGCCTCACCCCCCCCCCCACCCCCAGCTCAAAAAAGAGGGGGGAATAGGGGAAAAGTGAGAGAATAAAAAAAGAGGAAGATGGGAAAAGAAGAGAATAGAAAAGAGAGTAAGAAGGAGAAAGGAAGAGAAGGAAAAAAAATAAGAAAAAGGGGAAAGGAAAGACAAAGAAAAAATGGAGAAGAAAAGGGGAAAGAAGAGTAAAAAAAGAGGAGGGAAGAGAAGAATATTTAAATAGAGAGGAAGATGGGAAGAAAGATAAGAAAAAAGAGAGAGAGAGGAAGAGGGGAAAAGTAGAGAAGAAAGAGAGAGAGAGGGAGGAAGGGGAGGGAGAGAAGAAAAAAAGATTAAAAGAGAAAAAAGAGGGAAAGGAAAGAAAAAGAAAAAGGGAGAAGTAAAGGGGGAAAGAGAAAAAAGTGGAAGAGGGAAAAGAAAGAAAAGAACAGAATAAGGAAAAGGGGGAAAAGAAGAAGAAAAAAAGAGGAAGAGAATAATATTTAAAAAGAGAGGAAGATGGGAAGAAAGATAAGAAAAGAGAGAGAGAGAAGAAGAGAGGAAAAGAGAAGAAAAAAGAGAGAGTAAGGGGGAAGAGAGGAAAAACGAGAAAAGAGAGAGAGTGAAAGAAAGGACAGAAAAAGAGAAGAAAAGGGGGAAAGAAAAGATGGGGGGAAAGAGAAGAAATGGGGGAAAAGAAGAGGGGGAAAGAAAGAGAAAGGAAGGAAGGGGAATGAGGATAAGAGAAAGAAAAAAGAAAGAAAAGGAGATGGGAAACGGAAGAGGGAGATGTTGACCTGGACGTCGATTTGATGGCGCCAAAATGACGTTCGAACTATGGGGCGCTGAATTGATGTTCGATCTAGCGGGGCACCAAATTGATGTTCGAACTTGGGGAGCGCTAATTTGAATTTTGACCATAATGCGTCAAATACATGTTTCAGAGAGGTGGAGGGAGGACAAAGTTATATTTCACATGGGGGCGCCAAGTTTATGTTCAACCGAGGGCGCCAAATTGACCTTGAACTTTAATAGGGGGCTTCATGCAAATTCATTTTCGACCGGGGGTGCAACATTGCTCGTATTGCCTGTTTATAGTGAAATATATGTCCTGCCCAAAAAACTTAAATTAATGCGGCTGAATTAAAATATCCCGTTTTTACGATAACAGAAAAAACAATGTTTTCGAGTTTTAAGTCTGTTTAGCGAGAAAGATACACTGTTCAGGGTCACAAAAAAGGGTTATTATCAAATTCAGCTCGCGCTACGCGCTCGCAATATTTGATTAACGAGGTATTCATCCTCTGCTTCAATCCCACATGTAAGTGTTAGTGTTTTTCAAGTCAAAGATTTTGCCCCCCCCCCCCATGGTGGCGCAAAAAAGGGGTAAGAAACAGAAAAAAGGAAGAGAAAAAGGACAAGCAATTAGAATAGGAATTATACCTTAGTCCTTCTTAAGTCAGTATATAAAAAATTGAACTCGCGCTTCGCGCTGGCATCAATACATTGTTTAGTTATATATGCATCCCGACCTTACAGTTTTTTATGCGAACGAGAAGCACAAACTGAAAATATTTGATATTCTAACCTGACAACTGAAAATGTATTTTTCATTTCATCATTATAAAAGTTTTCAGCTAGCGCTTCGCGGTCGCATTATTATTGTAGGGAGATACCAAAAATTACCCATCCTTTTTCATGATTGACAAACATGAATCGAATGTCCCATTGGGGGATTTGAAATCTCATCTTTTTAGGTTGGAATATCAAAAATGTTCAGCTCGCGCTTTGCGCTCGCATTATTATTGTAGGGAGATACCAAAAATTACCTATCCTTTTTCATGATTGACAAACATGAATCGAATGTCCCATTGGGGGATTTGAAATCTCATCTTTTTAGGTTGGAATATCAAAAATGTTCAGCTCGCGCTTTGCGCTCGCATTATTATTGTAGGGAGATACCAAAAATTACCCATCCTTTTTCATGATTGACAAACATGAATCGAATGTCCCATTGGGGATTTGAAATCTCATCTTTTTAGGTTGGAATATCAAAAATGTTCAGCTCGCGCTTCGCGCTCGCATTATTTAATCGTTGAAATGTGTATCGTCTTAATGGCTAACTGCAAAACATCCTTAACTGGTCCCTTTTCGACCAGGCCAGAACGAATATTTTACATTTCTGCTCGCGCTTCGCGCTCGTGGTAATTATCTAGTTACATACGCGTCCTGTTCAGGTTCACAAACATTGCCCAAAATGTTCAATTTTCAGGACAAAATACATGAAATTTCATTTTTAGATTACATAGGGCTTAAGAGATTATTACACATTTATGTTGCTTATAAAGTAAAGCTAGGAAATGACTGTTAAAAAAATAGAGAGAATCAAGACTAAGAAAAATAGAGAGAAAAGGAAAGGGATTAGGATGAAATATAATATTATTTTCCAAATATTATGTCAAAATCTATCACAACCTGGTATTTTTGTAATAAAAATGTCAGGATATTTGCTTGCTCGCTTCGCTCACTGGCAACTTCTTATTAATTTTATGCGATACACCATATCGAGCCCCCTCGAAATTGTTGGCTCATTACGGCACTGGGACAACCCCTTCAAAGAAACAAAAAAAAAATCAACTTTGAGCGGCCGATCGGGAAAAATATGGGTGAAAAAATGGCCCCTCACCCTATTGGCGGAAGCTGGGTCCGCCCCTGACTTAGGCTTTCAGGAAATAATACATGAAAAATCTATTAAAAAAAGATCGCGCTTCGCGTTCTCATTATTTATTTAGGCCTTGTGAGATACCTCAATTTGTTTTTAAGAATGAAATCTCAGATTTTCTTTGACGTCTACCCCCCCCCCATTTCATTTATTTTTTTAACTCGGTGCCCTCGCCACCCCCCCCCCCGTGCACCCATGCTGAATAAATACGCCACTGATGAGGAGAATTAGTCGATTGCTTCGAGATTGCATTATTCCCAAGAGGTTATCATTAATATTATTGAAGGGTATTCTAACACAACAGTACAGAAACTACAGCTCCCGTTCACACAATATTCTAGTAGGGCCTACTCTGGTTAGGCTTCGCGCTCCCATTGATATTACATTATATATTTATGGATTTTTTTTTTTCAAGAACACATAAAAAAGTGGTCTTTATTTTTTTTTAATGTGATTATAAGATAATTCAAAATCCATTTAAGGCACTTAATTTAGCCTTCCCGGGAGGGAGTGGGCGCTTTTTTTTTTTTTTCGAAAAGTACACATATGGGCGCCAAAAAATCAGGTCAAATTTGCCCCCCCCCCCCTTCCCCACGAAATCCTGGATCCGTGCCTGGGTTCTCTAACAATAACCCAATTAGGGCAGTCACCCCCTGACAACTACTTCAAGGAAAATATTATCCCCATATTTTTACCGCCGGGGACTGATACCCCCCCCCCCGGAAATTTACCCTCCAGACAATTACCCCGGATAATTATCCCTAGTACGGAGCCTTGAAAATGCCATCTTGCCATGTCTTAATTAATCATTGGCGGCGGAAGGCAAAAAAAAATTAGGGGGGTCCACCTGAAATTTTGGGATGGACACAGGTAAAAAATTTGACAAGCAAGTCAACCAAAATTTATAGGAAAGACCACCAAAATTTTTTGACAAGAAAAAAAAGGTTATCAACCAAAATTAGGGGGGGGGGGGACAAAAAGATTTTAGGGGCGGGTCGTAGAAAATAAATTGACAAGGAAAAAAAAAGGTTCTCAACTAAAAATCTAGGGGGGACCGTCCCCCACCTCAAATTTAGGGGGGAAAGGTCCCCCCCCCCCCCGCTTCCGCCGCCTAAGTAATTAATACGCTTATTATTTCGACATAGCGATATATCCTATCTTGTCAAGTCGATATGTCCACATGGCGAGATATGAAGTGTACAAGTCCCGGCGAGAATCCCGATATATCGCTATGTTGACATGTAACTTATTTAAGTCGACTTGGCAAAATAAAATATCTCGCCATGTTGACATATAACTTTTTATAAGTGGCAGGATAACGTATCGCGCCATGCGTACCTAATAAGCTTATTTAGTCGACATGGCAAGATAAATTATCTCGCCATGTCGTCAAGTCGATGGCATTTTAGAGGCTCCGTATGGCGTCTAGAGGGTAAATTTCCGGGGGGGGGGGGGTAACAGTCCCTGACGATAAAAATATGGGGATAATATTTTCCTTGAAGTAGATGTCAGGGGGCGATTGTCCTTTGGGTCATCGTTATAGAACCCCATGGACTCGTATCATTGGCCTTTTGACCTCTTGATGGCATTGGATCTCACTATATCCTGACCATAATTTTACACACACCGCGGACTATCGGACCCGCGGACTATCGGACCCGCGGTCTATCGGACCCGCGGTCTATCGGACCCCCGGACTATCGGACCCGCGGTCTATCGGACCCGCGGACTATCGGACCCGCGGTCTATCGGACCCGCGGTCTATCGGACCCGCGGACTATCGGACCCGCGGTCTATCGGACCCGCGGTCTATCGGGCTGTAACCTTCTTATAGAGGGGTCAAAGTCTGGAGCTTTCCAAGAAAATTAAAACTTAACCCTACCCTTGAAC
Organism: Lytechinus pictus; assembly: GCF_037042905.1. Classification (NCBI taxonomy): domain Eukaryota; kingdom Metazoa; phylum Echinodermata; class Echinoidea; order Temnopleuroida; family Toxopneustidae; genus Lytechinus; species Lytechinus pictus. The sequence goes on from NC_087257.1 coordinate 23,301,134, forward strand.
GTTTTGAATTATTCTGCATACATGCAGGCTACTGAAATAGATTAGTGTGTGTGTTAATGACGTGTGTGCCCCCCTTTTTCTTTTAAAGATATAACTATTACTAACTATTTGTCGACATGCAAGTTGTACATTTCCTTAATTTGTTTATTAAAGCAACTATAGGTATGAGTTTTCTTATGCACTTAATTTTGTTCAGTATATTCAGGGACATGAGAGGGACTTAAATGTTTTTGTTTGTGTGTTATTGTTTTTGTCCATATTTTTACATTTTTAATCTACACCAGTCACGATCTTTTCTTTATCGTTTCATATTAATATTTTCATTTAAATGTCCATGAATTTATGACGTTTTACTTCCTTGATTGATATTCCTTTTTACCTTCGATTTTACTGTTTATAAATTATGTAGGCCTATTTCATATCCATGTTTTATGTTGATATGCTTTTATGTATATGATTTTATTTTTCAATTTTTGTAATTTTTATCACAGACCTATCGAAAAACAGCGTAGGCCTATATGTTGCACATGTGTCCTGCCGTATTGAAAAAAGATAAATGAAAGAAACAGACAGAGAAAGGATAAAAATAACGAATTAAAAAAAAAATCCTCACCCTTTTTCCTTTGCTTCTTTAATTCCTCATTTTAGACCTTTTTTCATTTTTTTTTTGGCGATGGCTATATACTTTGCGAATTTGCCGCAAAAGAAAAATATTATACAAAGGTCATTGTCAGTCTCTACGATATGTTTTACAATTCTCTTCCAAATTCCCAGTGATACTTTATCTTGACGAACAATTAAACTGTATTTTGATTTTTAGCTGTTATTTTTCACTTTTGATGCTCGCTGCACCATTTTTTTTTCCTGAATCGATATACGAATCCATATCAACATTTAATGTTAACATTAGGCAATTTTTATAGTTGGCGTTTCAATTTGCCTGCATGTTTTTCTCAATTAACTTTTTTTTAATTTTAAATTAATTTTCCGCATGTAAATTTTGTTTGAGTCTAAGTTTTTTAAATTGTTCACTAGAAAATGAAATTGTCGATTGTCACCATCATCACTTCATCATCATAATCATCATCACCATCATCATCATCATCATCATCATCATCATCATCATCATCATTATCATTATCATTTTAATGTTCTTTTTCTTCTTCTTCCGATTCTTCTTTTCTGATTCTTCTTCTGCTTCTTCCTCTAGCTCCTCCTCATCTTCTTCTTCTCTCCCCTTCTAATTCTCCTCCGGCCTCCTTCTTCTTCTAGCTCGCCTTCCCGGCTTCTCCTCCTCCTTCTTCTTCCTCTAGCTTCTTCTTCTACTTCTTCTTCGATCTTCTTCTTCTTCTACTACTTCTTCTTCTTCTTCCGATTCTTCTTTTCTGATTCTTCTTCTTCTTCTCCCCCTCCTTCTTCTTCTTCAACAACACCCAGGACAACGACAACAACAACACAACAACAACACAACAACAACAGAAACAACAACAGCAGCGACACCACCACCAACAACAATAAGAAAAAACAAACAATGACAACAACAACTTCATCATTAATGAAAATATTATTGTTTATCATCACCATCCAAAATACCTTTTGATTTTGTGTGAGCTGGTATACTTCTGAAGATGTTGTGCCGGTCAAATTAGTCAGCTAACTTCAGCTTCACGCCGTAATCGAGCATAAATTAAAAATTGTCATTAAAAATCATGAAATCTGACATTTCACTGGTTGAGCATTCATCATCTCTCGACACATTGTCTTCTTCTGATGATAACAGGATTGCAGTTGCTTCAGACAAATGCGTCTACGTTTTGGTAATCTTTATTTGGCGAATTCTGGTGAATTAATGCACTGTCCTGCAGTGTAGATTTATATACAGTCCCACCTACATGTTTCTGAGCTGTGTTTCTCGTTCGTAAAAAAAGGTGGTCTCCCAACTTGGCCTCAACTAGCAACTTAAGCTAGCCTAGGGCTAGGCTCCCCAACTTGAGTTGAACTCGCGGTGACGGCACTGGTTCACTGCTACCATCCTGCCTGTGGAGAATCTACATGTACACCTATGCCTGGGTACATTACCGCCGCGCCGCCGTGCACAGGATAACCGCTGGCACGGCACTTGCAATAAGTTTTTTATTCTTTATTTCTTATTTAAAAATTTGAAATTTATCTACATTTTACATGAAGTAAGCTTTGGATATGAAACTTACCGAATGATATGAAGCCAATTTCAATTCCTCTCTGTCTTTCTGGTACTTTATATCGATGATTTTTCCTGATGTCGAAGCAGGCATGGCCCCGATTAGCTGGTTCTCTCTATACGCACAGAGAGGGCGCGCGATATTATTTAATAAACTTGCTTGTTTACGTCGTTTACGTCAGATCAGCTGTACTGCTGGCTGCGTTCTAGGCGCTCCGCATTTTTTTCGCTGTTCAGCGTTATTTTATGATGTAACGCCATCAGCGATTATACTACTACTAGACAGCTGGCAGCCGTCTGTTTCGAGGAGTTTTTTAACATTTTTTTTTTTTAATTTCTCCTCATACACAGACGGCTCGCTAGCGTGCAGCCACCATTAGGGGACTTGCAATGCAAAATCCCCCCGTCTGGGCTCTTCAATTCTTGTCTTTAATGAATAAAATTTTTGAAAATTAACGCGACCAAAATGCAAATTAATATTCCCTCTTGGCATTAATTGCCAAAAAACGGAGAAAAATCAAGTTAAAAGGAACAAAAACAGTGACTTACCTCAGCTGTCGCGTAAATTCACTTCCCCGTTTTATCCAATCTTAAGTACATAAACATATGGCCACTGAGTCCCCTGTACAGATCGCGCTAGAACTTCGGTCTCTGTATTTGGTGATGAAGCCAACGGAGTTCAGCTGAACAACCAACATAACAGAGACCGAAGCTTTTGGTCTACGATTATACGTGACATGCAACCTGTTGATTTTTGGTACAATTTCCTATTATGCGCCGGCGACTTGAATCTAGACTGTTCGATAGGAATTTTTCGCATTTCGATTGTTGTTTGCGTAATTTCTACCGCAGTCTTAAGGATCGGACGGAGTAACTGGCTGAGATTTGGAGGTAAGCGTTTAAAATCCATTTTTATAGATAAGTTCGTGCTGATTTTTAAAATTAGATTACATTATAAGATTAAGATTACTAAATTTAGTATATTGTGAAGATTTAGGCGTGTTTCATATTCTCACATTCGTGTGATGAATGAAAACGTCAAAATTCATTATGAAATGACATGCGTTGTGTGAGGTTAGTATACTAACCTCGCATGTTGTGTGAGTGCTACAGGTAGGACTATGCCTATGGTATGCCAATTCTGTATTGAGCACACACTTTAAAAAATCATTAAAATATCACTTTTGAAGTTTTGTGATCAAAATTATTACTTTCCATACAGTTGCAATTCAATTTTCATTAGTAGCTTAGAATAATTTTTGTATATGACCAGAGGCGAGCGCTCAAAAACTTGAATTTTGGGCATATTTTTGTGTACGCCCTCTATTGGTGGAAAGTAATATGGCAAGAAAATTTTCATTTTTTCAAGCTCTATTTTTAATAAAGAAAAAATAATTTAAAAAATCAAATTTACTGAAGAGCCAAGTTAGATAATGAAAAGCTGTTATGGAAACTGACAGTGTAAAAAATCAAGCATTTGTCCAAAAGAAAAAGAGAAAATAATCCAAACATTGTCAACCTTATTTTGCCACACATAGAGATGTAACTGAGAACAAGGTTATATCATAACCTAACCTCGTTCGTAGGATGAGTGGGTGAAGGTTGTATTAACTTGTAGACAACTTGTATTTTGTAAATTTCCTTCCTCCACTCCAGTCTTCGGAAGTTCGGAGATCGGCGGCATGCCGCAGAGTGTTAAAGGATTATGGGGCCTGTTTCATGATGAGATGAGTGATACGTAGGAATGTCTGAGGACCATTCTTCCGAGATCAGAGATAGAAAGATCGGCGACAAATCAGCGCTTTCCGTTTCACGAAGGCAATTTTGTCTTCCAAGTCCGCGGCATCGTTTGATATCGATAGTTATCGGAAAATTATTTAGTCATCACCTGAACCTTTTATTTCAGAATGACGACTTTTCATAAAATCTATATATTTCAATAAATGGAGATCAACTAATTTTTTATGTATTACTGATTGTAGAATCGATGTAACAGTATGGAGCTTACTTTATGAGGTAAAAAGAGAAAAAACTTCAAAGATTCACAAACATAACTGGATTAAATCGTAATAATTTCCATCGAGAACACAGTGCCCCACTGCCCTTTGAGACACCTTGGCATTGATATTTCAACGAAAAAGACCCTTGTCCGACATAAAAATTGATGTAACTAAGTAATTTCGACATTGTATTAGCTAAATATTCTGAATTTTTATAGAATATTAGTAATAGTGATAATTATTTTGCTAACTATGCTTTAAATGTTATTTGTTGAGGTAAAAAGAGGATTTGAATGGAGTGAACAAAATCAACGTGTCAGATTATATGAGACTAATTAGGAAAATACGAGAGGCTGCATGTGAAAAATTGAATTTATTCAATTTATTTGTCAGATCTATCGCAAGAAATACAAATGTGAGTGTTTAGAGTATAAACATATACCTTTGCATGAAAATTGATCGAAGACAAGCAAAATATGAAAATTGCTGCAAACATGTCAAGTGGGTAGTGCTTTGCAATAAAACATAGAAAAATGAGTGGAATCAATCCGCAATGGAATGAACTTGAAATTACCATTTATAGAAACAATGCTAAAGTGACAATGATCATAAACATTGGTCATATTTAAAGTTGATAACTTTATGGAAGTTTATATAAGAACATAAGCTTCAAGAATATTAAAAAATATATGTTCAACATTTCAAAGTTACGGAGTCAAGATGTACATTATTGCTTTGACATGACATAGGGCCTAGCCTACAGTTTAAAATGCACCTTTTGTATGGACTTTCCATAACCTTTTCTTTTATAAGTATACAATTTATCTTCATTTGTAATGATTGCGATGGATTCGTAAGCTATATGCCTAATCTATATTTTAATTAGCTATTCTGTTATCAAAGATTTTTTTGTTTCATTCATCTCAAGTTAGCACAATTAAGTTTCATTGATTACAATTAATCTCAGCAAAACAAACAATGATAATGAAAATGAAATAAAAATAAATAATGATTTAGCATATTTAGTAACATCTTATGTATCGTGTTTTCTTTTGTTTTTTGTTTGTTTTGTTTTGCTGAACGTTATTATAAACATGTTTTCTTTACCACTACATAATTTCCAAATTCGTTTTCATGTTGTTTATCTAAAGATAAAGCATGAGGGGTCAGAGAGATTGCCGCCCATTTCAATTTTTCAAATTTGGTTGAAAAAAAACCTGGAAAAGGGGTGGGGAAAAGAGGGAGAAAATGTGAGAAAATATAAGAAAAAATATTTGAAAAAAATTATTTGGGCCTAGATTACCCAGGAGAAGTTTAAATGACATCCGTTTTTGCCATGAAATTGATGACATCCCCCATATAAAAAATAACTTGGTGCCATCCCAGATAAAATGCATCAGAGTGCAATCGAATGACCCCCAAATTTTTTTTAAAGGTGATATGTCATTGTGGCTTGCCGTAAACGCATTTTCTCTCAATGCCGACGGTGGCGGGCGGTGTGCAAAGAAGATCAAGCCTACATAGGACATGTCTGGAGGTGTCTTTCTAAGGACCATTCTTCATATCGCCAAAATCGGCAAATAAACTCAGAATATTATCATTGATATTTTTTACAGATCTACTAATATTTAAAACTTCAATTCACCTCTTAATTTTCAGGAACAGACCGTCAACACCTCTTTCAGACATGACTTTCTCTGCTTTTCCAAGGATTTTTTGAAGGACAGCAAAGAAGATCGTCAGCACTATGATGTCGGAGTTGACACCAAAGAGATCAAGAAGCTACCGAGAAGATCATGTGAGTAATCAACATTGATTCTCACTGCTAAGCTCATTCTGGAGCGTTGTGGCCCAGTGGATTAGTCTTCGGACTTTGAAACAGAGGGTCGTGGGTTCGAATCCCAGCCATGGCGTAATTTCCTTCAGCAAGAAACTGATCCACAATGTGCTGCACTCAACCCAGGTGAGGTAAATGGGTACCGGTAGGAAGTGATTCCTCAAGAAGCTGTGTGCGCTATGAACGGCTAGCTTAGCCGGGTAATATAGGAGCGCCTTGAGCACCTAACAAGGTGGATATGTGCGCAATATAAATACCCTATATTATTATTATTATTATTATTATTACTCACCAGGGTCAGATCAAACTAACATTGGCAAGGATGGCTCCTAAACCATTTTTTAACCCCTATTATAGAGGCCGAGTCGCCTGACCAGGCTGAATATCGCTTGTTCAGGCCTGAGCAAATAAAGAGTGAAGCATTATCAAGGAGGTGGGGTGGTGTTCTTGCTTCAGTTCAATCCATGTTCCATTTTGTTTTTAACCCTTCTGTAATGAATTTGACATATTTAATTTTTCTTAGTGGGGGAGCTAAATTTCTCTCGGACCCTACTACAATAAAATTGTTTATTACTGTTAATTGATCAAACAAAGTAAAGTTCAAAGTAAACATAAAACTTGCATAAATTAAATTTCTTGGGACCAAAAAAAAGTTTGACTAAACTTAAGGAGAAATATCCGTAGTGTTGAGTGATCACAATCAATTAACTTATTATTGTATCTTGGGGGATGGTCAGGTATTCCGACATTTGACTGTGAAAGGCGAATATTCTACTTTGATATGGAAGTTTGACTTGTGTAGACTCAGCTGTATTGACAAATTTGATTTTCTGATCACCTCCTATAGATTCCCGGCAGAAGTTCACATTGAACAGTTTACTACATGATGATAATAAGGTATCGGCCTACTCAGAGAGATTCTTGGCTGCTAAGCTTTCCCCAGTATGTGATGACAATGACAGGTAAGCATACACATCAGGGTTCTGTTTCATAAAGACTTGTTATAATAAATAATTTAGTATCACCCAATCAGATTTAAGGATTTCAGAAGCTTTGGATTGTTATTGCAAATTTGTTATTATAAAAAAGTTGTATGAAATGGGGCTTAGTCAAATTGACTGCCTATCTCAAAAGACCATCAGATTGTTCGGAACTTTTTTATAATTTTAATTTTCTTAGGGCTGTTTGTACCATTCCAAATAGATATGATTGATTAGCATTCAGGAAATGATGATGTGCTTTTTAAAGGATGTGGTTCAAGTTCCCTGTGGAACCTATGTTCTTTGGCATCAAATTTCTTCATTTGCCACCCTCGATCTAGGTAGAAATGGGTACCGGGGTACTCAACATCCTGACCATGTTCCGACAGTTGTGCATTAGTTAGTTTGGCAGCTATGATGATGATGTTGATGATTATCATTATTATTTTTATTATTATTAATATTATTATTATCATTATTATCATTATTATTATTATTATTATTATTATGACTATTATTATTATTATTACTGTTGTCATTATTATCATCATTATCATTATTATCATTACTTGAAAGATTTCAAATTGACATCATGAACAAATAATGTGTTTTGGAAATCTGCGATGGAGGAAATAGGATATTGCATATTTAAAAAAAATGTCTGGCATGTTATTAGGGTTAATATAAATTATGTCATGTTAAATTGTATGTCGATACTTTCTCTTCTTTGGTTGATTTATAAGGAGCCTCCTGGCAACATTATCAAATAATAACCATGTTGTGGTCTACTTCAAAAGAAAAGGACATTGGATAAAGGTAAGTTCTAACGGGGGTCGGGTGTGAATTGTTAGATTTTAGAGATCGTTTAGGCCTTGAGGCCATGGCTCAAGTGTGGGCTAATTTGTTCATAGGTTCAGGGGATACTTTTTCATTGCACATTCAGCCATGAGGATATATTGCTTATTCTGTTTTGCATATGCTTAATAAGTCATTCTTACAAGTCGTTCAAACAGAATAATAAAATCATCTGCATACACATTCATTTTTATTGTCCTGGATGATTGGGTGACTGATAATAGTATTGTATTTAAAATATACATGATAATCATTACAGGGCCAATGATTGACCCCTGCGGTACCCCATATTTGAGATTATTCACATGTTAGTTTTCCACCTTTTTCTTTTATAGTAATTTGCTTTTGCTGAATTGTATGCTTGCCCTAGTGTAATTTAAAGTTTGGTAATGGTAAGTTACAAGCTACTGTTATATGAATAATACTCATTATCTCTACCTTTGTTGTCGACATGCAGGTGGAAAATATATCCGACAAATTATACGAATATGCTAAGAAGACAAACTTCACGTTGAGAACTGACGACGAAACGGCTGAAGAAACAGAGACAAATCAGACCACTAATTTTGAGGAATGCCAGAGGAGAACAAAAAGTGTGACGATTACAGGTAAGATATTGAGAGGAACTTGTAATAAGACTAATAAAGTGAGTAGAGAATGAATGAAGAGAAAAGAAAGAGAAAGGGAGGTAGAATAAGAAAAAAAACGATGTGTTGTTCATAGTCATATGCAGTAGATTTAGATTAATGGATGTAGAATATCAGTAATGATAAGAAGCAATCCCTTCTATGTTAAACTTGTTCATTACGTTGATTTGAGTACTTTCATATGTAAAGAATGAATGTAGAGCTGAGCAGTTAAATTTACTGACTACCTGACTTCTTTTCCATCTGTACCCCCATCCATCTCTCTTCCTGTCAGACTGTCTCCCATCATGCACACTCTTCTTCACTCTCTCTATTTATCCCTTCCATCCTCCATTAACCCCTCTCCCTCATTCCTTCCCAGAACTAACTTTCTGCAACACAATTCTTCATGTGCTGAAAAAACTTAAATAAATATTTAATTTTTACTGTTTCTAAGTATATATTGCAGCATTAACTTTTTTGCTTGAATAAAGTTTGATTAAGTGAATTAGGAGAACTGGATTGAGATTTTAATTCACATGATTGAATATTTCATGTGCTATAGGTTTGGAGTGGTCTGGGGTCTTCCATTCATCCTCTGCAAAGCCCCAGCCAGTGAGAGGCAAGCGAAGTGCTAAAAGGAAGCACACAGATAGTGATGCAGATTCCAACTCCAACAATTTTGTTCTTCTGGCAACGGCTCTTAAAAGCAACCATGTTATCGTGTGGAAGCTTCAATGCCCTGTCAATGAGAAGTGAGTTATGAAGGGTGTGATGATGGTGATAGTGGTGATGGTGGTAGTGATGATGATGAGGGTGATGATGGTGATGGTTGTGATGATGATGATGATAGTGGTGGTGATGGTGGTAGTGGTTATGGTGGTGGTGATGATGATGATGGTAATGATGATGATGGTGATGATGATGGTGATAATGATAATGATGATGATGATGGTTGTGTTGATGATGATGATGATGGTTGTGATGATGATGATATTGGTGGTGATGATGATGATGATATTGGTGGTGATGATGATGATGGTAGTGGTGATGATGATGATGGTGATGAGGATGATGGTGGTGATGGTTATCATGATGATGATGATGGTGGTGATGATGGCATTGGTGATGATGATGATGATGATGATGATGGGGATGATGATGATAGTGGTGGTGAGAGTGATAATGGTGGTGGTTATAATGATGATGGTGATGATGACGATGATAGTAATGATAATCTATTCATGAACTGATTAATCAGAATTTCGAATCTATACATAATACAATCATTTGATGTGAACATGTGGAGGAAATAAAAACCAAATTTAGTTTTCATACTGTGCTTGGTCAGGTATTTGCATCCTTATCTCTTTGTTTCTTACAATTATTCAGGAGCTCATCAGAGATTGCTGAAGTTATTCACACCAATTACCCTAAGACAACCATGCATTGGTTGATTAGTGAGAAAAATGATAAAGGTGAGATATCATATCAGCCTTTTTATCGATAATAAATCCCGGGGAGTGTTTCACAAAACCAATGAAGTCTGAATAAACATTGCACTGAAATTCCCTGTTGTGTGTGGTATACAACGCATCACCTCATTGGCCATATTGTCGCCTTCCCGCACAAAGGCTGTTAGCGCGTCACCTTCCCACACAAAGGCCATTAGCGCGCACTGCACGTTGCCTTCCCGCGAAAGGGCCGTTATTATGAATAGTATGTACTTACGTCTTTTGTGCAGGAAGACAACGTGCACGGCCTTTCCGCAGGAAGGCGATGCGCAGTTGCCTTTGATTTTTGGAGTTGCATTTGAGATTAATTGACAATGTTCTTTGCAACAAGCCCCAGGTCAATGTAATCAGTACCTTGATAACAGCTTGTTTTTGTAAACATATAATAGTCTTTTCTTAAGATGTCATGATGACATGCTAACAGGGTTGTATTATTGTTATTACAGCTTACTTGGCTACTGGTGGTTATAATGGGTTGATCACTGTATGGAGTGTCTCAACAGAGGGCAGTGTGACTTGCCAAAGAGAAGTGGACGTATGGGAGGAGAAAGACGATATACCAGTTCAAGCAATAACGTCAGTTAGATCACTCTGTGTAAGATATTTCATTTTTTTCTTTGGTTTTGAATTCTCCTTGTCATCCTCTTCTTCTTCTTCTATTGCTCCTTCTTGTCCTTCCCCTTCTCCTCCTGCTTCTCTTCCTCTTCTTCCGATTCCTCTTTTTCCAATTCTTCTGATTCTTCTTCTGCTTCTTCCTCATCCTTGTATTCTCATCATTCTCCTCTTGTCCCTTCCTTCTGTTTTCCTTTCCCCTGTTACTCTATGGTTGATAATATGTTTAATGTAGAGAGTTTTACCTTTGGCCATTTTAATCTTTTTTAATCACTAATCCTCAGTAGTTATCTTTCTATTTTCTCTTCTCTCAGACTGGTGAATCTTATGTGCTCCTTACTGCCAAAGGCCCTTTAGTATTTGCATTCCAGATGAAGTTTGTCGATGGGAACATGAAAATTACGCACCAGTCTCATACATTGACATTACATAATGCTCTGGTTTCAGGTAAATTATGTTTTTATTTTGTGAATGTTCCATTCTATAATTTCTCAATATTGATTTTGAGTTCAATGTGTTTGATATCTCAGCATAGAAATCACATTATGTTTATGCAGCATTTGTGCTCAATAACTCTACATTGAATTATTATTGTAAAGGAATATAATGGATTTTTGGAAGTGCAGAAATATAATTTTATCCATTCACATCTTGCCATTCCCCAATGTCCATTTCTAATTGTAATTATATTAGCATGAAAAAGATGCATGTTTATGTATTATGATTCAATGTCACAGATTTGTTAAAAGATAGATTTAACATTTCTTGATCTGTGTCATGTCATTGCATTCATTACAATTTTTTTTTTATTCTGGCTCACAGGTATATGTAACGTCAGAGATAAAGTGTGCACCTCATCAACAGATGGCAGTATACAGGTTGTCAAAGTCAAACAAGATGATGATGGTAAGTTTCACAAACACAAGGTGCAAGAACCATACCATTTGCAATTCAATTTAAAGTAAGCCTTCAAATTAAAGTCTCGTAATTATTTGCAAATTTGAAATAATAGCCAGGCCCTTGTAACATAAGGCTTAGAGATTGATTATGGTGCTAAATTCTATGATTGATTGCTTTGAATTTGGTTTATGATTAATAGAAACAGTCAGACCCATGATCGATCCCTAAGCTTTATGTTACCGGCCCCAGGCCATCTTGAAACAGAAAGTACATGATGACTTTCTACATTAAGATTGATCTATCCACTGCAATTTTAAAATGGAAACTTGCCATCGATTGCAGATATGTTTCTTGCAGCCCCACATAAGTTATCAAAACGTACATTTTATTGATTCTCCTGTAGCAAGTTGTAGTAGGGTAAGTTGATGTGTTTCATCTTAAAAAGGTCTGGGGCCTGTAACACAAAGCTGAGCAATCATCAAAGAACATTTTGTTACGATTGATTGCATTGACTACAATGTACAATTAATCATGAAAAGCTAGCGTACCATTAATCGCTGACATTTGTGATACAGGACCCTGATTGCTACATAATTTTTTTTTGAGATTATGAATCATTTTCTCTTATCTTTGACTTCTGACCTTTAGGCATCTCATTAGATCTTCATTTGCTGGAACCCGCTAAGCACATGACAAAGATTAATGGGATCTGTGCATCAACCAATGGCATCTACCTGACAACACAGAAGAGGTAAATCAGTGTTTTTATATTCAGTTGGTCTGCTTTATAGATAGTGTAATTGGCTAAACTCAGAGGCCCGTATTCTGAAGTTGGGTTTCATTTAGACTCTGGTCTAAAGTTGTGGTTTAACTATGGAAAGCCACTTGCGACATAATCTTTAACAGTAGTGGTTTAGAGTATCAGCTCACTTGACTCCCAAATCATTCTTAATTGTCTGGGAAGGGATAAATAAGACACCTGTCTTCCCCATTTAAGAATTAGGAAAGAGCGCAATAAACATAAAAAACAAACCTTGTGAATAAATTTTGTCATGTTTGGCTTCCCATAATTTTAGCACAGAGTTAGACCACCTGAGTTTAGAATATGGGCCATTTGGTCTAATTGCCATTTAGTCTTCACTACACTTGATCTAATACCACTTTGTTTAATTCTCATTGAGTCTAATGCCTAATTGGTCTAATTTCCACTTTGCACATTATAGGTTGCGCTTTTAGATGGAAATTTGGTTTATAAGCAGTTCATCTAACAATATAGACTAAGTAGGGGGATGGATTCTGCTTCCCTCAGCTGTGAGATGGGTCAAAATAGTCATCCTCTATTAGGGTTAAAGTGCAAGTCTATCCTGACTACAAGTTGACTTGAAAAAAAGACCAATCAAAGCATTGTATGATTGCACTGAAGTTGCATCAAAATCAGACATAAAATAAGGATTGTTTTATAGATTCATTTAGTTTCATGAAGCAATTATATGCCCTACAAAGGTGTGATGCAAACTAAGAAATAAGTGATTTCAAAGTTCATAGTGTTTGACGGTATTTATGTTATGTTTAACTTTGACTTAATTAAGCTTGGTTAAATTTTTTTATGTTGTATCAGTAATTTCTGTCCTTCAACTAGTTTGCATTCTTACAATTACTTTGTTTTATACTTTGTTATTATTTATGCCTTACACTGTAAAGAGCATAGAGAGAGCTTTTTGTATAATATGCCTAATAAATCAATCTTTATTATTATTAGTATTATAAATATATTTTCCTTTTATAGGCTTTCTAGTTATGCAACCCTGAAAGAGAAATCCAACCTCACCTTCAAACAGATAGCAACAGATCAGGAGGTGGAGGATATGATTATGGAACCTAAAGGTAAGTTGGAAATATAGAGTGAATCCAAGTAAAAAAAGAATAGAAAAACTGGGGTGAAATTAGATTTTATATCACTAATAGTGTTCAGTTTTTCTTGTTATCACTGCTCTTAAAAAATAGCTATTTTCACCCGTTTGAACTGATATTGAAATTTTCAAAGCAGAAGGTTGTTAAGGTCATTGTTAAATGAAAACTAAAGATCTCAATGAAACAGGAAGAAGTAACTTTTTATGTTTTTATTATTTTCATTTTTTATTCATTGTTCACTGGGTTTAGCAAGCAAGTGAATCAAATGCAATTTTGGATTATATTTTCAGAACAATCGTTTTCAGCGATGCATAATCCTCGAAACTTCACCAAGGAACCATTCATGTGCTATTATGAGATATACCGGTACTCTTAGGATATATGCCTCTTTTCATCACTCTCAGTGAAAAACATAGAATTTGGGTTCTTTTTCTGATATAGTATAATCTGTCATGATTTTTTTAGATAAAGGTGATCTAAAAAAAAACCCAAACAAACAAAAAACAGGATCCACACTGTTTTACCAAAACATGTAATACACTTCATTCTGTACAGGTATTAGTGATATTAGCCGTGCTCTGTATCTTAGCAACAATTTAACACCTTTGTCTATTTCTACATATTGGTGTTCAGAACTGTTCCAAACTCAACTATGCATGTAATTCCTACTAATACCCACACTGATACTATTACTTGTATACTGTTTCTGTTTATGGTAACTCCTGTAGGAACTCGGCAGGACAGTATTTGCTGGTAAACGCCAAGCTGGTATAACCAATTACCTAGGAAACATTTTTACATAATGGTTGACCTTATAGATGACAGATATTACTCTTGGGCCTTTTTATTAAAGTGGAGACAATAGCAGAGTGGGGATTCGAACTCATAACCTTGCGATTGTGAGTCCAATGCTCTAACCTCTGGACCACATGACCCGTACTAATGCCGTCACTAGTGTGTTTTAATCATATTATAATGCACAAGCAGAATCAGTCCATCTTACATTGTTCCTGTTTGTGTACACCCCAGGTAGGCTATGCAACAAGTTTGACTGCCTTGAATGGTTGTACCAAAGATTGCCTCCAGATGGCAGCATTCAGAATAGAACCAAAGTCATCCTTTCTGAAGAGACATTAGCCAACAAGACGCCGGGCGAGATTCTGTATTTGTTGAAGCTGAGGCGCCTGGTTGTGATGATGATCATCCACAGACTGTCCAGAGAGTTGCACAATTACTCTTGTGGGAGGAGGAGAGATGACCTCGATGAGATGATTCAGACAAAGGTATTAAGTGATTCCTCTGATTCAGGCTTGGATTCAAGGATGGACGAACAAGGAGGAGGGGGGGGGGGGGGAAGCAGGTGACTGATGCCCCCTTGCTCCAAATAAGCATTGTCCAATTGACTCTGTTGCTTGTCAGAGTTGTTTTTAAGTGCAAAGCTTGTTTGTGGCCTGTCTGTTGGGTTTGTGTGAGTGGACATGTTTGATATTTATTTATTTTTTTTTTTTTGGGGGGGGGGGGAGGAGAAAGAAATCATTTTGACCCTTATCAGAATATTCTGAGAATACTCTGCCCCCTATTTTATGTAGTCTTAGATACGTCCTTGCTGTAATTGTGCACTTGAAGACTGCTTGTGTGTATCTTAATGGTCATTATGTTAATTTAAAAAATCTTAAGATCTTAAAATCCATATTTTATTGTTCGAAATAGATACCGAAAATAAAATACTCTGAAAATTTGTTTTGCCCAATTGATCGTGGGCCCGGCAGCCGCTGTGCAGCGCCAGATCGACGAGGCTCTATCCCTTTAATTGTTGAACGCCAAATAGGGTAGCAGCAACTCCCATCTTGTAACGGCTTTTGGTCTGACGCGGCCGGGGTTTGAACCCCCGACCTCCCGGTTGTGAGACGGACGCTCTACCAACTGAGCCAACACACCGGTTATTATTACTATCTGAATTATTATTATGATTGTTGTTGTGGTTGTTTTCTTTAATATCATTATTATTATTATTATTGTTATTATGTAACATGATTATTTCTAATTTTCATGTTCTCTTCAGGAAACCCATGTGAAGGAGATCTCAGATCGTATTTTCAAGCTGCGTGTAGAGATAAGCTTGGAAACTCTATCATCAGGTAAGGAGTCATTTTTTTTAGTACCTCATTTTATGATAATTTGTAAAATTAATCACTGCTTCTTTACTCTTGATACCTTGAAGCCTTCTTGTGCTTTTGTAAATTCATTTAGGCCTTCACCATTGAAACAGATTTGAATGCCCACCATATGCAATTAGCAAAATTTTTGGTGAAATTACGTAACATCTCAAATTATCACAAAATTCTGAGTCCTTCAATTGAAAAAAAAAAAAGAACTCTCGGAATCAAATCAGTCTCTTCATCCCCTTATCTCTATATATTCTTGAACATTTTACATATGGAGCGAAAGTATTCTTTCATACAGCCATAGCATAAGGGCTCTAAATTGGACTCTGTGGAATTGGGTGTAATATGTTTGCAGTATAGGATTTATTTTAATAGTGTGGTGTGCTATTAGGGGTACAATAAACAAATATATCAGGCTTTGAGAAAGTATAGTGGAATTATTTATCCGAGGCTGGTCTGGCAATTACTATTTTTCACGAGGGGCAAAGCCTTGAGGGAAATATAATAGTTTTGCCAGTCCAACCGAGGATTAATATTTCCCACTATGCTTTTTAATGAAACGCCTGATATATTTGTTTTATATCTTACTTTTAATAATTTATAACCAAAATCTATGCGCTGAGCTTGCAAAGTCCGGTTACTTGCGTTGAATTACCTACTTTTCTCCGAGCCACCGCGCTCAGCAGAACGCAGATTAGTGCCTGCGCCGACACATCGCTGGGCATGCCCGGGAGAGAGAGCTCGCTGGCCGGTGCGCCCGAGAGTTTTGCTAGATATCCAGTTTTCTTAAATAATGACGTCAGAATATTGGTATAGCGAAAAATATATCGAGGTCTGACGTCACGCAACATCATAGTTGAAATATATTCGGTCACATGATGCTATATGAACCAATCACTATACAGGATTCAATCTATGTAGGATATAAATTGTAATATGCCATTGGGGTCCATATTTACAGTGTGATACTTCTTTAGGGGTACAGATTCGGTTACTCTGAATACCAGAGTATACCTCATTTAGGGCATGGATCAGCTTCGGTAGGACGTAATCTAGCCTATAATCTAGGCGAAGAAAGCTGCAGCTTTATCTTTGCCTTTTATGAGTGTGATGTAGTTACTCAAAACGTCAGCAATATGTCTGATGCAAAAGACTACAACCTGTGGTTGTGAATCGGCCACTGCCTAGATGCTCCAGTATTGCGTTTGCTCATGCTTTCTTTTTATCAGCAAAAAAAAAACAACACCCAGCACCAAATCCTAGTTGATATAAAGAAACAAGAACTAACACAAGACTGGAGTGTATTGGCATTGACTGATTCAAAACCACAGTTCATAGTCTTTTGCATCAGACATAATGCTGATGTTTAGGGTAACAGCAGCAGACTTATAAAGACAAAAACAAAGCCGCAGCCTCTGTCTAGATTATAGGCTACAAGTATTCTATAAAGTGTCCCTTTCCTGTATTATGTTTTTAATTGCTTCAAGCACAAGATGAATTTTTGCGATGTGTTACAACTTTTTATCAAATTATGAAATCGCAGGCAGTGGGAAGAAAAAGATTACAGGAAGGACCAAACGTGTGCAGAAGCTAATGTCTGATTGGCTTGTGCTCAGTACATCACCCTCTGAAGAACCAATCACAGCAAACGGCTCATTAGAAGGGGATTCATGCGAGAGTTGCAGATTGTGTGGAGAGAATATCCTTTGCAATGTACACTGGTATTGCTAAGAAAACAAATGTTCATTCTTTCTTGTTCTCGAGAAATAAAACGGCAATTTCATACTTGATATGACTACAGGTAAACTTCTGTATATGCTGACCTTCCATTAATCAAATATTTGCCCAAGACGAAGGATTTTTTTTCAATTAGATTATGCTTAACATGTTATATACTTTTAAATCAAATTTCTCCCAAGTCAAACATATTTCTATTGTTGCAGTAGATTTGCCTTATATATAGTGTGGCGGCAAGAATATAGTTGCAGCTCCCACCTAGATTATAATTAACTTTCTGTATAACTGTCAAACTTCCTTGACTCGCTACATCAGGTATTCCGCTTACATCTCGAGAAGATGGCTTCTGTCGGAAGGGACATAGATGGAGTAAGTATGAAATCATTTATCAAACTGTATCTATTCAATACAAGGAGAAGGATCTCCTGAGTTCCTAAGTATCCCCTGGGCAGAGAGATACTTAACATAGCCCAGTACAGTAGGGGCCAACTTAAAAGTTAATAAGCTGATATTAAGTTTAAATTAAAAAATATGTGATGTGGCTGCTTGGGATCCAATGTTCTGATTGATATTGGCAATTGCGATCCTTGGAAAAAAAAATTCTTTCTTGAAATGGTTAAGTTTACAATAATACTCAAGTTTTTATTCTTTCTTCAGTAATAATAGGAACATTTTCATTTTCACAAAGACTGAACATGATCAGAATTAACCTGATACTCTTATATATCTGTACTGTTTTCAGATCATTGTAGCTTATCTCTGAAGCTGTTTCAGTCAAATTAACCCGAAACTGTATAATGACAGTATTTTATTTTGAATCTCTCTGCTGTTTTCAGATCGTTGTAGCCTATCTCTGTTGCTATGTCAGTCAATGAAACCAAGGAGCTGTACTTATTGCAAGAGTTCTTATGCATCCAAGGAAGAAACAGGTAAAGGAAAAGGCATTACTTTTTTTCTATTTTAAAGGGAAGTCCTATCTTATGTCAACTTAGTGTATTAATGAAGAATTTTGGGAGAAATGTAGTAGTGAAGATGCAACAAAAATCCATCAAATAGAAGAAAGTTATGAATTGTCAATATTCTGTTTTTTTGTGGTCACACACCAGAGGTTCCATGACATTTGCTCCAGCGACAATTGCTCTGGTGGGAAATCTGTACATTAAGCCAAACATAAAACCCAACCCCCAAAACTAAATAAACCATATTCCTAATCTTTACATTCTGAAACAAAAACTCTATTACAATCCTAACTCTAACCCTATGCCCTCTGAGATAATGGCCCAAATTCACAAAGGTGGTTGAAAACCCACGGTTGAATCCATGGTTTGTGCAGATTTCCTGTATAAATTACGCTTAATTTAGCGCGTATCGGGCACATGTATAAAAAATGTCCAATGCTGATGCGCGCTTTCGTCAAAGTGCGCAAATTGACGCCTGTTACCATGGTTAGATACGCTATTTTATTCATGAGTCCACTGTTTGAAGAGTGGACTCGTTAATTCAAAACAGTGGACTCATGGCAACAGGCGTCAATTTGGCGCACTGTGACAAAAGCGCGCATGAGAATTGGACATTTGTTAATATATGCGGTAAAATAAGCGTAATTTATACTGGAAATCTGCATAAACGATGGACTCAACAGTGGGTTTTAAAAACTACCTTGGTGAATTGGGGCCATTAAGACCGGAGCGAATGTCGCAGGAGCAATGTCGGGTCACCCATACCAGCAGCGATCCCATTGTTATCTAACATAAATAATGACTAAAAATATTTTTCTTGTAGAATGTTTAAAGGGGAATACAGCCTTGGCCATAACATGTTGTGTTGGGAAGGAAAAAAATAAATTAAACAGAATGGTGAAAGTTTAAAAGAAATCGGACAAGCAATAAGAAAGTTATAGCTGCTTTAAAATTGAGATCACTAATACTATTACTATGTAGATTTCAAATTGGCAACTGGGTAAGTAAATTATGACAAGGGGCAAGGACAACTTTCCCATAGGCCATGTACTTTATTATCACGGATTTGTGGTTTTATCCTAAGTACCCATTCCCCTGGGGCAGTAATCTAAATATAACCCAGGTAGTATATTGTTTTATGTCCTCATGAAAGAAAATTATAATTTGAAATAAAACTTTTGGGAAAAATGACATTTTAGCCATAATATGTATTGGAGTACATGGAAGAGTAGTCCTTGCCTTACATCACTATGTCATCCCATATGCGGCCAATTTGAAGTGTCCATGGGTATAGTGATTACCAATATTTACAACTTTTGAAAATTCATAACTTTCTTGTTGTTTGTCCAATATTGTTCAAACTTTCACCTATCAACTTGTCTGATTTTTCTTTTCCTTATAAAAACACGTTTTCATTTGGGTTGGATTCCCCTTTAAATTCACTTTAGTTTTCAGTGAAAAAATTGTATTTTATTTAATTTTTAACCAAATAACACAAGTGAGCTGCTTGTATGTGATGTCACAAATCATAAATCTGTTATTCACCGATGGGTTTTCGCCAAACTTTCCTTGATATTGTTTGCAATTCTGATTTCTATAAATCCAGCTTGATATCCATGAATTTCCTCTCATCAGAAATGTGATAAATTTTCCATAATTGAGAGCTTTTGAACCATAATGGTAGGTAGGTGGATTGTACAAAATGGGTTTGCAATGTGAATTCAGATTTTACTCATTTAGGTCTGCTATTAAACTTCTTAAAACAACAATAGTTACAAGGTGATTATATTTTACAAGGGGAAAAAAAAAAAATCAGATTTGAAATAAGTGAACAGCGTGATTAACAAGGTCTTATTAGATAAGTAGTTGATAAATATGAATATTGATCAACTCTTGAAGGGGTACTCCGGGCTGAAAATATGAATAAAGATTAAAATTCAGAGAGTAAAATGCTGAAAATTTCATCAAAATCTGATAACATATCACAAAGTTATAGAAGTTTAAAGTTTATAAATATTTGGTGAGAACAGTTATATGCACATCGTCATGAATATTCATAAGGTGGGCTGATGATGTCACATCCCCACTTTTTTTTCTCATGTTTTTACACAATATCATAATTGTTTCATATTTTTCATACATGTGTGAATGATATGTATCCCTTAAAATGAAATAAGATTAAGCAATTAATATCTAATGCACTATTCTGTTGTCAATCCAATGTTTAAATTTTTGTAGGAGAAAATTTGAAACCTAATTTCACATAATAAAATACAAAAGAACAAGTGGGGATATGACATAATTAGTTTGCTCATTGAATATTCATAAACACATGCTTAGAACTGTTTCACTTGAATAATGCAAAACTTTAAAATGCCATAGCTCTGTTATTCCTTGTCCGATTTTGATCAAAGTGATTTGTTTGTCTGATTTTTCTTTATCTGTTGAAATCATATAATGTTCAGTACCCCTTCAAGCTTAATTGACCCATTATTTTTTGTGTGGTTTGTTTCTTTATCCAGATTGCACCTGGCTTCGTGATCTCCTAAGCTCATACTGTTTGTGGTGCGATGGACCCCTTATTGAAAGATGACATCATCAATCCATGAAAATACACTATTTTGTGCTTATTTATGTATTCATGTTCATTTTCAGTAATCTTTACTGTAAAGATGTATACGTAAAGTGCCATTAGTTGAAGCTGAAGTCCACACAAAATATGAGTTGAAATAATAGAAACACAACTAATCATGCAATTCATATTATGTTAACTTAATGTATTTATTTGCATTGTTATCAGGAATTGAAGAGTAATAATAATTTTTACAGCCAATTTGACATATACCCCGAAGGGATAGCTCAATACGTCAAATAAATCTTGGGTAATGTCAAATGAATAAGGTCAGATAAATCCTCCAGAAAGTACTTGTATATTAATCTGCATGTATGACAAGCTATGTGTTGATACAGTGGTGCAAAAAAGTTAGTGAACCCCACCAGAAAATTAACATATTTAAAAGTATTTAAATTCTGCCATCTTTTAGATATTCAATTGTGAAGTTAGGTGATTGAATATTACATTCAATATTGTTTGTTTCTCTGGGCTCGCGGAACATTGTAGTGTTGTTGCCTACGTTCACCACTCAGCATGAAGGAGTGCATTTTCTGATGGGGTTCACCAACTTTTAAGCACCACTGTATATGTGATCTTCCTTTTATCAATTCTCGATAAATTCTTGTGAATTTTCTGTACAAGAGTAACAGATGTACAATCAATCTCAGCTATGGGCTCAGATGCCTCCACACGTACCAGCTCGGCATTAACACACACCGATTCGGTTGTGCAGGCAAATGGAATTCCAATAGTATTTACAGTAGAGTTGTGTGGGTATGTGAAGCACACACCAGTGCCAAGAGAGACAGTATTCTAAAAATATGTTGAAGCCACATCTGCATCAAATTTGTTGAAATAAACGGCCTTTTCGAAATGGGAACCTGGAGCTCTATTTCAAGATTGGAGCTTAGCAAATTGAAAACTATATTTCATGATCATGCCCAAATTTGGCATGAATGTTGCCCTTGGATGACATAATCTTCAAGAATAGTGAAGTTGACTTTGTTGAGAAAATTCTGTAATTTCATTGATTATGCTAATTTATGCATGGAATCAGAATTCTGCTCAAAATCAAGAAACAGGTCCAAATAAATCCAAATGAGAGAATTGTCCCTACCAGCATCCTCTTTCAGAAAAAAATTGTTATAAAAAAAATGCAAGATTTCTATAAAAAATTTACTCTCAGCCTATCAAATCGAAGGATTTTAGTAGTTTTTAACTGTTATTGCAAATGTGTTATTATAACAAGTTGTATGAAACAGGGCTCAGTTGTCCCAAGTTACCCATCAAATTGGCAATGTGAGATTTGCCTACCGGTATGTAGTCATGTGATCTCAATTTTCAAACAACAATAATTTTCCTAATATCTTGTCCGATTATCTTCAACTTTCAGTGTTCTTTTTAAGGATTCAATCAATTTACTTCAGGTTGGATAACTGGATTCTTGTTTTAATATACCAAATAATGTTACAGTAAATATCAGTTCAATTGGTACTTTTGAGATTTAAGATTTTGCCATTGTTCATGTACATGTATATTTTTTTGTTTACCCATGGCAAAATTGACTGTTTACTGATAATGGTAGTCATGAAATAAAAGAATAAAAGACAACAAAAGAGAGTAACATGTCTTGTTTGATTTATTCGAGAAAAATTACAAGCATGTTTTTGTCAGCTAGCAATACGATGGCTAACAAAATACAGGTTTATTTATTATGAGAAGCTTATAGCTGGGTGTTTGTTGTGCGTTGTTGAACAGCCACCGTGACAATTAACTCGAACACATTGGTGCACCACTGCGTATTCAACAGCGCATAACAGACTTAAAATATCTTGACCTAGTTTTCATGAATAGACAGATGAAGCATGGCTTATATTTCCAACATTGTTCTCAAATTTGTCCCAATGTTTTTAAAGTAAAGTGTTTTCACAAAAGTTAGGACTGGAAGTGCACAGAGCTGTACAGTGGGTGTGGGTGTATGTGTTTTATGAGTAGAACAAAGTCATTCTTGTCATCTCCTATGATCTATCCAAGCCTAACTGTACCGTAAACCAGGACGAGTTTTGTACAAATTTTAAAATCAGTAACATTCCTTTTGTTGTTGGTTTTTCTGAAAATTTGTCTGTACATTATGAAAGGGGGATCATACATGTACGATACTACTTTCATAACATAAAGTCACCCTGGTTTACGGTACATACATTTGTCCACCACATTGAACTTGTATTAAGAAAAAAATACACATTTATCATATCAGATGGAAATTTTGAAATGCACATGTACAAAGGCTATTTTGGATTGAATTTAATTCAATATGTAGAATCATGCAAGGCATGGAACATTTTCTGAGGTTATGTTTAAAGGGGAATCCAACCCAAATAAAAACTTGTTTTTATAAGGAAAAGAAAAATCAGACAAATTGATAGGTAAAAG
The DNA here is from genome assembly GCF_037042905.1 of Lytechinus pictus. NCBI lineage: Eukaryota > Metazoa > Echinodermata > Echinoidea > Temnopleuroida > Toxopneustidae > Lytechinus > Lytechinus pictus. Next base: position 23,324,477 of record NC_087257.1, read on the forward strand.
TTGTAAATATTGGTAATCACTGTACCCATGGAGACTTCACATTGGCCGCATATGGCATGTCATAGTGATGTAAGGCAAGGACTACTCTTTCATGTACTCCAATACATATTATGGCTTAAATGTCATTTTTCCCCAAAGTTTTATTTCAAATTATATTTTTCTTTCATGAGGACATAAAACAATATACTACCTGGGTTATATTTAGATTACTGCCCCAGGGGAATGGGTACTTAAGAGAAAACCACAAATCCCTGATAATAAAGTACATGGCCTATGGGAAAGTTGTCCTTGCCCCTTGTCATAATTTACTTACCCAGTTGCCAATTTGAAATCTACATAGTATTAGTGATCTTAATTTTAAAGCAGCTATAACTTTCTTATTGCTTGTCCGATTTCTTTCAAACTTTCACCATTCTGTTTAATTTATTTTTCTCCTTCTCAACACAACATTTTATGGCCGAGGCTGGATTCCCCTTTAAACATTTGACAATCTATTTTAAATAAATACTTGTTTTCCACCAATTTCTCATCGGCTTTGGCCTGTATGAAGACAATGAGGGTATGTGAGCACCCCTAAGATCCTATATGCCCTATGAAACAGTGACCTTGCACTTAATATATCAAAATTTCAGGCCTAAGTTTGTACTTTGTACGTAATAATTTTCCAATTCTAAGGACTTGCTCAGGCCTGGTGATCAGTCATAGGTTTTCCTTGTGCGCTGCTTGAGATGGGTGAAGGGTATATACAGTTAGACTTAGAGGATTAATCAAATCTTAAACAGGGACTTTGGATTACATATCTACTAGTTCAGTGATCCAAAGACATCTCATGAAGATTTTTGTCTAGTCTGCAAGCAGACTCAAGTTTGACACTTTAACCAATTATACCATGTCTAGAGTGAAGACTAGATGCTAAACTCTCTGTACATAGTGAATCTAGTCTCACTACCTCAGACTCTGCAGTCTGCACTATGCGAATTGCGAAAGTCAAAGGTTTGTGTCTGCACTCTGCAGACTAATTTATGTCAGATGTAATATTAAGTTCCTGGAAATCTTTGTATCTGATTAGCTGGGTGCAAATAAGTCATGGAAAACACTTACAATGCTCTTCATGAAATAAATGAGTTTCATGAATGGATCTGTCAGTAATATCTTTTAAAAAAAAACCCTCTTACATTGATTGTTAAGTATAGTAACTGTCAGACATAACAGACTGCTGCTCAGTCAATTAAAATAAAGATTTGACAAATTGCCAATGACAAGTATTGAAATGTTCTATATGAAGCACAAGGGAAACATAATTACTAGTACATTGAGTCAGTCCACAAGAGTGACATAAACTTGTGGTTAGATTATATATCTCTACTAAAATATTGAATCTTAAAGGAGTGTTATTTACTATGGAGCTTCAAGCTCCATATTATTGATTGCAAGTTCTTCCTGATTACTAGTAGGACAAAATGATATGACAGTAATATCACTGTGACACTGATATTTCAATGAATAGCACTTGTATGATACTGTAACTAAACAAGTGGAATGCCTCTGGCGGTCTCACCTGCATCACGCGATTCAATATAGCAGCAGTGCTGACTTTGAAAACTACTATAAAATAATTATTCACAAAAAACACCATTCATATAATGATACAATACTACGTTCATTGACATTTGACCTTGACCATGTGACCTAAACCTTGTCAGTGATACTAGATTACCCCAATATTCACATTTTATACATTATATCTATAAACTGAAAGTTATGACAGCAATCTAATAATTACCTCGAAAATGGCCAAAGTTCAATGACCTTTGACTTTGATCATGTGACCTGAAACTCACGCAGGATGTTCAGTGATACTTGATTACTCTTATGTCCAAGTTTCATGAGTCAGATCCATAAACTTTTTGAGACAAAAACAAGGGAGAAAAAAGTAAAGAATATATTATAAAGCTCTAACACTGAGGGCAAATAGAATAGAATATAACTGAGATGAAATTCTAAAATTGATTATAAATGACTATAATGATAATAAACAAATTATCAATAATGAAATAATTTTTATTTTGAACAGGTTCCCCTTCAGAGGGTCTAATCAAATACATGGCTATTGCAGTGTCAGTGTAGTAATTTTGAAGATACGAGTTTTCAAAGTAATACAGTGTTATCTTCCTTCCTGGATACCTTGTTGATCTATGGTGAATTGACACGAATACATATTTCCTGAGGTCTTGTGCTTCAGCACTGACAGAAATGAGCTGATTGGTCCATCGAAGGTCATGTGATCTCGTTGTTCAAGGACCAGTCTATGGGTGACAAGCTTTGTCCATTCCTGACCCATGAACTCATGATGTTCCGTGCTTAATTTCAAACTTGATGATGATGTTTGATGAGAACAATCCGTTTCGTTAGCAGAATCAAGTCGTGACCAGAATTCATGCTGTGGTTGCTTGGCAACAAGAGCTGCCTTGGTAGCGAAGAGGACTAAATGGTAGTCTTGGACTAGTCTGGAGAGGATTGTAAATGCCAGCTTCTGGTTGACACCCTGATGCTGTGCACCATCGCCTTTCATCCTATCCAACCAGTAGAACGCTGATACAGAATCCATCATCAGCACAGAAATGTCACATTGGCTTGCAAGCAAGGATTCCAAAGAATGGAGGGTTATGACCAGTTGGTTGCTTGAAGCAATCTTCACGATGTAGAGTCTCTTCAGGCAGGCCTTTATGAAACCCTCTACTTCTTCTTCAGAAGGGGGAGAATAATGGGCACCATCAGTTGATTGATCAGCAGATGGGGTAGTTCTGGGAGCGTGTTGTATATTGACTTTTGTATTCTGTTGGACGCAAGCATCCCGGTCAATCCCATCGCTGTTTTTATCTGGACACTCGGAACGGATACATGATGTCCTTGCTTTTCCTTGATCATGATCTTCGATATTATCCTTAAGCTTCATCCTATGAATAGCATTAGTAACTTTGTGCTCCAGAAGGGCAAACAGTCTGAGCATTGAGAACTGATGGTCGGTGTCTACAAATACAACGCTGGTTCCTAGTCCCCCGATATCGATACCCTTCCACTGCTCTGGAAGAACACACGTTGCAGTAAGGTTCAAAAGCAGTTCAGTCTTTCCGGATCCGCTAGAGCCGTAGACCTCTACCACATCTCCAGGTCGAGGTTCCAAACCTGGCGGGATCAGTTTGGGGTTCAGTCTAGCAAGAGAGGGCTTCTCGCCAAGTCGAGCAAAAAGCTGTGAATGAATAAAATAAAGGTACAATTAGCCACTTAATTGAATATCCTTGTCGTTTTTAAAAAGTTCAAGTGCAAGGTTGTAGAGGATGATATAGTTTATATTCACTTGGCCTACAAGCAGTTGGTCAACTTCTCAGATAGTATATTACCACATTGGCTAAACACATTGAATGGTATTCTGATAATTAAAACCCTCATTGGCGGCGGGCAGGAGCCAAAAAATTTAGGGGGGGTCCACCTGAAATTTTGGGATGGACACAGGTAAAAATTGGACAAGCAACAAAAAAAAAGGGGGTAATCAACAGAAATTTTAGGGGGGTGGGGGTCTGTCCCCCCCACCTCAAATTTAGGGGGGACAGGACCCCCCACCCCGCCTATGATAACCCTATTCGAAACTTAAATTTTAAATCACACTTTCATGGAATGCCAGCTTGATAATAGTTCTACCAAAAAGATGGCAAATAATGACTCATATTTTTTGTATTTTCATATTCCTCCCATTTTGGGACTAAATTATTTTTTTGACAACTGTTTGCAGCAGGATAAGAATATATTTATTTTTTTAACTGGTGAATAAATTGACGAATGGCATTCCATAAAAGTGTGGTCTAAGACTAAGTTAACCCAGATTTAACTAATCCATGGCTATCAGAATACCAGCCATTTGGTCTATTTTCATTTGGTCTAATTGCTGTTTGGTCTGCAGACACTACACTTTATCTCATACTAATAAAATATTTACTCTAATGTCCATTTGGTATAATTCCCACTCTGTTTACCTATCATTTTTTTAATTTGTCAAATGAATATTTATTGGGTTCATAAAAATTTTGTCTAACTATATTGACTATAAAGTGGTCATATAGGCCAAGTGGATATAAAATTAAATGTGTATAGTCTATTAAACTGGAAAGTAAACAAAATGGTAAATGGGCTGAATGGCAATGAAGACCAAATGGTTAGTAGACAAACTAGTAGAAGACAAAGTAAGATTTAGAAAATGTTGGATCAGATGATACATTATTAGTGTACACAAGCCTCAAGGAATACAATAAGGGTTAGACAGCTGGCAGCCGTCTGTTTCGAGGAGTTTTTTTTAACATTTTAAATTTCTTTTTTATTTCTCCTCGTACACAGACGGCTCGCTATCGTGCAGCCACCATTAGGGGGTTAACAATGCAAAATCCCCCTGGGGGCTCATCGATTTTCGTCTTTATTTCATACAAATATATAAAAAGAACTGTACCAAAATAAAGATTATTGTTCCGTTTTGGCCTGAAATGCACCAAAACAGCAAAACAGGGAAAAATAAACTTAAGATGGGAAAACAGTGACTTACTTCGGCTGTCGCGCAACTTCACTTCCCTGTTTTATCCGAACTTAATACATAAACATATGGCCATTGAGTCCCTGTACAGATCGAGCTAGAACTTCGGTCTCTGTATTTGGTGAGCGGAGCCAACGGAATTCAGCTGAACAACCAACATAACAGAGACCGAAGCTTTTGGTCTAAATAAGGGTATGATCATTTACAGTTGAACTTGGGTTTAAAGGGGTAATCAAGGATAAAAAAAAGTGATATATATGCACAAATATCCTTGTTTAAAGTGTGCAATTCTGGGACATCTGCACACAAAATCTGAGTGTCATAGTGGCTAGCCCTTGAATCTTTAGTTTCAGAAGACAGAACAATGCTCGAGGATGCATGGATTGGATGCTGCATAGGCTACTCCTTAACGTTAAAATTTCAAAATGATGGCGATCATTTCTTTTTTGACGACTTTCTAATGAAGACTTTATTTTGATTGGCTGATAAGCACTGCACTGCTAGTATGATTTCTGTCGGATAAAACATCTGACAAGTCTTTTCAATTTCATGAAATGCGGCCCAGATACTGGCCTGGAGCTGGAGTCTGGACGGGTACGCGAGCCTCAACACAACAGTCATCACATTCACAATCACAGCACTGCATCACCTGACCTAGACAGGAATAACCGTCGTTTCTGGGGATTTATTTAACAATTTCTGACATTTGACTATATTGGTATTGGTGAGTGGAACCAACGCAGTTCAGCGGAACAACCAAAATACAGAGTGCTTTTGGTCTATGCATCACCGCGCCGGCAAATGCCCCAGCCCAGCGGGACGGGTCCCGAGCAGCGGACGGCCCGGGCCGGGCTCGGCGCTTCAGCTGGCATCTTTCGTTTACATTATGCCATGGCATGGACCATGTTTGAGCTAGAGACACGGCGCCTATTCAAGATTGATTTGTGATCCTAAATTGATGACAGTAATTGTAAAAGTAAAATTTGGAAATAGATCACGAATTCCACATAAAATCAACATTCAAAATCCATTACCTGAGCTCCAGTTTCTGAAATCGCCGCCATCCGATCCGCTTTCAATGCCCTGGCCCTCTACGTTGATTAGGGGAAAATGTCGTCTGCTTACTCTGGTATATGTCATCGATCTTCAGTAGGGGCGAGGGCTAATGGCTGCAGTGGATCGGGGGGGGGGGGGGGGGGGGGGCTCTTTCCCCTCCCTAGCCCTAGAGATTTTTTAACAAGACCATCCTACTGCGAAATCCTGGATCCACCACCGAATTAGTCTAGATCTGGACGTATAGTTATTTGTTCAGAAAATATATGCTCATTAGGGGATGAATGAGGGTTTTTCAGATACACTTCCGAGCAAATGGATTCACAAAATATAGAGATGGTTGTTGGTTTCCAATGGAAAGCAGCTGAAGGATTATTCTGTTTCATCCTTGTGCTTATCTTGTTAACTATTTCACCTGCTAAGTATTGCAATGCGCAGTTGACAGTGAATTATCATTTATCCTCAATGCACAGGGGCGGATCCAGGATTTTCCAAAAGGGGGGGGGGGGCAAAATTTTCGGAGGAAAATTTTGACTTGCCAAAAAAAAAGTTTTCAACCACAAATAAAGGTATTTCGTACCCGAAAAAATTTGACAAGCAAGAAAAAAAAAAAAAAAAAAAAAGGCTTAAATTTCTAGAGGGGGCACACCTTTGTTTTACTGAAAGGCATTTTCACATTACAAATTTTTTATTTTGCTTCTCAACGTGCCCCCCTGGATCCGCGCCTGTCAATGCATCAGCTTGTGACGTTTCGCTCCATGCATGAACAATTGATAGAGTCTTCACAAAGTCTCTTAAAATTGTTGTTTTTACTACTCTCATAGAACAACCTTCCCCACTGCAAATGTAATATATATATTTTTCCTTATATTGTTAAATTTTCATCAAACCTCTCTTTCAGTCTGCATTCACCATTTTTGCCAAAGTTGTTAAGATTTAATTACCTTAACTCCTGGGGCCCATTTATCAACACCTGGACAAGTTAGTCATATCTTTATCCACCAACTACGGAGTTATAGTTCCAATATTACTAAACCCATTTCACGAAAGGATTTTTAACGAGAATCCATTGATATATTGATACTATCGGTAGAAAGTACATACGATCGAGACGTAGTCACACAAACATAATTTTCAAAAGGTAAAATTATGATAAAACTGCAATTATTGTAATGATTTGGAAATACATCTAATCAAAATATAGCAGAGGCAAAATATGCATCAAACATACTTAAACCATGCAGACTGGAGCATTTAATTGCTGAGAAAATGAAATTATCACTAATTCATTTCATGACTTAAAAAATCGCATGTGTGCGTTGAGATGGGTACCCCCGGGATATCAAAGTTTAATAGTCTACGAAAGTAAACCATAAGGGCTTTCTTCGTAAAATGATAATGATACAGGTTTTTATGATTTCAAACACCATCAAAATATATTGTATTATAAATTGTAAAACTCTTTTTTATACCGAAACATACATTTTGATAAATTCTATGTATAAATTAGAGAGAATTTATCAAAATGTGGATAAGGGTCTGAAAACGAGTACGAGTCCAGTTATGGATGGCCTGACATGGAAGAATCTTTATCGATTAAATTACTTTACTATTTCAAAATGAATGGTTTTGTGGCATTTTACCAAAACCCCCTGTCAAAATTTCTGTAAAGTACAATTGTTATTGAATGATTTATCCCACTTGTTTTGCAATGTAATTTCATCGTCTATGAATTATTATGTAATATCATAATTTTCAAATTTTAAGGCACCTTTGCATGTCATAGTCTACCCAAGTGATATCACTATGTCATTAAGAAAAAAGTTATGACAGGTTCGGAGGTGTCATAAATATCAAGTCAAGTTGTTGTGTCCGATCTTGCCATAGAGGGCTTTGTGAAATGGTTAGCGGACAAGTAACTCACTATTTCCGATTTAGTCAAGGAGTTAGACTTATGACGGTGTTGAGAAACGGGCCCCAGAATACTTCTAAGTTTTGTAAGTTTTGTACAGGAACCAATCGGTTCCAGTATAGTCAACATCAGGTTCAGACTGAAGGTCGTAACCTCTAGTCATCACCGACCTCTAGTGACCCTTCGACTCTCTCTCCGCTCCTCTCTGTCCTGCACCACATTTAATTTTTTTAAATAAAAATATATGTTAAGAATACTCAGTCTCTAAAGGGTTAAGATAGTTGTATGTATGGATAAATTCAAACACGCATTAATGACTTTGCATAAATGAGACAAACAGAAGACAATTTTATTCCTTTCCAGTACATGCTTAAAGCTAACGATACAGAATTTCAAAGAAAATCATTAATTTGTATGAAACATGATGTATAACAAATATTCCAGCAACAATTTACAATTGTGATAAAACGCGCATGTATACATCCTGTGGTAAAATATACAAAAAATAAAATAAAGTTTTAAAGAGAAAATAATGAGATGTTGTGCATTTGATGTGAACAAAATATATACCCAAATTTTATGGAAAAATAAAGTTATTACTATTCCTTTTTTTTTTTTTTTTTTTTGGGGGGGGGGTTTACATTAAGCACACAGCATGACCCTTGCAAACTAAGTCGACCAGTATGTAAAAAAATATAGAAAAACTTCCATCTAATGGCAACAAAACATAAACATTGTAAGATTTGGTCAGGAGCTGCATCAGACAAAAAATTGCTAATGATAGCATACAAATCAGCTAGATGCTAGCCAAGGGGACAAAACATACAAAGAGGGTATTTGGGTTACTTACAAGATACATAACATGTGTATTTTCTTATGCCCTTTGAGAGCTGTACTACCTGAACTGATAAACTAGACAACCGAATAAGCTTTTATTGATCATCACTGGCGATCTTGACCAAACACACTTTTCATGGCACTTCATACATGAAAGCACTTTCCGCAGCTGCATGGAACATTTGTTTATACTGATTACTATTCTAAAATTAAATTTATCTATTTAATCAATCACTGTTCATGTATGTTTCCTATATTCATTTACCATTATTTATTTGTCAATCTACTTATATACTTTTATTGATTGATTGATTGATTTTTTTTTTTTGGGGGGGGGGAGTGGATGACACATTTATCTTGAGGCTTGTGGTGGGTAATTTCTTTTCTCTACCTGAGTAAACCAAAATGCAACTACTAAACCTGTATGCACCCATCAACATACAGTATGTCCCCAAATCCAAAGATTTTGAATTAAATCATTATTTTTTATCATCTGGAGTACATTACTCTGCAGACAATGGTTTACATGCCAAAAAAATCTAAATTCAGTACTCAAATCAAAATCCCATTTCAAATAATTCAAATTCAAGATTACTTCTATAATCTGATAAAAAAAGTACAAAACAACCTGATAAAAAAAAATAGTACATTCAAAGGACAACATAAAAATCATTACCAATATTACAGCAGGAAAGTGGTAGGATTGGCAATGGACCTGCAGACATTTTTTTTGCATGGCAAACACCTAGAACACAAAATATTTCACAAAATGGAAACAAACTCACAATACAGTTCTGGCTACTTTACACCAATAACCAAACATTTGTTCCCGTGGCAAATGCTCTTTCCTTAAATTTGCCTCAGATTTTAAGATAGGGTTTTTGGTTCGGAATATATCGATTATGATTAAGAAAAGGTTTTCAAGAGGAGCCATTCTCACTGGAGCAAATATCAAGGAACCAGCATCGCATCAACTGTAACATTTATGCACCCGAGGGGCGGATCCAGGATTTTCCAAGGGGGGGGGGGGGGGGAGGGCATTTTTTTACAGAAAAAAATGAAAAAGTCCCCCCCCCCCCCCAAAAAAAAAAAGGTCTTCACTCCCAATTATTGGTGACTTGTGTCAGGAAAAATGCACGACATACATGTATTCCCCTAAAATATATTTGTTATGGTTCTCACAGGGGGGGATGGCCTAGATGTGCCCCAACCTGGATCCACCACTGATACACCCTATATACATGCAAGTTCCATTCATTACAACTGCAATAATGTGAAATGGGCAGGGGTCCTGTGCTCAAGAACCCCTCAAATTCTACACAAATTATACACATTGTATTATTTTGATTTGATTGTATTACATTTCAATATCATAATTTTCACATGATTTTTATTAAATATCCAGCCCATTTCTATCACATGACTCAATCTGTTGAAAACAATTGAAGCATCTTAGCATTATACCTGCCACTGTTTTAAACTGCTTTTCTTGTGAAGAAAAAATGTTTTATCTTATTATTTAAATATATAATCTACAATGAGTATGTTGGCAAGAAATTTAATACCCATTTTAAAAAATTGTATTTATTAAATATGATATACTCTCCAAAAATAAAGGATCTCCAAATATAGTTTTTTTTTATAGTTATAGAAACACTTTCCAATAAAATATATATTGATAGTAGCTCTTTAAAGTTCTTTGGTGAGCATAAAATTTAAATTTTCTTAAACTCTGATAATACCTCTCAAAATATGCTGTGAAAATAAATGCCCTGTAAACTTTGATTAAACGAGTATTATATTTTGCTGAGACACTATAAAAATATTAATATCTTTTAAATAATAATTTAAAAAAAATTGTTTTGATATAATTATAATACCCCCACATGTACAAAATTCTGCTTGAATGCCGTGATAGGTCCCTTAGGATACATGCTCATCATGATTTTTATTTTAACAATAATTAGAAGAAAAAAAATCTTTCTTTTAAAAAAAAATATTTTCTGTAATTTTCAGTTTATGTAAATGTAAAGTATGTAAAAGAAGTAATAAAAATATAGCACAAATAAATTGCATACCAGTATTACAAATGAAATAACACTAACAGAAACTGAGCGCATCCTTCCTGTCATTGAAACCCCATTTTTTTCTTCAAAATTATGCATAAAAAGAATAAAATATTTTCAACTGTAAGATATATTCAACTTCTTCCTAAATTCCCAAATTTAACTAAAACATATTGCTAATGCTATTCTTTTGCATTCAATTGTCATAAGCACATGTACGCATTTTGTTTGGGACCTTACCTACAGAGTACTGTAAAACTAAATAGGAGTCTAACCTGATTTAGTGTGCACCTGTGTATATATATATATAAAAAATAATATAGGATTTGTATAGCGCACGTATCCACCTTGCTAGGTGCTCAAGGCGCTCCTATATTACCCTGGCTAAGCTAGTCTACCAAGTCTGGTGCGCACAACTTCTTGAGGAATTACTTCCTGCCGGTGCCCATTTACCTCACCTGTGTCGAGTGCAGCAGTGTGGATCAATTTCTTGCTGAAGGAAAACACGCCATGGCTAGGATTCGAACCCACGACCCTCTATTTGAAAGGCGAGAGTCAGAACCACTAGACCACGACGCACCAACTCTCTTCAGAATATATATATAGAAGGACCCCATGTCATAAAGACCACAAATTTTGATTTACCATAAATATTATTTCCCACAGAAACATGTATTACAGGAATAACCTGTTAATAAACCACCTGCTGATAATGACCACTTTTCTTGTCTCCTACGGGTGACCTTAACATGTAGATTTCACCGTGTAAGGATTGACTTCTCCAGAAAACGTCTCACCACGTTTTTGTATATCAGTTTGTACATGTAATCCTTCACAAAAAGTTTGTGTACATCAAGCCCTGGCCTTTACAATATCTCATTTATGGGACTTGTCAGAAGTTTCACCCTAGCTAAAAAAATTATTTGCTTTTAATTTCAACAGCTGCTCATTCAAATGGAAACAATTATCAACTGCAATGGATTTAAAATTTTAAGTACCAAAAAATATTCTGCAAGTTTTTAAAAAATGTCCTACATTTGGCAAGCATATTTACAATGGATACTGGAATAAATAATATAAATAACATGATATATTCATTAAAACAAGAATATGGTTGGTAAAAACAATGAGCAATCTATCACTTCCAGGGAAATTTGACTATCATATCGCTAAAGAGACATTATGAGACTAGTTTGGACAATACACTTGGTATCTCTCGCAAGGTCATGCAGTGAACAAGATGAATTATTGAATTGTGAATTGCTCAACGTTGCACATATATATTTCTGAGAAATTGTAGCCTATTTCCATGTAAAACCGATTGTAGGTCTAGATTACTACCACCCCCCCTCTAAAATGGCAAGGAAAGATTATAAATTTCAGTTGTTTAAAATTAATATCATATGGTCTGCAGATAGGGGAAGGTCCACGAGGCCAAATGTTACGTCTACATCTTTGAGGTAAACTGAAATACACACTTTAGAAAACACCAGTCATTTTAACCATGTAGACATCGATTCTGCATCTTTGGGTTATATTTCAAAACTAAAAACAAGGTTTTAAGATTAGGCTACGCAGAATATAATTTTGAAGTAGTCAAATGTAATCCTCAGCCTTATGGAAGCATGGGCTTTTGGGAAAACTGCTGCAGAACAACTTGCGTCATTTATAAGAGATGCTGTCACACCTTATGTATCAATGCCTTATATAATTGTACACATTGTAAATATATGTTTCTATTGTTTTTACACATGAGTGTGAAATTGATGAAATGAAAATGAAATAAAATTCCTTAAAAAAGATTAACTATAAATGTGCATAAAGTCTTCTTTGTCTTGAGATGATGAATTGCACTCATGTCTGTTCTGTATCTGTTCCTAGAAGACTGGCTTCGCTACTATAGCACTTGAACATCTCCAACTCAAAATCTAGAGGGGCAAAATAAAAACAAATGATAATAATCAAACATATTTATATAGCACATAGGAGATGCGAACTTAAGAAGCATGACAAAACTTCTAATTCTCTCATTCAACCTACAGCACATACAATACTTTGAATTAAAAAATATGTGTTACAACAATAATGATGTTTATATAAAAACATGTCAATTTTCATGATGCGATCAAAAACAGAATATTTCATTTGGCTAGCCATATTTAATTTATTCAGTCATTGGTAACTTCGCAATAAGAATAATGATTCCCTCATCAACCTATATAAATTCCACTAACCAGTAGCTCTGACATTCATGCTTTCAAACATTCCTTGTTTAGTACATTTCAGATGCAGCACCAACAGAAATTATTATTTATAATGGACAATATCTTGAAATTTTGTAGATTATTTAGTTTTTATGTATTTATAGGTTTGGCATTTCTTTGAAGGATTTGTAAGTAACGTTTTATTTCATTATGTATTGGTTATCTTATATAATTTTCCTTGTATGAATAGTGCTTTGAATCGTTTGTGTAAAGCGCTTATCAAATCTCAGTATTATCATCATAATCATTAAGGAATTCATTACAATTACAAGTATCATAACAGAAAACTGAATTTTCTTTCACAGACTAACCTGACATGAGTTTCTCACGAGTTGCTGTCCCATCCCTTGAACTGCCCACTGAACTTTCAGTAGTATATGCTACTGATCCTACTCCTGGAACTTCATTGCTGGTGAGACCAGCTCCCTGCCCTGGACCAGGACCAGCCATCGGATGGCCCTGGCTGATTGCTAATGATTCCAGGTCTGGAAAGGTGACGAGAGCACTAGATTCTGGCTCTAGTACATTCCGGACCGCATCAGATCCTTGCTTTGGAACTTTCATGATGAAATCGGATCCTAGCGCTGGACCAGTGAGAGCCAGAGTTCCTTCCTTAGGAACTGGGTCATCTCTGTCTGGGGGCTTAGATTTTGGCTCTGGATACTTCTTGCGAATTGCACCAGGACCTCTGGTCATCGAAGGGCTCTGGCTGATTGGTAAAGATTCCAGATCCGGAGGTTTCGGAACCTTGCTGGCAGCTACGAAATCTGGCGCTGGACCTGTGTGAGCCATAACTGGATCATCTCTGTTTCGGGAATCAGATTTCTGCACTGGATACTTCTTGCGAACAGCTCCGGGGCCTGGCAGGAGACTAGGCAGTGTCAGTGGAATGGAGAAACTACATGCCAATCTTGGCACTAGTCTTGGGGCCTTCTTCTCTCTTATCACCATTACTTCTTTCTTCTGCAATTCCTGGTCCTGAACTTCCACTGTATTCACTACAGAAAAGAGTAATGAAGGTGTAAATACAACAGGTCTGAGTGCTCGCCATCAAGAATTGTAAATCATAATCTAATCTTATGGAAGCTATTGGAGGATGAGGAAATGCATCATAGCCATACATCATATATTTGTATCTCCAAAAGCATAGATGATACTACTCTCAGTCCACGAAATTAAAAAAAAAAGATATAATGCGGGATAATAGGGGAGTATGTAGATTATGTGATTGAATGTTTATGACTCAAAAGTTACTATAGTTTTATGTAGACCTCCCATAAGATCATGCCCCATAGACAAAGAACAAGAAAGCTAAGGGGAAAAAAATGCCCTTGAAATTTTTACCTGGCAAAATTGGAAAGGATTTTTCCAGCAATATTCTTAAGCATGAAATCATAGAAACTGCACATATTTCACCCTAGCCCAAGGCCTGTCACCCCCCCCCCCCCCCCGAGATGCACTGGACGTGAATTTCAAATCTTAATACAAAATCACTACTTTTTTAAATTATACTTTATCTTATTCATTAATTTATTATTATCATTTTCTTTCTTTCTTTCCTTCCTTTTATATATATTCATTTAATTATTTATTTTATCTATTTATCATGTTATCCCTATTTTTTTTTTTTTGGGGGGGAGGGGAGGGTTGAAATCTTCATTCTTACCATTCAAAATGATGTGCCCTAGCTCATCAAGAAATTGCTTTGCAGTTAGACTATCAACGGTGTTGCATCCTTTACGAAGCAAAGCAAACAGCGCTGTCTCTTCTTTCTATAAAGGAGGTTAAGAGAGAATGATATAATTCTAATTTCTTTTTTCAAAGAGGATGAATGATTAAAATAATTTTTTTTAATGGTGTACATGAAAACAGGTTTGCTTTCTATAAAGTGTAATACAATAGTGGAACAAATTACAAATGAGTTCAAAATGATAACTTTTTTTAAACAAAGGGAGGGGCCGGGTGTTTGATTAAAATGGTGTGAAAATTATGGAATGGTTACATTTGAGTGCAGTTGGCAAAATCTAAAAATTAAGAAATGCAGTGTCTTTAGTCAGAAAAAAAAAGGTAAAATTTTGGCCCAGTGTTAGGAATGTTCCCAATGCTATCACATTGAGCCATCATAAAATGAAACAGGTTGACCTTTCTTTTTCCTTTATCTTTCATCATCACCCACAATATTGTCCTTCAGCAAGAAAAAGGGAAATAAGACACCATCGATTGCATAAGAAAATATCAATACTCTTACAGGAAATGTAAAAAAAAAAACAGAAAAATATATTTCTCGATATTATTGACTGCATTGCCCTTTGACTTCCCAATCAACAATATCAATGTAGTAAATGATATACAGTTCCCACATATTTGGCAGTCACAAAGTGACGAAAATAGCTGAAATAATAATAAAAAAATAATCGCTGGTTTATATATAGCACTTTTTGCCTAATGATACAAAGCGTATACGCTATATAAATGTGTTACACAAGTTATTGGATGTGTATGTACCTGGTTGCTATTCTGAGCATCCTGAGGTTTGTTCCTCTTGTAGAAATTATACAGACCTCCCATCACCTTGCACAATCCCCTCATATCAAGAAAACATTCTCGAATCAGCTCAGCTCCTAAACAGATAATGAAATGCGTGCATGGGTTGAAGTGACGGTGGTCCACAAACAATTCAGAAAGGCATGACAGTTAATACATGTACAAATAATGATGATTACAATGGAGATAACATGGTGTGATTCTATGAACAATTTAGAATAAGATTAAGAATACCCTTCTACTCCTTTCTCGACTTCCCTGGCATTAGTACATGTGACGTGATCAGGAAAAGGGTACACTGAGCTATCACACAAAATTTGCCCCTAAACCGGCAATATTAATCCTTGTCGTTTGCAAAAGAGCCTGTGTAAATAAATTTGGCATGAAATACAGTGCAAAAAAATATCACCCACAAGAAACCCCCAAAATATCAATTTTCCCATGCATGATTTATTTTTCATTTTCTTTATTATTAACTTATTTATTCATTCATTCATCCGTTCGTTCGTTCATTCATTCATTCATTTATTTATGTATTATTTATTTTCTTTATTTCTTTATCTATTATTGATTATTTTTCTTGGGGGGTATGAAGTCTTTTCACAGTAGAAGGCCAGTCCATGTGGTACTGCAAATATAAAAAACGTGTGCATTGTGCAACTAATAACAATGAGATAATCTAGGTAACAATGACTGTTACAGTGCTCTTAAAAGCTGAATTTCTATACTCTCACCATTCTTCATTTTCTTTCATTTAGTTTGCTTTTGATGTAATATTGCTGGAGCTTTAAAATACAAAATGGTCTGGAAAGAATAGAATTACAAAATGCAATTAAGCAAAGGCAGTATATTTTTAGAGATCCATGCAGTTAACAGACAAATCACTTAATCGCTTAATGCACAATACACTTAGTCTTTTTTCTTTTCTTTACAATAGACCAAGATTTTTTTTTTTGGGGGGGGGGAGTAAACGTCAAATCCAAAGATGTAGATGTTATCACAACTTAATGATTTCCATTGATAGATGCAAACAAATTATTTTTTGACAAAAACTGATGCAGATGAGAAATTATCTGTGACACCTAAATGTCATATCGTCACTATCCAGCACATAAAAAGAATAGTTTTGTCGTTAGTAGAACAGATGTGCCTCTCTGTTCCCTTCCCTAACATAAAAGTAAAAAATTATGATGTAGATAATCCACACAATACTCAATTGATTAGTAGATACTGAAACAATGATTGTGCAAATTGTTCTTCGTGCACCCAACCGCTGAACTTTCACAATATATATATGAAGAGCTCAGTTGCAAAAGGGGTTACGTCCATTTTTCATCAAATTTAATTTTTGTCTCAATGTATAGATTTTTAGAAGCTCTACAAGATGATACCAAAGAAAAGTTGAAATTCCCATTAAAAAGTGAACCAAAATGGCAAAGAAAAATCACTTAATTTTAAAGGGGTTAGGTCCATTTCAGTTTGGTTGCAAAAGGGATTAGGTCCACAAAGATTTTTTTTGGAAAAGAATATTTAAAAAATATGAAGACAGGTAGATTTCTTTTATACCCAATTTTATATTCACATGGTAGTGTATCCTGAAAATCTAGTTTCGCATAATAATATATAATAATAATATAGGGTATTTATATTGCGCACATATCCACCTTGTTAGGTGCTCAAGGCGCTCCTATATTACCCGGCTAAGCTAGGCGTTCATAGCGCACACAGCTTCTTAAGGATTTACTTCCTACCGGTACCCATTTACCTCACCTGGGTTGAGTGCAGCACATTGTGGATCAGTGCAATAAGAATATTGCAATATGGGAGAATTTAAAAATACGATTTTCTTTGAGTGGACCCTTTTGCAACCAAA
This sequence comes from Lytechinus pictus, assembly GCF_037042905.1. Lineage (NCBI taxonomy): Eukaryota > Metazoa > Echinodermata > Echinoidea > Temnopleuroida > Toxopneustidae > Lytechinus > Lytechinus pictus. The sequence continues at coordinate 23,341,605 of NC_087257.1, forward strand.
CTCTTTTGAAGAGCTCATTTGTCAAAATGGGTTAGGTCCATTTTTCATTAATTTTGTTTTTTTTTGTCTCAGAACCTACAGATTTTTAGTTGCTCTGATGATGCCAAAGAAAATTTGAAATTCACATGAAAACGTGAATAATAGTGGCAATGAAAAATCACTTTTTTTAATCAATAGAGATTGGATTCATTTCAGTTTGCTTGCAAAAAGGGTAAGGTCCACAATGATAATTTTTGGAATAAATACATAGAAAAAAATGAAAGCAAGTAGGTTTCTTTTATACCCAATTTTATGTTCACGTGATAGGGTAGTACATCATGACAATTTAGTTTCTCTTGACCTCTTCAAAAAACATCTCAAAACACACTTATATAACCATAAACCTTAAATTGTCTTATGCAATCAACAGCGCTTTGTATCCTCTGGAAAAAGCGCTATATAAATCCAATTATTATTATTATGCTCATAAGAATATTGCAATAAGTGAGAACGACAAACATGATTTTTCTCGGAATGGTCCAAAGTGGACCTAACCCCTTTTGCAACCAAACTCTTCATATATACACAACAAAAAAAGTAAGTCCCCCCTTAAACAAACATCAATAATTTCCGAACCAATGCGAGTTTTTAATATATTTTTACATGAGCGAGTAGGTAATTTCATAAGCTACCCTCTGAGTAAACGTTATTGACGTATTTCACTTTATGCTTCAGTGAGCACCGTCAGAAGGCAAAAATGTCACTTTTCAAAAGTCACAAGCCAAATATCATGACTTTGATTCCATTTTATTGGAACTAATTCCTCATTCTCATCATAAAAAATAGTCAGAAGGCTTGTAAGAGGTACTCTCTAAAAGACGATACAACTTTTTTGGCTAAATTTCATGGTTGAATAAACACAAGTCCAAATTTGCTATAATTGGATTTTTTACACATTTATATCAATAAAAATGATAGAATATGATGACAGTTATTTTTGGAAGAGTTTCTTCAACAATATTCATCGTTTCACGGTTCAATGAACATTCATCGAAAACAAAAAATACGATTTTCAAATATCATAGGCAAGTATTGGTTCATTTTGGGAACTGAAAATGATCTTTTCTCAACTTTTTCGTTATGTTCATGACCAATTAAAATGCTTCAATGATTCAAAGGCGTTAAATCAAATATCCACGCTTGAATGAACTTGTGGAATGCGATTAGCTCTTTTTTACGTTATTGGAAAAAATGCAATTTGTTACTATGGATATCTGTCACAAACCTCCTTGCATAGTTCATTTGATTCGATTTTTATGAAAATCCCGATGTTTAATGCATCAGTGAGCACACAATATTCGAAAATTATGCAAATGAGAAGAAAGTTCAAGGCCTTGGCCGCACTCTGTGTCGTATCGAATGGTTATTTTGGTGTGCGCGCCTTTTGAATAGTGTTACTCTGAAGCCATTTACGAAGTTTCATGAAATAACTATTGGCAGAAGGAACAACAAGTGGAATGCCTCTGGCCGTCTCACCTGCATCACGCGATTCAATATAGCAGCAGTGCTGATTTTGAAAACTACTATAACTCGCACAAGATGTTCAGTGATACTTGGTTACTCTTATTTCCACGTTTTATGAACTAGACCAATACACTTATAGAGATATGATGGCAATTCAACAAATACCCCCAACGTGGCCAAAGTTCTTTGACCTTACATGACCTTTGACCTTGATCATGTGACCTGAAACTCGCACAGGATGTTCAGTGATACTTGATTACTATTATGTCCAAGTTTTATGAACTAGACCAACACACTTTCAAATTTATGGCTGTAATTCAACAAATACCCCAATTTGGCCAAAGTTCATTGACCCTAAATGACCTTTGACCTTGATCATGTGACCTGAAACTTGCACAGGATGTTCAGTAATACTTGATTACTATTATGTCCAAGTTTCATGAATCAGATCCATAAACTTTCAAAGTTATGATGGTAATTCAACAGATACCCCCAATTCGGCCAAAGTTCATTGACCCTAAATGACCTTTGACCTCGGTCATGTGACGTGAAACTCATGCAGGATGTTCAGTGATACTTGATTAACCTTATGTATAAGTTTCATGAACTAGGTCCATATATTTTCTAAGTTATGATGACATTTCAAAAACTTAACCTTAGGTTAAGATTTTGATGTTGATTCCCCCAACATGGTCTAAGTTCATTGACCCTAAATGACCTTTGACCTTGATCATGTGACATGAAACTCAGGCAGGATGTTCAGTAATACTTGATTAACCTTATGGCCAAGTTTCATGAACTAGGTCCATATACTTTCTAAGTTATGCTGTCATTTCAAAAACTTAACCTCAGGTTAAGATTTGGTGTTGACGCCGCCGCCGCCGTCGGAAAAGCGGCGCCTATAGTCTCACTCTGCTATGCAGGTGAGACAAAAACCGTCCATGAAACAAACCTCATTTCATATTTGTAAAAATTTTGACTTTGTCTCTCATAGACTTGTGTACATTATGGGTGCACATGTTTAAGAATAGGTAACCCCTTATTCAATATGGTGGAACTTTTTTTTCACGGCTGTCTTTAGCAATGTCATTTGGCAGTAATGTTTATCAACCTATGGGCAGAATTCTGTGCAAAAATGAAATCGATTTGTTTATTTATGGATGAGTGTGCACGCATCAAAGTGGGAAAATTGGTATTTTCAATGTCACAGACTCATTTTAAAGGGTAATAAAGTGAATATTGGGGGCAAATTCGGTTTCAAATAAGACTTTAATTGCTATTGTTTTTATCATCCATCATTTCTATCACCACACACTTTCCGAACTTTAAACATTTTCATGGTTGAGCGAGCATATTCGAAAACTTAGGAATGAATACTCTTTATACTGCAAAAATTATATAAAAAAAAATATTGCACAATCTGAAAAACGACTCTTGTGACTTTAAAAAATTGTCAGTTTTAATTCAATCTTTAATTACTCATGCATGACTCAACCGATTAATCTTATTTTCCCCCAGGAGTTGCTTATTGAGTGTTGAAAACCACCTACGGAATATCATATCTCAAAATAATTCCGTTCAAAAGTTACAGCAATTTGATTTAGGGGGGGACTTACTTTTTTTGTTGTGTATATATATATATATACACATATATTTACATATATATATATTTTTTTCCTTTTTTCTTACTATTAGTCTGCGTCTTAGACTTCTCAGTAGCAATCAGGAAGGCTCTAAGGAAGTCATTTATATGGATATTTCCAGCTGAAAAAAGGAGGAAAAACATAGTAAAAGCAAGTTTTGCTAGAAGTAAATAATTCTTACTAGAAAGATTTAAAATCTCTCTGGTCAGGATAGCTGTTTCATTTTACAGTAAAGTAATTAATCGCTTATTTAGTCTCTTGACTTCATACATGTATTATTAAGTCATTTCAAATGGCTTGTAAAACAATAGCAAACATGAACTAAAAAGAAAAGTAATAGAAGTGACATTGACCTTATTTCTGACAAACAAAGTAACATAGTTTTTTAATAGCCAAATGAGAGGAAGTGGTGAATTCGACTGGAAGATCCAGGAAAGTTGCCATAGCAACCACCCAAACAGGTTACCCAATACACAGTCCCAAGTGTGCAGAAAATTTCCCTTTTTAAGCCCATTTCCTGGGTGGTTGGCAAGAATGTTTTTCTTCGAATGATGATTCTTGGAATGATGTCAGAGCGACATACTGACTCAAAATTTTGCAAAGTCATACTCGATATGACAGCAGTCCGTACAAAATAAGGGGTCAGTCCTTGCAGTAAGTGCAGTTTTGGAAAATCATCTTCGAATCAATGTCTATCCAGAAGAAGCAGTATACACGTTATGTGATAATTATCTGTGGGGGACTTCACATCAATTTATTAAAGAAAAATTAAATTATAGTCTATTCTAGAAATATTTTGATTACAATTAGGGGCACATCCTCAATTGCATTGACCTGAATTCCATTTGATTCCTTTCTTTTGTATATATGTATACATGTATCATCAGTGACTTTTTTTATCCAGGTATAAATTATATTTCTTTAATTATCATACTGCATGTATTCTGCATCAAATAGAATGAACAAATCTTAAATCTTGACAAATAATCTTGAATCTATAGCTGCTGATAATCAAACCCTAAAATATGCAATTTTCTGCCCTTCTATTCCTCACCTTGCATATCCCCATAAACAATGGACTTGTAATGGTATTCCTCCGCAAGACTCCTTGCTACATCTTGGACAATCTGGAGGACATCAACTAATACGAATCTCCACTTGCTTCCATCTGATAGCAACAACTCATTCAAAGAGACAACGTAACGCACAAACTGCTTTTCCTTCTGTTGGCCAAAAATTAAGATCTTAGAAAAGTAAGTCAAACGGAAAGATTTGTAAAGATAACAACTGTATGAATTTGCTGTTGCTCGCTTCTGCGATGGAAGCGAGACAATAAACCTGAAGCAATAACTTTCTATACACCTCCTGTAAAATTCAATAGGGCTGTTCACTGTTCGGGTCAATGTTATAGGCATTTTTTTGCTGGAAACCTAGTTATAACATATTCCAATAAACCATGAGTAAAAATTACAGTTTTACCTGTAAGCAATAAACTACAATGCTCTAATTTGTATACCGGTACTTGTTGTTGTGTAAGATAACCCTCTGGCAAGCTTTAAGGTTACTGACATTTATCTTCGTTGAAAACAAAGCTCATAACTAAAAACTAAATATATTAGCAAAAAGCCTACATTCCCATTTATAAGCATTGACAAAGCTACATGTAGGTTTCCATTGCCAAAATTAATCATCAATTTTTAGATCATACCTCTTTGGTGGTATTGGACCATTTTCTTGTAGGCAAGACAGCAGCAGTTTCAAGACTTTCTTCTTCCCGACAGTTGCGCCTCTCAAGGTCAAATACATGATGCGATTCCTACATGGTAGTATGAGAAGGCATACAGTTAATACACTTTCTTGACATTTGTAGATGAACATTGAACATCTATAATGATATGGGGCTAACAAGAAAAAAATTAAGTGTTCAAGCATGCTAACCTCTGAAGTGTGAAACAGTAATGGATATGAATGGAATACACAGAGATTCGTTACATCTTTCAAGAACTGTTTACACTGTGACAAAATACTTTTTTTTTAAAGTAACTTATAGATAACACTCTTTTTATTTCATACAATTCACACAGTATATTGATAGACCAAATACAGATTGACAAAGAATGTGTTTTGAATTAAGATATATACCAATTTTCATGGAAAATAGTAATTTCTACTAGTAAGTGAGGCTAACAGAACAGCTTTATTATTATTTTGATTTCGATATTTCTGATATTCATTGTAATTAAATGTAAAAAGCATGAGGAGAGCAATATTTTTTTCTTCTCAAAGTACTTAGTATGACAGGGCACAGCATTAACAATTATTGGTATATAAACAACAAAATGTGGTCGTGGATTATTGTCAATAAGGTTCAAGCAAACTTATCACATCTTGGACATTCAGTACAAAATGATTTAAATTACCCAATCATTCAAGTGTCAAGTGGTGAGCAGACAGTTTATTATACAGGGGCGGATCCAGCTTTTTATAAAGGGGGGGGGTTGGGGTGGTTTGCGAGGGAGCGTAGCGACCGAGTCCAAGCGAGCGGAGCGAGCGAGGGGGGAGGGTGTGGGAGGGGGGTGTCCCCTCTCCCACAGTAGGGAAAATTTTTGAAAATCTGTGTGTGAAAATGGCGTTTTCTTGCATCTAAAAAAGAGAAGATTTAAAAAAATGGTCCCCGGATTTTTTTTTTTTGTGGGGGTTGCAACCCCCCCAACCCCCCCTCTAGATCCGCTTCTGTTATACCATCTGGGACAAAAGTCAAAATTCATAATTCATCATCCATGTAAAACTACACCTTTACAAAAACAGATTGCAAAATTATGTAAAAAATGTGAAGGTGTTATATAATTTCACACAGAACTCTATCATCAGTACTGCTGTTTACTCCCGACGCGATGTTCATTATCATACATTGCCAACTATTACCACGATGACTAGGTTAAGTCACTATGATTACTAAATAAAGCTCAGGCTAGTTAGTAGTTTGATGAATATTTAAAAGATACTGACCTCCTGCAAGCTTGTTTTCATGACATCATAATTCTGGCTTATGACATCTTTCTCCCATGCCTGGTAATGTTTGATATTTGTCGGTCCAAGCTCGATCTTCTTTTTTCTGCTGCGTGGGTCACCAGCCGACATTAGGAGATCATCTGACACCTCAGATGTACCATCCTAATAAAGTAAAAGGAGATGACATGCAGCATATTTGGCATTCATGAACATAGCAGGCCTTAAATTTCAAAATTATTAACCAAGGACACTTTTTGTTTTGGGGATATTTCTACATTGTAACAGCACATATGGAAATGATAAAGATTTTTTTTTAAGGGCACAACAAATCTAAAAAAAAATTAAAAATCCTGTAAAGAAATTATTAATTTGTCCTTTAAACTCTTGATAAATCAAGTAAGAAATGGTCAACTAATAATGAAAATAAAAGAAAAAAATAAAACTTTCTCATATCGCCTTTAACAAGATTAGAGCACATACCCCAAAGAGCTTCCAGCTATTTTGTGTCGCATCAGAATATACATTTCCTGGGCCCCGTCTTACAAAGAGTTATGATTGATCCAATCAATCGTAACTCTATGGAAATCCATCAGTGCCATAATTTTTTCTACAGGAAATTTGCAAAATGCCCTTTTTAAACAAAAGAACACACCAAATTGTCAAGGAATCAATGAATTCATGGATATGCATTCATATCTAGAAAATCTTTTGAATAAACATGCATTTTATATTTTGACTTTGCTGGCTTTCCATTGTTGCGATTGATCAGATCAATCGCAATTATTTGTAAGACGCGCCCCTGGTATTGCACCACAATTTGCTATGCATTTTTTTGATCAGATCAATCGCAACTATTTGTAAGACGGGCCCCTGGTATTGCACCACAATTTGCTATGCATTTTTTTCCATGTATACTACATGTACACAAAATATTTTCATGAAGCAGATTTTCACAAAGAGCTTTTCAGAATCATGTTGAAATATTTCCCCGCCAACCTTAACTGCTAATCAAATTTGAGGAGTAAGATTATTCCGAGCACATGAATGTTCTCTACTCACCTCAACAAGGTGAAATCCTCTTTCTTCAAGGAAAGGCTGAAATCCCTTGAAGTCCTCCTCTAGATTGATCAAATGGACATCTGAACCTGTGTCTTCCACAGACGTTCTTAGTTCAGCCATTTGAATGACTACCACCTATTTGGAAAGAAAAAAAAAATTGGCTATCAAACTCTATGCAATAGTCCCGGTAAATACACTGAACTATCCTTTGCACTGGTACTCCAATCATTTGTGACTTCCAGTAGTTAGGTAGTACATGTATATGATCTTCCTATCTTGAACCTATGTTGAGGAAGCATTAGTAGGTTATTGGATATTGCTAGATGATCCAATATCTGGGGGGACGTTTCACAAAGACTTATGACTTAAGAGTCGCACCTAAGAAATGTCTTGCCGCAAGCTATGCTTACCTGCATAGTTTTCTGCCAAAAAAACATATCTAACTGGAACAATCTACCAATAAACGTTAAAAAACAAACGTCTGTCCAACAACTTCAAACAGCACGTATTACAGCTGAAAGCACATTGCACAGATGTCCGGAGGTGTCCTGAGTAAAGCATGCAATATAAATGGCATCACCGCATTGGTCAAATCATGGTAAGAGGGCACGCCCTACTGTATTTTAATCATGTGCCCATCAGCACCAAGTGCAACTTTTAAGTCACACTTAACTCTTTGTGAGTATGACTTACATGTAGAGTCGCACTTAAATAACGAGTTGCGTACGGTATGAAAGGCTTGACCGCATTGGTCAGATCGTGTCATGAGGACGCGCACTACTGCGCATCTATCAATAAGATCACGCGTTGCATATCATGTACGCGTCAGCATTTAATTGCGACTTAAGTCGTACTTAAATCTTTGTGAAACACCCCCTGGTCTCTAATGAGCGTTTTCATGATCTTACAAACAATACTGGTAAGAAAGTTTACAGATCAGGTTCTCCAGAGCAACTTTGGGTCCCTTTGTGCGAATGGGCATCACATAGATTGCCACAAGTCAGAAATCTGACCTCTTACGAGGTGCAAATTATATCTGATTATTCTACAGCCCTTAAGTATCCGAACATGGATTCCGTCAGGACCTGGAGATTTATCTAGATTATGGATGAGCTTATCAGGCAAATATCAGTTAAGGGATAAACAAAGCATCTGTTTTCAAACTCTGGATTTAAGTATTTCTTTCTATAAGTTATACTACATGTAGGTCTACTGCCTATTGCTCTGATAAACATTCCATGCTTTATCCTTAATGGTTCTCTTTGTCTATAAAAAAAATACTTAATGGTTTTCACCTTAGCATTTATCCATAGTTGTGTGGGGATGCATTATTTGCTTAATACAACCGGCATAAAGTAGTCAGAGTTAGACATGTCATGGCATTGAAAAAGCAAAGGACATAGGCCCTATGCATATTAAAATTTAATGTGCCAAGATTCAACTGTTATACTTATTTTCACAAGACACATGTATGCAATCACCCACATCTACATGTATCTGAAGGAAAGTCCTGATTTCAATTCCAAATTCTGAGAAAAGCCACATAATAATTATTATACCGTATGGGTACTAGTATTCAACCCGGCATAATTCAAAGATTTTGACATATTCCCCAAAATATTTAGAAATAGGGAATTTATCTTAATTTCATACCTTTGTTATTTCCAGGGTAATCTGTTGTCGATATTTTCTTTGTCAATCTGTCGACTGTATGCGCGGAGGATCGAATTATGCGGCGATGGCCTTTTGCACTGAATGGTACTAGTATTCAACCTAGTGAGGATTGATAGCAAATCTCGAAAGGGTTTAGATTGCTAAATTAGATCTATGTAAATCTCTCGCTTTGATTAATTCCCTGTTTGGTCTCATCTCAAATGGTCTAGTCCATAGTCGGATGGGACAAGGGCAGATTGAGAGACAGGGCCATCTTTCATCGCTAGGTTGAATACTAGTGCCGACGGGTTGAATACTAGTACCAAAATCCGTCGCCGTATAATTCGATCGCCCGCGCACACAGTCAACTGGTTGAAGAAAAAAATAACGGAAAAAGAATAACCAGCATTTGCTCTTGGAAATAAGACGGGTCTAAAATTCAGGTAAATTCTATATTTCTATATATTTGAGGAAACTCTCCAAACGGGTTGAATACTAGTGCCCTTACGGTACCATTAAAACATTCAGGGGGGCGTTGCATGAAAGGACTTGTCGGACGTTTTATCCGACAAGTCCCATTTTATCCGACAGTTACCATAGTAACAGTGCCTCTCTGCCAATCAAAATCATGGAAAGATGTCAGATCTAACAACTTGTCGGATGAAAATATTGATGAAACGCTCCCCAGAAGTGCCATATTTCCAAAGCATGGGATGGCTTAATTCAGAATCAGATTACATAAACAGGGTCAGGGTCACCAAAAATGTGTGAGAAACAAGGAAATCTGTGATTCTTTTCTAATGAGTTTGCAAACTTTCTCACAAATTTAGGATTGTAAAATGAAAATTGATTGAATCATGGGCATGGCTGTGAAACATGGCAATACATTTCAAGATATTACGAGATGTAGTCTAAAGTCTAGATCTATTTGAAAATGAACAATGCAATTTGAATTATATTATTAACAAACATTGTCATCAGTGAAAAGTAAAGAACAAAAAATATTGCAGATATTGCAGATTAAAGGGATGGTCCGGGCTGAAAGTATGTATAGCTTAATAAATAGAGTAGAATTCTCTGAGCAAAATGCCGAAAATTTCATCAAAATCGGATAACAAATAACAAAGTTATTTATTGAATTTTAAAGTTAAGCAATATTTTGTGAAAACAGTCGTCATGAATATTCATTAGGTGGGCTGATGATGTCACATCTCCACTTGTTCTTCTGTATTTTATTATATGAAATTAGGTTTATTCAAATTTTTTCCTCCAAGAACTAGAAAAATTGGATTGACAATTGATTTTAATACTACTGCATTACTATTCATTGCTGCAACTTATTTCATTATAAGGGAGACATATTATTCACACAAGTATGAAATAATGAAAACAATATGATTTTATGTAATAACATAAGAAAACGGAAAGTGGAGATGTGACATCATCAGCCCACCTAATGAATATTCATGATGACTGTTTTCACAAAATATTGCTAAACTTCAATAACTTTATTATTTGTTATCCGATTTCGATGAAATTTTCGGCATTTTGGCTTTTTGCTCAGTGAATTCTACTCTATTTTCAGCCCGGACCATCCCTTTAAGTAAAACAATTTTCATAAACTCTTCCAGAGACGGAGTTCAGCTGTGATTTTCTGGTAAATGATATTATTAAACCTTGTTGGTATCTCGCAAAAGACCAGGGGCGGTATTCTGAAAACGTTCTTATCTTAATTTTGTTCTTATCTACGTCACGTTCTCAAATTGGTATTCTGAAAACGTTCTTATCTTTTTCTTATCTTTTGTTCTTATCTTTTTCTTATCTTGCTTTCCATCATATGTTGAGCGCGTAAATTTATTACTCGCGCATATAATACAAAAGCGCGCTAAAAAGATAAGAACAAAATAAAGATAAGTGGTATTCTGAAAACGTTCTTATCTTTTATCTTTCTTATCTTTCACGATATTTGTGATAATTTCTAAGATAGCTAGGGGGTTATCACATCTCACGATGTTCGCGTTCTTTCTTGCTCAAAATAGATGGCCACTGGTAATAACAAGTATTCTTTCCACCCTTTCTTTCATCTACCCTTTATTTTGTTTTTCACCCTTTTTTCTATCTTTTTTCTTTGTTTCTTTATTTATTTTCCCTTTTTCGTTTTTTCCTCTCTTTTTTTCTTTACTAAGTCTTTATTTTTGCTTTCCCCCTTTTGCTGTTTCTTTCCTTTTTCATCCTTTTTCTTTCTATGGCTTAACTCTATTTTTTTTCTTCCTTTATTTTCTTTCTTTCATTCATTCTTTCGTCTTTATATTTGTTTTCCCCATGTTATTCATTCATTTTATTTTTTCCTTTTTCTTTCTTTATTCTTTCCATTCATTTTTAACTCTTTTTGTTTCTTATTTTCTTTAATATCTTTCTTTTATTATTTTGTCTTTTTATTTTGTTCTTTTTTTTCTTCTTTTGTTCGTTTGTTCTTTCATTTTTTCTGCTTTCTGTCACTTTTGTGTCTTTCTTTTTCTTTTTTCTTTTTAAAATTATTTTTTGCTCATTCTTTTTTTCGTTGGTTCTTTATTTACTCTCTTACTTTATTGTTTTTCTTCTCTCCGTCTTTCTTCTATTAATTTCTTAAAATCCTTTTTCTTTATACTCTCCATTCATTTTTCTTCTGTTTGATTTTTGATTCATTACTAATTTTTCCTGCCTTTTTATTTTCCCTTTTCGTTCTTTTTCTTTATTTCTTTGAATTAACCTTTCTTTTGATTTCTTACCTTAGTCTTTATTTTTGCTTTAATTTCTCTTTCATCTTTTCTCTATTTTTTTTCTTTCTCTCTCTCTTTCTTTGTTTCGTTTTCCTTTTTCTCTCTTCATTCACCTTTACATTTTTTTATCCCTTCCTTTTCTCTTTCTTTCTTCCTTTCACTCGTTTTTTCTGTTTTCTTTTTTCGGTTCTTTATCCCTTCATTTTATCCTTTTAATCTTTTTCTGTCCTTTTTTTTTCCTTTAAGTTTCTTTCTTTCCTTTTCTTTCTTTATTTTTACCTTCATTTTTTATTGCTTACTTTATCATTGATTATAGTTCTATTTCTCCTCCTTTTTATTTCTTTTATTCATTCCTTTTTCTTATTATTTTCTGCTTTGTTCCTTTCATTTTTTTTCTGCTTCATTCTGACCATTTTCTGTCTCCTTTCTTACCTACTTACATTCTTTCTTCCTGTTTTATTCTTTATTCGTACCATTTACTTTTTTTTGATTTGATTTCTTTTTTTCTTTCTTTACTTATTTTGTGCACGTGTCTCGAAATAATAATCAGTCATTGCGTATAAAATGCCTATTTCGCGCAATGCGCCAAAAACGGTGTACGCGCAGTGTCCATGAGATCTCTTGACATAAGGAACGCTTCTATTGGTTAAAATGACAATATAAAGCGCAATTTGATTGGTAATATCCTAATAAAATTAAAAATGGGCGTGTTGAAGATAAGAAGGAGGCAGTCCTTACACTTACAGAGAAAAGAACGCGTTAAGAAGATTTTCAGAATACCGATTTGCAATGATTTTAGCGTCTTCTTATCTCAATGAGATAAGATAAAAGATAAGAACAAAGATTGGAACGAGTTAAACATGGACACAACATTGATAAACTCATTAGACTCTTTCAAATCCAAACTCAATCAAAAACCTAGCAAGTGACCTGCTTACTTGGTGATTTCACACACATCAATAAAGTTGGCGGAGTACAGCAAGTCTGCATATGCCGACTTAACCCAAGACAAGACAAGACAAGACAAGAACAAAGATAAGAACGTTTTCAGAATACCACCCCAGCTCCCAAAAGTCCAAGTCTTTCTCAGTTTCTGGCTTAGCGCGCGGCGATGGGCGGCGCGGCAGCGCCCATCTTTTGTCTCCGCTACCGGGCCGTTCGAGTTCGAAGTGTCACTTCAATCCGATACTCGAACATGCCTGTTAAACGCTAATAAAATACATATAACTGTCGACAAGATACTTACATTAATATCGGATAATGGACAATGCCTCAACGGTAACATGTGACAGACATCGGCAGCTTTTTTTTAATGTTTTCAGCTAATAAGCCTAAGCTACTTAGCTTACGGCACCTCGACAGTAGCTAGCTGGTCCCGGTGATTTCGGCCGTCGCGCGTCAGTTTGTTATGATGATGTCATTTAAAGATGATGACGTAATGCATGTGGTCTCCATTGCATTATATTCCCGCGTTTTTCTCATAATATAATGGACCATTCATCTAAATCGATCATTTTCTTTGTTGTGTACTAGTATTCAAAAGGTAGGTAGTTCCCCTCCTTGACTTAATTCCAATTTATATACTTTCTAAAATAAAAATGTTCAAGCGATGCATGACAAGGATTAAAAGAAATTATTGAGAGGATTACAACCAAATAGGGTATTAACACCTCCATTTACGAAAATGACTGAGCAGAAAGATAATCTTTCTTTTTAGCGATTCTGCATTCGATTTAAACAAAATTATAATTAGTTATGCAAACTTGGATCCTATAGCTTTGCAGTCGTAAAGAATCTTTTTAGGAACCCTTTTTCGTCTTTACGTCTTATAGGCTCTTCTTTCTCCTTTCATTATGATCTTCGTCTTGTACTCGCCCTCTATTTACTTTAAAAGAAAAGGGGGATCGACCATAGGCGGATCCAGGGGGCCCGAGGCCCCCCCCCCCCCCATTGGCGGAGGAAAAAAAAAGGGGAAAGAAAGAAAAAAAAGAAAGAGAAGGGGAAATAGAGGAGGAAGAGGAGTGAACAGTGCCCGGAACAGTGGCGTACCTAGCTGGCATAGTTCGTCAGGGGGGGGGGGGGGGGGGGCAAGCGACAATTAAGGATGAGCAAGTGGGGGGGGGGGGGGGGCTGTAGGCATGGACGTATAGGCACAATTTTTTCAAGGGTGGGGGCTGAAAATCATTGCCCAAATATCAACTTCAGTTTTTAATTTTTGAGCGAGCGAACATTTTTTTTCAATTATTTAGCCTTTTTACATGATGTGAAGCGTGCAGAAATTATACATTCGGTCATAAAATTACCAATACACAATGATATTTGGGCACCTCGCAGTCCTCGTTGTCCTGCATTTTGCAGCCCACCCCCCACCCCCCCGGCCCCCCGATGTGTAGGTCTGTCAGTGGCACTGAAGATGGGAAAGGTTACCCAGGGGGTGCCCAATAAAACTACAACAGTTGAGATCTTGCTACTACTGATATTTGCTATTGGGCGATTGCACTTTATTGTCGAATTTTGTATATCATTCCAGAAATGAAATGTATTGGATCATGATCGATATCTTTCTAATCAAGTGGTAATTGCAATATATTAGACCAAAAAGCTTCAGTGTCTGTATTTTGGTTGTTCTGCTGAACTGCGTTGGCTCCAGATTTGTTGGGGGGGGGGGTGTTCCAGCTAATTTTGCCAACTAAATTTGGCGTGACAGCGCCAACGTGAGCACAGGGGGAGTCTGATGAGGGATGTGCCCCCCCCCCCTACAATAATCACATGCTAAAAGATTTTGAATTTTTAGAATTGAATTAGTGGCATTTGGTGGATACTTTAAGGTAAATTATACAAAGATATACAAAGATATTTGCACTTTAAAAATAAACATTTTGGATCAAAATAGAAAGGCTAGTGTGCCGTAGTTGCTAACTTGCAGTATAATGATATACCCTATGCATTAATAATATCAAAATCAAAGATTTGTTAATTTTTAATTGACCTTCTGTGCAAGATGTCTCAACTAAAATTTCAAGAGTGCTACTTCTAACAGTGGCGTACCGTGGGTCACGGCATTGGGGGGGGGGCACCAGCAAAAATTAAGAGTCATTAAGTGGGCGCGCGAAGCGCGCTCAATTGCCAGGTATACTGACCTGATAGGGACATTTTAAGGACTGTGCCATTAAAAGGATATGTATCTTAGTGATCAAATAATGCGAGCGCGAAGCGCGAGCTGAAAATGTTTGATATTCAGTCCTAAAAAGGGACATAATAAGCAAAGTTTTGTAATACCTGTCTTACAAAACAAACAATGCGAGCGCGAAGCGCGAGCTGAAATTTTTTGTATAACTTAACCCTAAAAAGGGACATTTTCAGGACTATCTTTTGGAATTTATGAAGTGCGTACGTATCTCATCATAGTCATCTAATGCGAGCGCCAAGCGTTTGCTGATTTTGTTAGAATTACACTGGGACATGAAGCACTTTTTGTGGTCATTGTAATCATGAACATGATACGTATTTCACTAAGGAAATATTGCGGGCGAGAAGCGCGAGCTGACAATTTTTAAAATTCAGATCTGAAGAGGGGCATTCTATGGCTTGTTTGTAGGAATTTACTATTTCACTAATTAAGTGATGCGAGCGCGAAGCGCGAGCTGAAAATTTGTTATAATTAGATCAGAAAAAGGGACATTTTAAGGACTGTCTTTAGGAATTCGTGCACTGCAAAAACGCCGGTGTTGATTTAACACCAGCCCGGTATCTATATCGGTCCACGCCAATGCGAACGTAAGCACAGACTAGAAATGTTTTATTAAGGCCTTAAAAGGGGGCAATCACTTTAAGTATATAGTCATGAAAAAAGCATATGTCACTACATGAAACAATGATAACTTGAAGTGCAAGGAGATAGTTTGGTGCATAATCTTTATGGGCTAAAAATACAACAGGACTATATATCTCATTAGTCAGACAATGCGAGCACCAGGAATGATGCAACCCCAACCTGCCCCCATCCCCACCCTAAGCACCTTCTGACACCATAAATTAAAAAAAAAAGTTTAGTAAAAATAACTTAGAACATTTTTGTGTTTTTTGCCAACTGCAAACTTGTAAACAAGTCTACAAGTTGTAGACTTGTCTTCATGAATTTGCCAACTGCAAAGTTACCAGTTTTTTTTTAAGTCATGTGTTCTGTTCTTTTCAGATCTGAAACGGGGCAGTACTTGTACATCACTTTGCTGACTGGTAGAGCGTATAGTGTTCTGCCACTTTAATAGGCCCACTTTATAATTTGCCAACTATACTTTGGCTTTGATTATTCAACTTAAACCTTGGAAATTCATCCCACCCAATATTTATGTAGCTAGTCTTGCCTCTAATTTTACAAAACTAATGTGTTTGTTAAATCGTCAATAATTGTGGAGTATAATTTGCAAACTAACAAGCTTGTTCATATTGGGGGAGGACCGGGGGCTTACTTTGTGTGTTATTATAGCTCCATCTGTTTTGTACTTAGTATTTTGCTGACTAGTAGGGCTCTAAGCCTGGCTACATGGACTTGGATTTGCCAATTGGTTGTCTTTACTCTAAAAGTCGTAACCTTCTTCGAAGTTAGTACCCCTATTTTTCTTTCCTTTTCTTTCTTTCTTTCTTTCTTTCTTTCTTTCTTTCTTTCTTTCTTTCTTTCTTTCTTTCTTTCTTTCTTTCTTTCTTTCTTTCTTTCTTTCTTTCTTTCTTTCTTTCTTTCTTTCTTTCTTTCTTTCTTTCTTTCTTTCTTTCTCTCTTTCCCCCCTCTCTCTCTTTCTTTCTTTCTTTTTCTCCCCTATCCTCCATTTTGCCAACTGGTACATGATTTTGCCGACTGCCACGAATGTTGGGGGGGTGTCACACCCCCCCATACCCCCCCTCTAGCTACGGCCCTGGTTGGCTCATCAAATAGTAAAATGTCAGAAATATTGCTGAAAAAATCCCCAGAAACGACGGTTATTCCTGTATGTTTATATAAAAATACTTCTTTTATTCCTCTTTGAAGATGTTTACATTATGTTCCCAATTCTGCTCATTTGGAGACGTTATAAGAGGTATTTGATATTGAAATCAGTTAAAAATAATAATATAAAAATAATAATTGCGAGCGCGAAGCGCGAGCTGAATTTTTTAACGTTCTAAGCAGTTTTACAGGATGGATTTTCAAACAGTCGTGCGGGCGCGAAGCGCGAGCTAAAACTGTTGATATTCTGACTTAAGAACTGTACATCTAAGCACTTTTAGTAACCATGCACAAATTGGTTTCTAACTGAATAATTAATTGATGTGGATATTTTAAGCACTTCTTTTTGGCTCAGTGTAAAAATGGCAGAGGTAAAAATGGCAGAGGTAAAAATGGCAGAGGTAAAAATGGCAAAGGTAAAATGGCAGAGGAATGAATAGCAGCGGTAATAATGGCAAAGGTAATACTGGCAGAGGTAAAAATGGCTGAGGTAAAAATGATAACACTTGAGTTGGTATTTCTTATTTTTTCCTGGACTTATACATGCACGACCTTCTCATGTCAAATCGCTCTTCTAATATTCAAATTAGGAAGAACACTTTGAATCCCAAATATTGTACTTAATTCATTAGAGGGGAAATTCACACTGACATAAAGTTTATTAAAATGATATTGGTGAGGGTTTTAGGGAATCCATCAAAGATTCAAAAAGCTATACTGGGGACGTCATTTGCGAGCAGTTTTCCCCATATGGTGTAATTAAGAATATCAATGAAATGTCATTCTCTAAAAAAATGAAAATGGTTTTAATTGTACCTTAAGTATATTAATATACAAATAATTTCACATCCACTCCTGACAGATTTTTATTAGCAATCATGAACCACTGATCAAATAAATGAAAAGTAGACATTTTGGTGCATAAAATACGGGGATAGTGACGTCACAGATCAAAAACTTATAGCTTCTAATAACTTTCATAATCTGATGGGTTTTCCGCAAACCTTCACCAATATATTTTCCTGCTATTTTCACAGTAAACCACTTGTCAGGGTGAATTTCCCCTTTAAAACAGGTCGATAGAATCTGAAACACCTATAAATTTAAATCCCTGATTCGCTACACATTTCAAAATTCATGCGGTAACCGTTACCATCAGTGGCGTAACTACTATACGGAGGGGCATGGGGGGCACGTGCCCCCCCCCCCCCCCATCGGCAGGCCAAAAAAAAAAAAACGGGGAAAAGGAGAAAAAGAGGGAGAAAGGGAAAGAAACGTAGAGGGGAAAGAAGAAATTATTGTTAATTATAATGTTATATTATGTTATAATTATGTTATGTTATATTACATTAAAAAAAATTATAACTTTATGAAACATAATTTGCGCAGGGCCTATGTCTTCATTGTTCCTGGTGCTCGCATTGTATGTTTAACAAGATATATAATCCTGTTGTACTAAAACCTCCCGTTTTCAAGTCAATATACACCAAATATATTTCCTCGCACTTCGAATTTGTATTGTTTATGTAGGGACATATGCTTCTATTTCATGACTATACTTAAAGTGATTGCCCCATTTTAAGGTCTTAATATAAACCATTTCCTGTCCGTGCTTACGTTCGCATTCGTGGATTGGTGAGATATGTCTGTTCTTCATGAATTCCCAAAATCAGTCGTTAAAATGTCCCTTTTTCTGATCTGAATATCAAAAATTTTCAGCTTGCGCTTCGCGCTCGCATCATTTGATTAGTGAGATGCGTATATAAAAATGACTACAAAAAGTGCTTCATGTGTCATTTACATGTTATTCTAACAAGATCAGCATGCGTTTGGCACTCGCATTAGACTATGGTGAGATATGTACTCTTAATGGATTCCTTAAAAAATAGTCCTTATATCCCTGTTTTGGGTCAATGATATGCAAAAATTTAAGCTTGCGCTTCGCGCTCACATATTTTTGTTAGTGAATATTTGATTAGTGAGATGCGTATGTTAACCATGATTACAATGATTACAAAAAGTGCTTCATGTGTTTAAATGTATATTATTCTAACAAAATCAGCAAGAGATTGGCACTCACAATAGATGACTATGGTGAGATATGTATACTCTTAATGGATTCCTAAAATATAGTCCTTAAAATGTCCCTGTTTGGGGTCAATATATACAAAAATTTCAGCTCGCGCTTCGCGCTCGCATGGTTTGTTTAGCGAGACAGGTATATGTATTATGATTACAAGAATTTGCTTATAATGTCCTTTTTAGGTCTGAATTTCAAAAAAAATTCAGCTCGCGCTTCGCGCTCGCATTATGTGATCAGTGAGATACATATCCGTTTAATGACACTGTCCTAAAAATGTCTCTATTATGTCAGTATACCTGGCAACTGAGCGCACTTCGCGCGTTCTTTAAGTGACTCAAAATTTTTGCTGGTGCCCCCCCCCCCAATGCCGTGACCCACGGTACGCCACTGGTTACCATAGAAAATAGTTAAGGAACCTGATATCCACTTGGACTAGCTGCAATGAGGTATTACTCTGAAAAAAAAATGAACACTAGTTGCTATCATTATATCATTTACATTTAACTATATTATACGTATCATATCAATATCTATTAGGATCCATTATGATGTTGAAAAATGAAAAATTACTTTTATTACAGAACGTTTTGTTGTTTTTCTGTTATCCAAGTTATGCAAGTGGTTCAAAGAAATTCCGAACTCGTCTATTTCAGTGTGTTTATGGTAGCGCACATTAGTGTTTACGTTATTCGTTTGGTATATGTATGTGATGAAGTGCTGTTCGAACTGGCCAAGATATATTCTTTCATTACTCACTAATTGACATCATTTTGGCATGCAAATGTTTAAGTTTAATTATATCAACGAAAAGTATAGACCTAAAATGATTTTAAAAAATCAAAATATATCATCAGTTCTTAATACTCATTTTGTCGATATATATAGGAGTCCATTCAAGGTCAATAATTATGACTGATATTAACTGGAAAGGCTCTATAATTTTCTTGCTGATTTAGCATGTCATGATCTTTACCTCTGTCATTTTTGCCTCTGCCATTATTACCTCTGCCATTTTTACCTCTGCCATTTTTACCTTTTTACCCGGCACCTTTTTTTAACTATGAACAAAATGGTAGTTAAAAACAATTAATTGGTGTGAGCGCAAAGTGCGAGGTAAATTTTTTTTTATATTTCGACCTGAAAACTTTACATTCTGAGCACTTCATTTAATTATGAACAGGGTGGAATTTTATGCGAGTGCGAAGCTCGAGCTGAAATTTTTGATATTCCGACCTATAAGAACTTGATATATATAAGCAATTTTTGTAAACGTGAACAAATTAGTTTCTAATGATATATTTTTTCATTTTTCATATTCCTACTTGAAAACCGGACATTCTAAGCACTTCATTTAACTATGAACAGGATGGATATATCTATACAGTATATGTGAGCACGAAGCGCGAGCTGAAATTTTTGATATTCCGGCCTAAGAACTGGTTATTGTAAGCACTTTTTGTAACCGTGAACAAATTGGTTTCCAACTAATCAATTGACGCGAGCGCGAAGTTCGAGCTGAAAATCTTTGATATTTAAACCTGAAAACTAGACATTTATCATAGGTATCCAACTAAAAAATTAATGCGAGCGCTCAGCGCGAAATTTTTATTGTTATAATTATATTACCTAAAAGTTGTTCTCTAACTTTTTCCCGGCTGTCCCTGGTCAGCCCAGTCCGTCCTCACTATCGGTACAGAGAGCTCTAAAAGTCGCATTGCGTAAAAATCACAATTTACCGATAAAAGTGTACAGTTTAATTGACATTTACAACAAAGATGGTGGAACTAAGGAACCGAATCAGTTGAAACAGCCCCGTGTGCCTGACAGTTTATAATTTTTTTCCGACAGTCTGCGGTCCAGTTTTTTTGTTTTCCCCTTTCTCCTAAATTCTTTCTTTTTTCCCCCTTCCCCTTTTTTTCTCTCTTTCCCCTTTTCTTTTTTCTTCCCCCTTTTCGCTTCCTTTTTTTTTGCTTGTGACTCGTCAGGGGGGCAGTCTGCCCCCTGCCCCCTTAGGTACGCTAGTGCATGGGAGTGAATAAAATAAGATGAGGGGAAGACTTGAAAAAAAAATCGTTCGTGTCACTAGATGAAATTTTCGGTCGCGCTTCGCGCTCGCATTACCTCTTCCATGAGACTTATCTTGCTCAATAGGCTGATATGAAGCTTAGAATACCAAGTTTTGAAGTCAATACACAAATATATTTCAGCTCGGACATCGAGTTTTCATTATTTTGTTTGATTAACAAATTCTTTTTTTTAAGTGCACTGCGCGCTTACATTATTCGATTTGCCAAGTACCTTGTGTTCGTGTATTCCATAAAGTTTCAAAAATATCCCTTTTCAGCTATGGGTCTGATTGTCTAAACATATCAGCTAGCGCAGCGCGTCGCATTTTGATTGATTGGTAAGTTATGTATACTTTTATATTAATTCTATAACACACTTCTTAAAATACCCTTTTCATGACAGTTTTTAAAAAATTTCGGCTCGCAATTTGCGCTTGCATTAATTATTGTTACAAATTAACCCACGTACGCCTCCTATTCAGTATAAAAGTGCTCGAAATGTTCAGTTTTCAAGGCCTTATTATCAACCAATTCCGCACACTCATTAGGATCATTAGATTAATAAATGATATACTAACATTTTCATTATTCCTTATAACTTAATTGTCCCCTTTTCCAGAATGGAATATCGACAATTTTCATCTCGCGTTTAGGAATAGGAAGATTGTCATCATTTCATATGATGACACAAAGTCCTTAGAATGTCCCCGTCCTGGGTCAAAATGATTAAAAAAAATATCAGCTCGCGCTTAGCGCTCACATCATTCATTACGTGCGATTCACATCCACTTCACAATTTTCCTAAGCAGAGCTTAAAATAGGGCTTGAATTGACCCTTTTTTAGATCGGAATATAAAACATTTTCAGCTCGCGCTCCGCACTCGCAATATTAATTTGGAAAATACCCAACCCATCCTTTTCATGATTCACAAAACATGAATAAAGTGTCCCGTTTTGAGGTCTGAAATCTCATTTTTTTTTCCGCTCGCACTTCGCGCTCGCATCAACTGTTTACTTATACCATGAAGCTATTAAGAGAATAGCTTCATGGTTATACCTAGCCGTTCATGATTACAAAAAGTGCTTAAAATTGCCTTTTTTTTTTTTTAGGTCGGAATCACAAATTTTTTTCCGCTCGCGCTTCGCGCTCGCATTAAACAGTCCTTAACAGGTCACTTTAAGATTACCTTGGTTTGGTTTGGTTTGAAAATTTCTGCTAGTGCTTTGTGCTCGCAGTGATTATCTAGTTACATACGCATCTTGTTCAGGATCACAAAAATTTCCCAGAATGTTCAATTTCCAGGACAAAATACATGAAATTTCCACACAAAAAATGCTCGCGCTTCGAGCTCGCACTATTTAAATAGGACTATCTGAGATTATCGTATATTTATGTAGTTTTATAAGAATAAAGCTAAAAAGTGTCCGAAGGACTATCCCCTTCAAAGAAACAAACAACAATTCAACTTTGGGCGGCCGATCTGGGAAAGTATGGGTGAAAAAAAAATCGCCCCCCCCCCTATTGGCGAAGGCTGGATCCGCCCCGGGGGGGGGGGGGGGGGGACGACGAAGAAGACAAATAAGAAGAAGACGACGACTAAAATAAGGAGAGGGGAATAATTGAAAAGTAGTTTTGGGTCATGAGGCCCTATTATACTCAATCCGTTTTGCACTCGCCAGTTGAGTGAGATAATAATCAGCTCATGTGGTTTTATTTTTAGCACAGTTTCCATTAAAAAAAATATCAGCTCGCACTTTGCGCTCGCATTTTATAATAATAGCCTATAATATATATATATAGGCTATATAGCTATATGCCTATCCTGTCCATGATTAGAAAAAGTGCTTGCTTGTATTTGAGAATCAGGGTTCTGGGAACGATTTTTTTTTACTGGGGGTGCTATTTGAAAAGCAAAAAAAAAAAAATGCTTAAAAATGGAGGTCCGAATGGCCGGTCCCGAGAAATTTGAAAAGCAAAAAAAAAAAAGGTTTCATTGTAAAATAAAGGACATTTTGGTTACATTTCTCCTTTTTCAAACATCCTTCAGAAAACCTGGGGGTGCTGCCTATATGCTAAAGAATAAACAAGCAGCATATAATAGAATGTCAAATTTTCTTTACAAAATTTTCTTTAAAAAGTGTTCAAATTTCATGAAACTTATTATGTGAGATCAGGACGGCGGAACATTATTTTCGTGCTATTTTTTAGGCAAAATATGGCCAAATTATGTCAAAAGGGTATTGGAGGCAATTAGGCAAATAATTATTTCAGCCACCATATTACCTGAAGTAGCAGTATGTGTTTACCATATGTTTACTGGTGATAATAAAATGTTGAGTAAACCTTTTTTGAAAGGGGATTTTTGTTTATAATATGCTATATGCCTGCGAGCGATCCAGTCGAGTGAGCGGATTGAAAAACTTGTGAAATTGTAATTCGTAAAACATAATTTGGGGCCCGTTTCATAAAGGACTTGCAACTGTTGTAACTTGCCATTTGGCTATACCATGGAAACCTTGATTATGATTGGTTGATGAGCCCTATTACCATGGTAGTTGCCATTATGGCAAAGTTACAACATTTACAAGTCCTTTATGAAACGGGCCCCTGTTCTGTTTGGCTCTAATTACAACTCTGTTTTTTTTGTAGTGTGTTAAAAACGTGTATAAAATTCTTCCTCTATGAAATGGTTTTGTTTGTTGCAGAGAAGAGAAGTGATCGTCAGATATTCCCTCACGAAAGACATTGCTTGAAGAGAACATCCTCAAAAATAGGGCCATATCACGGAGAGAGAGAGAGGGGGGCGACCATTTTTTGCGTGACCCGAGGGCACTGTAACGTGAGAGGCCAAATTCACTTTTAGACATGTTAATTGGATGGAATTCACTCAATTATTTCTCTGTACACATGTAATAGTCCTACCCCTTCAGGGGTGACCCAAAAAAATGAATGAGAAATAAAATTCACAATATAAACAACAATATACATTACAAATATTAAAAATAAATTCCAGGGACGAAAATGAGCAGATTAAAAAAAGTATTACATCCCCATAATGGCAAATTAAAAAGAAATAAAATTGATATTTTTTCGGGGCATGTACCCCCTGTGCCCCCTGGCAGAAAGGAAAGGGTGCTAATTACAGGTACTACTCAGACTGAAAATTTTGAACAAGCTATAAAAGAAAAAGGGCACTTATCAGAAGTAAATAAGGGCATATTCAAATGGGGCAGTTGGAATGTCATAATGAAAAAAAAATTAGGGCGATAATTTTGTTGGACTTTGGACAAAAAGGCTGCGCGTTATAGAAAGTGTCTGCGAAGTGATTGATGTTCTCAGAATATTTTTTTATATCACAAGATCGTCTGGTTCTCAATTTGCTGCTGCTGTTCAAATCTGAAACATTTTTATTGAAGGCCATATTCTGATACAAGACATCAGCCAACAAAAACGATTTCTCTCTCTGTTTTGATGGCTCCGCTCTTCGGAGATTAGCGATAAATCTAGGCGCGATCATTGCATAAAAAAGAGATCCATGGTGAAACCATATAGAGCTATTGTGAAACCAAGTACAGTAAAATGTCATGCAGTTCGTTTTTTTTTTTTTTTGGGGGGGGGGGGGAGGGTGGAATTTTCAGAAGTGTCATAATTGTTTGCTTTTCTATTTTTATCATAGAGATATATATCTCTATGATTTTTATCATTTTTTTATTCGCAAATATACCAGTGCTTATTTTATATGAACGCGCACGCACCAATTAACGTGCGTATATTATTATGCAGTTATTATGATCGGGCATATTGGTAGGCTATTCAGAGAGATGAAAATATTCTCCTAGCAGACGACAGTATGATTTGCCTTTGTTATAGAGAGGTCATATAGTTTTATGAAATATATGAACAAACTTTATAACTCAGTAAATATATTTTATTTCATAAAATTTTAATCAACTTGTGATTAATTTAAGATTATTATTTGTTCTCCCCCCAAAAACAATAATAATATTACTGTATAGTATTTAAAAAGTGTGTTGGCAAAATATGCTTGCTCCACTAAATGTTGTTATGGGAACTGCCTGACCGCATCACACCAATGTACTACAATTAATCATCCGTAAATGAATGGAAACTGTATTGTATTGAAATATTTCGTCTGCGTTAAAATAAAACATTTTTATATATATTACTCTCATATCTTTCCGTTTCCATGCGTTGACAATTTGTTGATTATTATATTATAAGTCATAACTAAGTACTATTTTATCCATCGCGTATGTGTTTAACTGTGAGATGTGTACATAAATAAATCTGCGCTCAAGGCCAGAAGCCAGGAAAAACTTACGTTAAACTTACTCTAGAGTAACTTACATTTTAAAAGAAAACGTGAGGTAAATATGAGAAATCTTTTTCATATGTATTCCTTCATGTTCTCTGATTTTCAGTGATATTGATGATTACATTTCTCCTTTTGCTTCGATGTAGATAATAGTTTTTACGTGATTTGGTTCATGGTTGATCGTCAATTTGGAGTTCAATGTATTGTCCCACATGTTATAAATTATGTAGGGTTATGAGGTTGAACATTTTAATTTTTATTTATCGAGATCGAGATTCATTTGACCACTGTTTTAAGTCAGTTATTTTATTGTTTTATTGTAATTAACTTACTTTTCACAAATCATTATTTACAAAACTATTCGTTAAAGATTTTCACCTAAAAGTAGTAAAACAAATCTAGACTAGGCCTAGAATCTAGATCTACATTTGAATTTTGATTTGCAATTAAGCCTAGGCCTAATTAATTTACCTTACTATTTAGAGTCGAGTGCATTCAAAATTGAAAAGACAATCGACAAGTCAAACTTGTCTTAAGTTACGGATAAAATGCGTCAGTCTCTGTTCATCAGTGTTCCACACTGGCTCCTAATAGTACAGTATGTAGACCACTCGTTCAATGAACAAGGTTATGGTTTACTCACTCATTCAATGAACAAGGTTATGGTTTACTCACTCATTCAATGAACAAGGGGCCTGTTGCATGAAAGGGTCTTTCGTAGAACCATTCTACGTAAGAAAGAGTTATCGCTCAACTGTTTCACAAAGCCGATTTGGGCGATACGAAGAATGGTCCTTGGAAAGACACCTCCAGACATGTCCTACGTAGGCATGATCTTCTTTGCACACCGCCTGCCACCGTCGGCATTCAGAGAAAAGGCGTTTACGGCAAGCCACACTGACATATCACCTTTAAACATTTTTTGGGGTGTCATTCGATTGCAATCTGATGCATTTTATCTGGGATGGCGCCAAGTTATTTTTTTATATGGGGGCTAGTTGTCATCAATTTCAGGTCGTCTTTTTGCACGGCAAGACGACCAAAAACGGATGTCATTTTAACTTATCGGGGGTAGTATGTCCGGGGGTAATGTAGGCCCAAACATTTTTTTTTAACATGTTTTCTTTTATTCTTCCTTCGTCTTATCCCCACCCCTTTTCCATAAAAAAATTAAACTTGAAATATCGAAATGGGCTGTATTATCTCTCTGACCCCTCATGCTTTCTCATTTAGTCCAATCAACCAAAAAATTACTTTTTTTCTTTCCAGGGCTCTTTTTGGAGAAACTTAAAAATTTTCCAGGGCTACTTTTTCATTTTCCAGGGCTCTTTTTCCACTTTCCAGGGCTACAATTTCTACTTTCCAGGGCTACAATTTCTGGAGCTATTTCGCGGCTTTTTTGCGTTTGTGTGTGTGTGTGTGTGTATATATATACACGGTAGCTAGCATATACCAGGGAAGTATAACACTTCCCTGGTTTGACCTTCGCATTGTTTCTTCGAAGTGATTGTTTATGATTTTAGTGTTGTGATGATAGATGGATTTTGATGCTTGAACAATATCTGAGTTGATTCATGGACCTAATACAGACCTATTCAGATTAAATCATGGAGGTAGAACCTCCATGAATTAATCCAAGTTTGAATGTTTGATACTTGGTTGACGTGAGTTTTGCGTGTTTACTATTTAGTGTTATAGCCCATTTGTCAAATTAATCTAGAAAGATCTGTATTCGTGTCTAAAGACAATGTAAAAGAAAAAGAAAGTTCTGAATTTGTACAATTCTGAGGTAATTTATTTTATCATACAATATAGGTACCTGCAAATGTTATGAAGTTGAACAAATATCCTTCGTACATATTTGACTGAAAGTTATTTAAATGACACTTTTTAAAAAAGACTTAAAATTATTCATACAAAATAATGATATAAGTCATAAAGGTCATTGAATTGTTAAGCGTTCGTATCAGTTACACATATTCATGACAAAAAGGCCTACCAGAACCAAAAACTGGCAATTTCCATCATCCATCATGAATGCCTAGCCTTGCACAGCCTCTAATTGAAATGAACTTATCCACGTCTTTGCAAATTTTACCTGACCTAATTTCTCCACACAGTGAGAGAGGCCATGTGGCAGCCAAACCAAAACAGAATGAAAAGGGCGGCAATCTCGTACCCCCCCCCCCACCACCACCACAAGAATATCAGATTTCCAAACATGTGCTTCTCAAGATTGTGCAATACATGACGGAGACAAAGAAAGTTATGTAAACAAATTGCCGAGGGTTGATGTCCCTGAATTAAGGGGCTAGTCTACGTTTTCAGTCACTTAAGAAAATGGCGAACTGGCCAAAGGTGAAATACATCATTGAAAAAAAAATGAATGTTTGGATTAAAATAACGAAGATTAAATGAAATGTGACTGAAAAATATCCATAGTTGAATCTCTACTTTTATTACTGACAGAACAATAACATCATTTTTTTTATTAACTTCTTGCCAATATTCCAATAAGGCAAGACTCCCATTTAAGACTAGAATGAAAGAAAAAAAATCAAAGCGTGATTTTTTTTTAAGGGATAGACGAGACTCTTGTTTTGAACAGAGATATAAAAATATTTAAAAACAAACAAGAGGTGATAAACACTTCATTAAAATTATAATGAAGTTCGTAATGAATTACAACTTGTAAAAGGAGAAATTAACAAGAATAATAGGGAAATAAAGTTTGGAAGAAAAGAAGAAATGAGGAGAGACAAGCTTTGGGGGGAAGGATCAAGATGGGTGGCTGCAGCTCGACATGGGGCTAGATAAATGGGAGGGGGGGGGGAGCAATCATCTATCAAGTCGCCCAAAATCTTACACCTTCACCAAACTTCTCACACAATCCACACACAAATCCCAGTTCATGATACAATCACAAGTGTCGCTCAACACATGCGCACGTGGTCTCTACTGGCATTTTACAGTCACACACACAGAAATACACACTACACACAATGCACACGATGCATCCCCATACCACATGCAGTCACACTGAGCCTAAAGCACACAAGCAGAGAAACGTTCTGCTCGAAGTATATGACTCCTCGGCTCCAAATTCTACATTTATTTTATCTCAGTGCTTGGAGTCGGCGCTGGGGCCGATTTTCGTCCATGAATGAGAGAGCATGGCAAAGACTCGAGTCCCTTTATCTCAGAACCGCCGCCGCTTGGTACTCGAGTCTCCAGAGATCAGGGTCGACTCCCCGACTCTGGCATTGAGAATCGGGTAGACTCGATTACCCGGCACTGGCTCCCAAGCCTAGTTGACGGGGGCGATTATGAGTTTTGCAGTCGCCCTCGTGTGAATGTTTTTAGCCCTTTTCCGGGGCTCTTTTTGGACTTTCCGGGGCGAATTCGCCCGCCGCCTCCGTGTAATTTTTTGGTTGCGTCCAATATAGATAAACAACATGAAAACAATTTTTTTAAAAGAAATTAGGCCTATGTACCGTAAGGGCACTAGTATTCAACCCGTTTGGAGAGTTTCCTCAAATTTATAGAAATGTAGAATTTACCTGAATTTCAGACCCGTCTTATTTCCAAGAGCAAATGCTGGTTATTCTTTTTCCGTTATTTTTTTCTTCAACCAGTTGACTGTGTGCGCGGGCGATCGAATTATACGGCGACGGATTTTGGTACTAGTATTCAACCCGTCGGCACTAGTATTCAACCTAGTGATGAAAGATGGCCCTGTCTCTCGATCTGCTCTTGTCCCATCCGACTATGGACTAGACCATTTGAGATGAGACCAAACGGAATTAATCAAAGCCAGAGACTTACATAGATCTAGATCTAATTTAGCAATCTAAACCCTTTTGAGATTTGCTATCAATCCTCACTAGGTTGAATACTAGTACCATTCAGTGCAAAAGGCCATCGCCGCATAATTCGATCCTCCGCGCATGCAGTCGACAGATTGACAAAGAAAATATCGACAACAGATTACCCTGGAATTAACAAAGGTATGAAATTAAGATAAATTCCCTATTTCTAAATATTATGGGGAATATGTCAAAATCTTTGAATTATGCCGGGTTGAATACTAGTACCCATACGGTATGGTAAAAAACGTTCAGCAATAAAAAACACGATATAAAACTAAGATGTTAAACATGCTAAATCATTTATCTATTTTTATTTCATCTTCATTATAATTATTATTTTTTTGGCTGAGATAAATTTTAATCAATGAAATTTTTTTTTTGGATTTGGGCTAACTTGAGATGTGAAACAGGAAACAAAACAAAAAATCTGCAGTAACAAAATAGCTAATTGAATTTAAGATACAGATTAGGCCTATAGCTTAAGAATCCATCACAATCATTACAAATGAAGATGAATTCATTGTACCTATAAAAGAAAAGATTATGGAAAGTCCATACCAAGAGGCGCATATTAAATCGTAGGGTAGGCCCAATCGGCCCCTATGTCATAATGTAGTCTCTACTCCTTAACTTTGAAATGTTGAACATATTTTTTATATTCTTAAACCTTGTATTCTTGTATAAACTTCCATAAAGTGATCAACTTTAATATGACCAACGTTTATGATCGTTGTCATTTTTAGCATTATTTCTATAAATAGCATTTTTTCCATTGCGGATTGATTCACACATTTTTCTATGTTTTAATTATTATTGCAAAGCACTACTTTATCCACTTGGACATGTTTGCAGCAATTTTTCCTTGTCTTCGGTTATTCATTATGCAACTGATGAGGTATGTTTATACTCTAAACACTCACATTTGTACTTCTTGCGTGATATCATTCTGACAAATAAAATAAATAAATTAGATTTTTCACACGCAGCCTCTCATATTTTCCTTTTTAGTCTCATACAATCAGACATGTTGATTTTGTTTAATCCATTCAAACCCTATTTTTACCTCAACAAATAACATTTAACGCATGATTTGCAAAATTATCATTATAAATAAGTATTCAATAAAAATTCAGAATATTTAACTAATACTACATGTATGTCGAAATTACTTAGTTAAATCAATTTTTATGTCGGACAAGGGTCTCTTTTGTTGCGAATTTCAATATCAATGAAAGGTGTCTCTAAAAGGACACCGTGTTCTAAATAAGGGAAATAATGAAAATTTCGATTTTATCCAGTTATGTTTGTGAATCTTTAAAGTTTTTTCTCTTTTCACCTCATAAAGTAAGCTCCATACATCAATTCTACAATCAGTAATAAATAAAACATTATTTGATCTCCTTTTATTGAAATATATGATTTTATGAAAGTCGTCATTCCAAAATAAAAGGTTCAGGTGACGATGAAGACTAAATATTTTTCCGATACTATCGATATCAAACGATGTCGCGGACTTGGAAGACAAAATTGCCTTCCTGAAACGGAAACCGCTGATTTGTCGCCAATCTTCCTATCTCGGAAGAATGGTCCTAGGACGTTCCTACGTATCGCTCATCTCGTCATGCAACAGGCCCAAGGTTATGATATAACCTTGTTCTCAGTTATATCTCCATGTCATGTATAGCAAAATAAGGATGGCAATGTTTGGCTTATTCTCTCTTTTTCTTTGGGACAAATGCTTGATTTTTTTACACTGACAGTTTCCATTACACCTATTCGTCATACACCTTGGCCCTTAAGTAAATTTGATTCTTTAAATTATTTTTCCTTAATTACAAATAGAGATAAAAAAATGAAAATTTTCGTTGCCATATAATGCCCATATTATTTTCCACCAATAGAGGGCATACCCAAGAATATGCCCCAAATTCAAGTTTTTGAGCGCTCTAGTGAATACAAAAATTATTAGCAAGTTACTTATGAAAAATAAATTGCAACTGTATGGAAATTAGTAATTTTGGTCACAAAAGTTATATTTTAATGATTTTTTAAAGTGTGTGCTCTGTACAGCATTGGCATGCCATAGTCCTACCAGTAGATTTCCCACAGGCAGGATGGTTGCAGTGAACAAGTGGGTATACTATAATACTAATCTTGTTCTCTGTTTGGTAAAATATTAAGGTTGGCAATGTTTGGCTCATTGTCTCTTGTTAATTGTTCTTGACCACTCAAGGGTACATTACATGCCACCGCGCACAGAAAAATCAAGCTATAGAAGTCGTGTGTTGTGGACACCAGAAGTGGGATCGCAGCATGTGCGACCCACTAGTTAGAAATCCACCGCCAAACGCGGTTCATGGTGGGAGGTTAGTATACTAATACTAACCTCGCAATACGTGTGAGTGGTTCTTGACTTGAATCTTTTGGGGACAAATGCTTGATTTTTTTTTGCCAGCCATATTGGTCCTTAAACTTAAAGTTAATAAACTTATTTTCCTCTCGATGACTTCTCATGAAGAATTTCAAACACTTTTTATGAAAATTATTTTGACGCTGTCGGTTTCCATTACAACTAATGAACTATTCATCTTATAACTTGGCCGGCTCCACTCATTCAATGAACAAGGTTATGATATAACAAAAAAAAAAAAAAAAAAAAAATGCCCAAAATTCAAGTTTTTGAGCACTCTGGTGAATACAAAAATTATTCCCAAGTTACTAATGAAAAATAAATAGCAACTGTAAAGAAATGAGTAATTTTGGTCACAAAAGTGATATTTTAATGATTTTTTAAAGCGTGCTCTGTACAGCACTGGCATACCATAGTCCTACCTGTAGATTCCCCACAGGCAGGATGGTTGCAGTGAGCTTGTGGCCGGCTCTTGACTGAAGTAAATTGAATTTGTTTAGATCACACTAGGCCTAGGTCCTAGGCCTAATTATTTTTCTAAATTATAAATAGAAATTGTTGAATGACAGTTATCTTCCAATTTTACTTCCCACCAATGGTGGGCCTATAAAAAAATGTGCTCAAAATTAAAGTTTTTGAGTGCTCTGGTGTATAAAAATATGATCCCCCAAGTTACTCATGAATAATAAATCACAACTATGGAAATACGTATGTTTTGTTAAAAAAGTGATATTTGAAATAATTTTTTAAGTGTGTGTTGTGTAGGCCTACTGCTTAGATCTACATGTATATTCACCATAGGCAGGGTGGTTGCAGTGAACAAGGGCCCGGTCACACCACATGAACTTTGTTGGAGCATTCCTTGAACAGTAGTGAGAGGGGGCCGAATTTTGACAACGCTCGTCACCACGCACAAAATGGGAAAAAAATAAAAACACGGGCGTTGCCTTAAAACGCTTACAACTGCTCCACCAAACCGCACCAGGCAAAGCTGGCGAAGCAGAGGTGGTCCAGCGTTCAAGATTTCTGCGTTGGCCTAGCGGACCAAAGCGTCCATGAACTTGTGTCGGGTGGTGTCAAAATTTGATGGGGCGTTGTTGGAGCGGTGGTGAAAATTGCCCGCTCCTCACCGCTCAAAATGTTTTGTGCAGCTCAAAACTTTCGGAGTGGTAGGAGGGACCATCAGCGTTGGCCAAGCGTATACAGCGTTGCCTTAATGGGAGCCAACTTCTGTCAAACGGTGGTGAACAGTAACGAGCGGTGATTAATTTTTTCACCGCTCCAGGAATGCTCCAGCAAAGTTCTGGTGGTGTGACCTTGGATGGTATTCTGAAAATTATCTTAACTTTTCTTGTAACTTGGCAAGATAACAGCTCGCTAAAATTGTCTTAAATCAGTATTCTGAAAATTGTCTTATCTCTGTAAGGACGTCCCCTACTTTATCTCTGTCACGCCCAATATTCTGTCATCAACCAATCATTAAAGTTATCATATGCTTAGGCCAACCAATAGAAGTGTCTCTTCTGAATATTATTATAAGCGCATTGTTGACATGAGGCGTATTTCCCTTGCGCCCTCGACGCTTATGCATGTGCGCCACTGTGCTAAAAATACATGTGGCTGATCTCAGAGTCATATTTTCTTTGAAAAGATTCATCATCTCGATTACCAATTTTTAATTGCTGAAAAGTCTACCAATCCGTCTCTGTAGTGTCTTCGGAATGTCTCCTGCAGTAAAACATGATGTTCTTGCGGGATGCAGCAAGAAATTATTATTTTTAATCGAGAAATATCACATGCAACATTACATGTAGGTTACAATAGCCCCCTACCTCTTGTAAATTTTCTTGTATTTTTGCAAGGAAGTTAACAGAACGCAAAGATAAGAGAATTTTCAGAATACCTTTTATCTCGATATGTTATCTTGTGCACATAGATATTTAGGCGCTGTTTTTTAATTACGCATCATTATATTTCTGACATCATATGCGCTCAGTGAAAGTTACAAGAAAATTTATAAGAAAAGATACAAGAATTTTCAGAATACGGATTTTATTGTAACTCCAAAGATACAAGAATATTTCTCTTAAGACAATTTTCAGAATACGGCCCCTGGTCTTTAAGCTTTAAGTCACTCTGTACAGGGAGCCTATGCCCCCATAATATTAGTATTTTTTTTATTTAGATCTAATCAACAAAGATGGCTATTTTATTTGAGAATTTTATCATTTTCTTTCACTTAATTCAATAATGTTAGTTTTGGTATTCCTAATGCATCAGAGATGATAATTCAGTAATTCTGAAACACCATGCACTCATTGCATTGTTTTGATTAGAAAATAATAACATGTTGTTTTTAAATTAAGCTCAACAAAAGTAAATTCCTGTTTGATATTTATGTAGATCTAAATCTTTGTGTAATAAGAATCTTCAATAAATCAGCACCACCCCACTCAACTTCTTACAATTTTTTAAGGCTTAGAGCTAGGCCTACAAACAAAAATTCCTGTCTGGGGGTTTCAAACATTGGTCCTATGGCACAGGATTCCATCTATGTTGGTGAGAAATAAAAAAAATAAAAAAAATGTTCAAAAACTCCTCCAAACAGACAGATCTAAGCTATCTAATTTCAGAAAGGCTTTTCTTTGACTCAGTTGATTACTGTCTTTGTCTCTGTTTGAGAATTTGTTTGTTGCACTCCTGCCTACACGATTACTTAACCTGGGGTTGAGGTATTTGTAAGGTAGAAATCCGATTACTCTCCTGCTCCAAGTCAAAGAAGCCCAGCACCTGTTTTTGTCAATTGCACAATTTTCACAAATCTCGAATAGATTTATATCTCGGTCTACTAGATCTATATCATAGATCTACATGTATGTAACTTAAGTCTACAAATTAATGACAATTCCAGATGTTTTGTTGAAATCTGACTTTTCTTTGCACATTGCTAATATGATTATGAAAGTTTTTCTGTGTTGGTTGAAAATAACTTTTAATTCTTTATTTGCTCTCAACACAAGAACATTTTTTGAAGAATTACCTCAACTGTAGCTCAGTCAGTTAGAGCACCTGTTCTTGATGAGATTGTAGATCTGGGTTCGAGTCCCGCTCATGCCGAAACACGTCTAACAAAAAAAAATCTGATGCTAGTGTGTTAGCGTGCCTCACCGCTGCATTCAGTGCAGGTGTGAATGCATTAAGAAAAGGCTTTGTCCATTGGAAAGGATGCTAATGTTGGTCCCGTGTATAGGAGAGCAACATCCTATGCACGTTAAAACCGCTACGCTGTCCTTAAAAGAGCAGAGTGTTCACCTGGTATATTGCACCTGCAGGTCCCTAGCTGTACCCCCGATGCGTTTATGCACAGTAGGGCCCTACATGTATGTAAAGCAGAACAAGACACAGGCTTAATCTTTCTTCTAGTTGTTTAATACATGTACCATCAGCACGAATAATTTTCCATCTTGCTATTACTGTTATGCATCTCAGTATTTTTCAATATGTCACTTTCATTTTTTAGGAGCCTGCGGGAGTAGCATTGGCCATGGCTGTGGAGAGGCCATTGAGTCAGCTGAACACGGATCCCCTCTCTCCTCTAAGGAGTCAATCCCGTCTCAATGGCACTTCAATCGTTCTACATGAATCACTGGTTGCCCCAGAGAAAAAGAAACCAGTTCCAAACCATCTCTTAGACACAAGTAAGTAAAAAAATTATAAAAGATGTCCAAAATTTGACTAAAAGAATTGATAAAATGAAATAGTACATCAATTGTTATTTGATCTGATGGTTAAAAATTCACAGTTGAATTATTTATAAGTGTAAGAGTTGGGCCTCCAACAAATTGAATTATTTTTGCTATAAAATAACTTCTCAAACTTGTAATGGAAAACACCTCAAGATGTAATATTTCCATGAAGATATAGTTTGATAAAATCACAATAACTAAGTGTATGGAGCGCCTTTATTAAGAAAGTTCAATTGTTGTTTGAAGCATTATCACTGAAATACTATAACATAGTAATCACTCCACTTTTTAAAGATTTAAAAGTTAGAATAAAAGTGAATAATAGATAAATGTAAACTGTAATAAATACTTTTTGACAAGCATTAAATTTGACATACTTAAAACATCTTGCATTTTATTTTGGTTTCTTTTAGAAATATATCATAAATTATCCCACAATGAAGTACTTCAAGTGGAACCTGCAGTGGTCCACTTCCCAGGCTTTGAACCAGGGAAGGTTCATCGACAAGTTATGGTAAGTACACTGTACACCCTTTATAAATAAGGCTATTCTTGGTAGCTTTTATGTCAGAGAACATTTGAAAATTTGCAAAATGTACATTATGTAATTTTGAAAAAAAAAGAAGAATATTGATCTGGAATATCTTTCATTTTACATTAAACCCAAGCGGTTATGCCACAGTTCCTGAACAACTAGCACAAGAAATTATTTTATCAATTCAAGTCATTTGCTGATGTTATTAACTTTGAAAAAAAAAAAATAGTTTTGCCAGGAGCTGATCAAATAATGACCCAAATAAGACTTGAAATAATGAATTGTCTTAATTATAGCAGGATGCATCCATCATCTCAAGTAGATCACCAAATTTTGTTCTTGAATTTGTAAATTACAGTAGCCTAATCATCAAGTTAGATGAAATTTGCAAACTGTGAAGTGTTTTCAGAATTGCAGTGTGTTTTGATGCTTCGGGGTTCAAAAGCCTATGATCAAAATGCCTTTTCACCACTTTGTTTCATGGTTAAATTTGATTTTGTTGCCCTTGCCTGTGAAAATTGATTTCTGCAGTGTCAGATATATCTCTTGATGAAACTTAAAATGATGGACATTACATCTATAATGTAATTACCTATAACTAGAAGTAATATGGTTATCTATCTTTTGTGAACTGATGCAAAATAAAGGAATGAGGACCACATTGTTCTTTGCTCACCTTTGAAAAAATTTTATTTGCAATTTTATTCTAACCCAAGTGATTTTGCTTTAGTTTAAATCTAATTATCAAGCATGTACCAAGATATCTGATATCAGTAGCTCAAATTTAGTCTTTATTTATGTAAATGTGATTAAAATTTCTCTGATTGTAATTTGGAAAGGGATTATTTCAGTATTTTAGAAAAAAAATGACACCAGATGATCAATACATGTATATCTTACTCTTAATATGTACATGTAGTTTTCATCACTGGCACAGTGGCACACATTCAATAAAAAAAAATGAAAATCCTTCCACAAAATATACAATATTCTTGTACCTGCATCCATCTGTGCTATGCTATGCATCTCACACTAAATTTTGGTTAAGAATTATGCATTAATTTTTTCAATTTTCTTGATTCCAGAACATCATCAACACATCCTCAGAATGTCAGCAGATGCATATCATCCCTCCGGCCACACGTTATTTCAAAGCATGGTACAAGAAGAGGGATCGTCTGGTCCCGGGTTTGTCCATGGAGGTCACGGTGGAGTTCCGACCGGACGAATGGAGGTACTTCTATGACTGCATCAGGATACATTGTCAGGTACATAGAGTAAAATTCCCTGATTGGGTTGGTGTTTCATGATTGGAAAACTTTTGTCCATGTTGTAGTGAAAAGGATGCAGATGAGGATATCATCATTCATATTTTTTTAACATACATGTAACAATCCTTAAAAGCATCTCCTCCCCCCTCCCCAAAATAAAAAAAATTGTGGGATTATTTAATAAAAAAAGGTGGAAAGTTTATATTAAAAAGAAAACGCTAAATGAAAATGAACACTGACTTAAAGTTGCCTACATGTACACCAAAATATTAACTGGGCATTGTGGCATGCACCTGTAATCCAAGCTATGTGGGGAAGTTCAAAATGGATACAGAGGTTCGAGGTTCAAGCCCTGGTCTCGTCTTTTGGATGATGACGTTAAAGGTCGGTCCCAGATGTAAATAATCACATCTGATTGATTCACGTCTGGACAAAAACTCAAACACCCACACACAAAGTATAATATGATTTGTCCTTTAGTTATCTTCCCATTGACACATGTAGTGATACTTAGTGATGGCTTGGCTACTTAACTAATGCATAAAATTTCCCTCTGGAGCTTTTGCCCCCTCTCTCCATCAAGATATCCTTGCGCTTCCTCAAAGTCACATGTGATTTTGTTTACATGAATGTTATATTAAACAGGGGCCTGTTGCAGAACAAATTTCAATCAAATGCAACTCTAAAAATCAAAGGCGACTTGGATTTCGTACTGGTCAGAAGTGTGTATTTGGAAGTTGTGTCAGATTATCAAAGTTGTGCATGAACGCAACTTCCTCTGCCAAGGAACTCTTATAATGATGAAGAATACTTTGTCAATTTTTGAGCAGAAATAACCTATTCAGCATATTATTGAGACCACATCATGTTTCCTCTTTGTATTCTAGAGTACAGAGAACCTTGTGATCCCTGTACATGCATACCCTGTCATGATGGCTGACTTTCCAGAAATAGTCAAGTTTCCTCCTACACCTGTATCCCAAAGGTAAGATGTAATAGAGTCTCAAGATAGAAATAACAGGGCGGTGTTTCATAAAACTGTTTATACGTTAGGCACAATTTTACGAACGACCGATGACCCTATCTTGTGATTCTCAAATATTTGTTTTCTGTGTATTCCTTCAAAAACTTGATCCACTTTGTGCTGCACTCGACTCAGGTGAGGTGAATGGGTACCTGGTAGGATAAATTCCTTGAGTGTACTTGGCGCTGCTGATAAAATAAAACTTGAGCTGAAGCCGGGGTAATAATAATTGCGCTTTGTATCCAAAAGCACTATATAAATCCAGCTATTGTTATCGTATTCCCATCCGCTAAAGTTACAATCCGGTCTTTGTAGATTTAAATTCTGGTTGCTATAGAGCATCTGAATGCAAGATTTGTTTTTGTCAATATTTAATGAGAATTATTATAAGTTTACTCCCATTTTATTAAAACAGAACAATTGGGGTATGTCATTTAGTACAAGAAATGGTCACCAAAACTGCATAAAATTGTGTGTACCACACAATAAGCTTTATAAAACAGATCCGAGGACGCATATTCGAGGTCTATAAAGGGTATACTCAAATGGATTTTTATCATCTTAAATTTCAATTAACTATGTCTGAATGTATATTTATTTCATTTTCATACTGTGTACAGGAAAAAAATGAACACTATGATAGTTGCCAGGCAATTTATTGGGATCACCTAAAAGAAGTTATCATGAACTTCTCTTGAAATAATTTCTACATTTGCTTGTGCACCCATAAAACAATATGTAAAGATAGAGTCACTATCAAACACCCACTCTTCTAACTGGGAGCTGTCTCTATGGTGTTTAATACATTATCTCTTTCATTTATTTTTACTCTACCAGATCTAGACAGATAATTTGTCTCAAAGTCTATTATCCTGTTGTAAAGATAGAATTATAAGAAATACCCATTGCTATCATTCCAAGCTGATTTTGATGTTTAATGCATTTCCACCTTTCTCCCCCCCCCCCCACCCTCCCACTAGATCAAGAAAGGTAATTCCCATCAAGTGCAATATCCCGTTGGATTTTGAATACCAGCTCAAATTCATCCAACCCCACCCTGCTATCACCATCACACCTATGAGCGGGACCGTACCGGGGAATGGTCAGGTCGAACTGACCGCTACCTATTCCCCTTCGGACTTCAGCACGGCGATCATGAAGCTTCAGTTGATCATCTCTCAGTTCAACACCAAGCCGTTAGATTGCACTTTCATCGGACATTCCAGCCCTGGTCTGGCTGTGTAAGTATTGAGCAGTAGCAGATCCAACTGGGTTAAGGCCACCACATGTCTTACGATTGATCCGAGACTGTGAACAGTCTCTAAAAATTGAAAAGTCACCGATTTGAACTTATAACATCATTCACATGTTGCAATGGCAGTTACCATAGTAACCACATTCCTTAGCGAATCAGATTCAAGACTTCTTTATAGTTTTTTAATGACATCCTTTGTAAAATGGGGCCCTCAACCATTGATCCATCTATGATTTCTTTGCACAGTCCTCCCGAAACCCAACCTATCGACACCACAACAGAAGGTCCACTCTCACCGGTCAACACAGCCGTCCAGCTTGACCCCCAGTCCATCTCACCCATATCAATGTCCAGAAGAAAGAAAGGAACGGGCAAGACTGCTAAGAAGAAGACGGTCACTGTATCCAAGCTGACCAAGGAAGGCACGGAGAAGAACGGTGTGAGGTTCCCATCCAATCTGGATGTCCAGCATTCGGTCAATGCAGTGTTACTGCAGACCCCAGGGAAGCTCACAGTGAAGGAGTTAAGGGAAGGTAGGTCTTGACTTTCGGTCAGTAGAAGTCATATGTTTTCGGGACCTCTGTTTGTCCATCAATCCCGTTTCCATTCTTGTGATGAATAATTATTTTTTGAAAATATCATCTTCCTTGGTAAAAGTATGCAGTACTATACATTTATGATTTAAAATGATTTGTTTATATTTTAGGGTTACAAGGTCATAGGTCAAAGAGGTCATTCTTTGAAATACTTAGAAGTTGTGAGTGTGATATATTTTTGCTCTGGCAATGGTGGAGGCCTAAATTTCGACTGCATGCAGTCAATCTATCCATCCCTTTTTTATTGTACCTTGAAATCTTTTGATAGTCTGTAATATTGATAACAAAAAGTTTCATGAATCAATGAATCGATATAATCTGAAACTTGAACCTTTAAGATTAAAATGAGTTGTGGTTATGATATTGAATTTACAGGATTTTTCTTTTTAGGTGACTTATGTGGCTTTATTTCTTAATGATAATGTTGGATGATCAGAGAAGTGAAATCTTTTATGCATCTTGCATTCTCTGTGTATGTTGAAAGATATAATTGATTCTCCATGTTTTTCATTATAGCTGTACAATCAAAATCAGGGTCGGCCCAAGCACTCAACCCAAGACAGTTAAAGGTAAACTCACTGAATTTTAGCATGTTTCTTAATTTTAAAATTAAAAACTTAACATGTTCTTTACTCATACAGCTCAAAATATTTGTCAAAGTTTATTCCAGAGCTACTCACATAAAAACAAAAAGTGGAAATATGAAGGAAATCTTTAAATTTCATTTAACAATTCTAAATTTATGAACATGAAAGATGAATGCTAGTGCATGGTATCTACATATACAAAATACTAAGTTTACAATGCTGAATCGGGTTGTCTTCTCAGATGTAAATAACATAAATCTTGACATTGGACTGCTATTTCATTGAGATTTGTTCTTAATAGATTTCACAGAAAAAAGCTGTAATTAATACCGTGCTCATATGTATGTCAATATACTCTGTATTACCGAGTTTTAATTGTTTGACTGGTTCATTTGCGTAAACTATGCCAGGATCTGCTAGAACTTGGTATGAAGACATTTCACCCTGATTTTAGAGACTTTCTTTTAGAACTATCCCTCAACTATGATTAATTTAAGAAAATAGATAAGGGTGCACTTTTCTTTCTTGTCTGATGATTCATTTGACAATATATCACTTTACAGGAAGCTGTGTTTGATAGGGAAGTGAGGGATGATGTTCAGGCAGAGAGGAGAAATCAAATAAGATGGTAAGTGTTTTTTCTTTTTTGAGGTATTATTTTAGAAATCTCTCTCTTTTTGTCTCGCCTGCATAGCAGAGCGAGACTATAGGCGCCGCTTTTCCGACGGCGGCGGCGGCGTCAACATCAAATCTTAACCTAAGGTTAAGTTTTTGAAATGACATCATAACTTAGAAAGTATATGGACCTAGTTCATGAAACTTAGACATAAGGTTAATCAAGTATTACTGAACATCCTGCCTGAGTTTCAGGTCACATGACTAAGGTCAAAGGTCATTTAGGGTCAATGAACTTTGACCATGTTGGGAGAATTATTCTCAAAATCTTAACCGAAGGTTAAGTTTTTGAAATGACATAACTTAGAACGTATATGGACCTAGTTCATGAAACTTGGGCATAAGGTAAATCAAGTATTAGTGAACATCCTGCTCGAGTTCATTTAGGGTCAATAAACTGGTCAAGTTGGGGGTATTTGTTGAATTACTATCATAACTTTGAAAAATTATGGATTTAGTTCATGAAACTTGGACATTGGGTTAATCAAGTACCACTGAATATCCTGTGGGAGTTTCAGGTCACATGACCATGGTCAATGGTCATTTAAGGTCAATGAACTTTGGCCGTGTTGGGGGTATTTGTTAAAGTACCATCCTAACTCTGAAAGTTTATGGATCTAGTTCATAAAACTTGGACATAAGAGTAATCAAGTATCACTGAACATCCTGTACGAGTTTCAGGTCACATGACCATGGTCAAAGGTCATTAAAGGTCAATGAACTTTGGCCGTGTTGGGGGTATTTGTTGAATTACCATCCTATTTCTAAAAGTTTATGGATCTAGTTCATAAAACTTGGGATTAATCAAGTATCACTGAACATCCCCTGTGAGTTTCAGTTCACAAAACCAAGGTCAAGGGTCAGATAAAGGTCAATAAACTTAGGCCATGTTGGGGTAATTGTTGAATTGCCATCATAACTTTGAAAGTTTATAGATAGAGTGAATGAAATGTGGACATGGGTGTAGTTGACAAGTCTTAAGTCACCGTTCAAATGTCATTTATGGTCAATGAACGTGGTATAATGTCATTATATGAATGGTGTTTTTGTGAATGATTATTTTATAGTAGTTTTCAAAGTTAGCACTGCTGCTATATTAAATCGCATAATGCAGGCGAGACTGCCAGAGGCGTTCCACTTGTTATTGATTTATTTATTGATTTATTTATTGATTTTTATTTATTTATTAATTAATTAATTTATTTATTTACTTATTTTTTTTTTTTTTTTGGGGGGGGTTGTTTTAGATATTTCTTAAGGTTGTTAATGTAGATGTTTCATTAGTTT
The DNA here is from genome assembly GCF_037042905.1 of Lytechinus pictus. Taxonomy (NCBI): domain Eukaryota; kingdom Metazoa; phylum Echinodermata; class Echinoidea; order Temnopleuroida; family Toxopneustidae; genus Lytechinus; species Lytechinus pictus. The sequence continues at coordinate 23,383,956 of NC_087257.1, forward strand.
GAAAGATTTATTAGTTCTTTGTTGTACTGGTACTACCCAAATGCTTTGGTATGTTTCTAGAAACATTTTTGAACATCAGGACGCATGAAATTGACTCCTGCTTTGTGAAGTAATCCCCAGACCTCACTAGATGGAGCTTGAAATTATGATAGAGTGGCTAAGGGACAATTCCATAAAAATGTATACGTTTGACCCCTATTTTAAGAGTCGAAACATTCCGAAAAGGATTTGTCTCTGTTTTCTAGTTCATATGAAAAGTTTTAATGCTTTCAAATGACTATGATATGAATAGTCCATGAAGTGAAATATCATAGGAGAAAAATGCTGGTCAGACCTACACAAGGTTAGTTTATTATGGAATTGCTCAAATTCAAATAAATGTGAATCTTGTTTCAAATTCCTTGAGGAGGGGACTGCCAAAGCATACATGGAAGAGGCAGTGGAGATGGAGAGCAGGAGGGTTGGGTTGAGGGTGAAGGATGCACTGTATTGGGCAAGGTGGAGGGTAAGGGTAAAGGCGATTGCTGCGAGAGTGAGGTGATTCCGGCCACCCCAGCTCACAGGGACAAAACCGGATTTAAATGTCAATGTAATGCGCTATATAAATGTAACATGTATTGTATTTCAAACTTTGGATTGATGATGATGAGATTCCAATAATTCTCACTCATCTTATCTTCGAAATATATACTTTAGTTTCCCTGTATGAGATGAGTTTTGGATGATTAATGTGGTTTCCGATTTAAAACTGTTATTATGATTATCATTTAAACAGGCAAGTCCACCTGGGCAGAGAGCAGATGCCTCAAGATGAGAGACTACAGATTGTTGAAACAAGAAAAGAAGCTCTCAAAGATTATCATGTGAGTTCTGCATCCCTTTTCCCCAACTTTGTTGTTGTTGTTTGTTGTTTTGGGGGCATTAACAGTTGACTGTTGTAAAAAATAAATATTCCAAAATAATTTGTGTTCATGGTCTCTTTTCATAAATTAGATTTTAGTTTAACCCTCTGACTGCCAAGTAATATACCTGACATGTAAATATACCTCCTTTTCATTTTGATTTCTGTAAGCAATTTTCTTAACCATATTACAAAATGCCATAAAGTATGTGCTTCAAACCGTTCATGAAATGATTAGTCTCTATTTTCTATAAAAAGTTGTAAAGCTTGTAACTTGGTTTTATCAGGTCTCGAAGTAAAGCTGAAGAGGAAAAAAATAGAGAAAGGTTGATTATTTAATGGAATTGCTATCAAACAAATTCCTTTCTTTTGTCATCCAGTTTAAGAGAGGAGACCCACTTCCAGAGATAGAGTTCAACCGTGTCTCGACCACATGCACCCAGCGACGCACCTACAGACGGATGACCCATGTCCCTGACCCAGTGGCACAGTTTGACCTCTACTGCAATGACCCCTGGGCCATGAAGCATCGAGCCATCGGACGCTTCCAGCAGGCTGTCCAGAAGGTCATTCTAAGGCAGAGAGCAGCAGACAAGTGGTCCATGCTGAGCAAGCTCGTAGCGGACTACAAGTCCGGGAATGCTGGCAAGGTTGAGAAATGTAAGGAAAGAATTTTTTTGCATTCCTGACAAATTTGTATAGTCTAAATGTTCTTTCGAAGTTATTTTGTGAAATTTTGATTTTCATGACCTGTACTGACCGCACAGAACATTGTTAGCACTAACAATGAGCTAACAGAAGCCCTATTACAACCTGTTATGTAGCAGCGATGCATAATGTAACAACAATGCATCGCTTACATAGTGAAATAAATGTTTTGACTTCCAGTCCGAAAGATTTCTGTGCGGCCGGTACTGATTATTATAGCCCAAAGAGACCAGATGAACTGCATGCAAAATGACTGTGCTTATATGTAAAAAAAAAAAACCCTCTGTAATGTCTTTTGGAAAGACATTAATCTGCAGTTGCCACTCTCCATCCAGGTGTTAATGGACAGCAGCAGGAACAAATTCTGTGTATCTTTTATTCACTTTAATAGAAAGCCCAGCCAAACCCGCATAATGTTGGAGCACCATTTGTATCATATGTACTATACATATATTTTTTGTTAGCATTATTATCTTATTATTATCAATATCGTTAAAGAAACATGTCGATAAAGGAATAGGAATGATGAATGAAATTATATTTAAACATATATAATATGAACATATGCATGATCATTTGTTTTTGATAAAGGCATACTTTCGTTTTTGCATTTAAAATAAATATTTATTTTTCATATAAATCATCCATTATTTTATAACTATGTTTCATTTTCAGTGACATTTGGTAATAATGGTGAGGCCAAATATGACCACTTACCCCTTGAAGTCAGCTCGGACAAGCTACTAACCTACGCCTTTCCATCATACATCTCGCCAGATTACAAGGATGATATGGTAAGATACTCGTACCTTGTTTGTTTTAAAACTCCATTATTATTTCTTTATTAAAAGTTAAGTAGTGAAATAGTGTCATATATGAAGTAGAGGTGGGTCATTACCATCAGATTTGTCAACCTTGTCCCGCTGACATTGCTCTGATAGGGACCGGATGCACCAATTAAAGAATAAATGAAAATCCATACTGGTTTATATCTCATGAATTTCACTATTATTCTAAAAGATTTTCATGTGATATCACATTCAAACCTTAAGTGACAGAAGTTGTACTATGGAAAGACGATTTGAGGGCAGGGTTTTTCAGTTTTCTTGCTTGAATGTATCGCTTATAACGTTATTAGAACATCCAATCATTAGACCGCCATATTTGAAGCTCAATTTTGACTTTTGCCCAAGACGGCACTACGCTATAGCGTCATGGAATGAGGGGTGAAGTGTAACTGTAAATATAGCAGCCTCAAGCATTGCTCTAGCTAAATAGTCATTGGTGTGGCTAGCATTAATATTCATATTATTCAAATATCAACTTGTACAACATAAATACAGTGTCATATTTGTGTCATATTCACCAGGCCCCTGATGCACTGGGCATTGTCCCTGCCAAGGCAACGGACATTGAGGTGAAGCGGAAAGTACCGTACCTCGGTCTGAAGGTTCCCCAGCAGTATCGGCTGATGGGGTACAAGGCGCATAGCGTACAGGACGCAGCTGGTGGGTATGTGGCACCCAAGCTGGTCCGACCCCTCAGGACAGGTGCAGAGGTATGTGTTTATCATTACTTACCCCTAAAAGGGTTTTTAATATGAATTTGGTACATCTTTGTGCATTTGTACACCAAAGATTGGTGCTGAATGCATTATGCTTTCACATTTGCTCTCTGTCTATTCTATTTCTTGTACTGACGATAGCTAGACTTGGTGAATGTGGACCATTTGACTGATTTGCATGAAACAGGTTAAAAATGATGATATGGGTTAATTGTCATTGAATAGTTGTGGATCACTGAGAGACTCAAGTTTTATGTTTTGATGTTGAAATCCTTCCTAATATCTTTTGAATTTCTGACAGCATAACCATCACAATGATTATCTTCACCATGATCTCCATTATGAATCACCATGACTGTCATATGTCCTTCACCTCTATGACCTTCTTTTGATCTTCACCATGACTTCCTTCATGAGCTTGACTTAATTTGTGTAACATCCACCATGTTCTCCACAATGCCTTCATCGTGGCATTCATGACTTCACAATGACCTCAATGACTTTCACCTTCACTTTCACCCATAAAATTTACCATGACTCTTACTATTTTCCTGCCGTAGATCTTTGCCTTTAGAATTCTTTACCATGACAATTCCTTTCTATATGACCCTCATGACCTTCACCATGACTTTCACCTAACCTTCACCGTGACCTTGTCATTAACTTTCAGGATGAGACCATCACCATGCCAGTGCCTGAGCCAGCCTGGCAGGAGAAGGATGATGCAGCCATGGAGAGATTGCAAGGCATCGATGATGAAGACGATGACGACGAGGAACCAATTGAGCTGGTAACGGGGGAGGCGAGGAAGATGGCTTCTCAACTTGTCCCTCCTGCTGGGCTTTTCAAATCTGTAGACTACCCGTCCCTCCATATATTTGTGAGTGTATTAGCTAGGTGTCTGTGAAATCATTTTGTTAATAAGCGTGGAGCGTTGTGGAGCGTTGTGGCCCAGTGGATTAGTCTCCGGACTTTGAAACAGAGGGTTGTGGGTTCGAATCCCAGCCATGGCGTAATTTCCTTCGGCAAGAAATTTATCCACATTGTGCTGCACTCAACCCAGGTGAGGTGAATGGGTACCTGGCAGGAATTTATTCCTTGAAATGCGTGTGCGCTGTAATCTTAGTAATTACGGCTGCCAAGCTACAGCTGGGGTAATAATATCCAAGTCCTTTGGAAGCGCATAGAGACATTATTCATAATCGTGATATGCGCTATACAAGAACTGTTTATTATTATTATTATTATTATAAGTTGCCTTGATCTGTTGATTAATCTATTTTGAACATTTTTTTCTACAAAACATGATTTGTGACTCATTTGATCGACTCAAAGTGATATGAACATTGATAGTTGTGCTTGACAATGATTTTCACTGGGGAAAATATATCACAATTTCATAGATTTTACTGCATACAATGATGAATTACCCAAATATGTAGTATCTTGCAGCACTATATCATATTATTTTTGGTATGTGCTCCGAATTGTTAATTCTGCCTGCTTGTTTTTCTGCCACTCACTGCTGTTTTCAGTCACGACTTGTAGTTTAGAATTAATCTCCATTTTTTTATACATTTCTCATGAAGAACCCTGCGCCAGGTCTCCAAGTCTTCTTACCCCCTCTACCCTACGCTGAGGTAGATCCAGACTTCCATCTCTGCCCCTTGCCTAGATACACCCACTCCGATCCCAGGAACAAACACGGTGCAACGCTCAAGAGATACCTGGATAAAGAGGTAGGAATATTTTTTTTCCACTTCAATTCAGTTCATTTGACATCCTTTACAACATACAAACATATATACAAGTATAATATGATACAACAACAAAGGAGTAAAAGAATTTAAATCACAGTATAAGTAATAAAAAATGGTAGAAATATAAAAGAAATGAAAAGAAAATGTAGCGGATGTAGGAAGTCAGAAAGGCCATTGACCTGTCAAAGCCAACTCCCTTGATTACTACATTATGGTATGATTAAAAACACAAATAGAATATTGACCAAAAAATAATAACAGACACAAACATATCGACATCCCCCCCCCCTTAGGCAGTTGGAATTATATCCTAGCTTTAGCTTTCAAAATGTTGGACAAGTTATGTGGTTATTATTGCTATCTTTTTACTTGATAGAAAACACATGGGATTTTATTCTGATTATCAAACCCTGGTTTGATTTGAGGATTAACAAGAATTCTAGTTAATACTTTTGTGGAATGCTAGGTGTTCATCTTCCTTCGGTAATATTCATGAATAATGTACCAAATTATTACCTAACCTCATAGTAGAATAGAGGATATAAGTTGTAAAATACATTACAGCTTGCTTAGTTCACAGTGTCACATATAATTTTATACTGAAATTCATAAATGTGCTCAGCCACAAAGTCTTTAAATGAGTATATACTAGTCATCATTTGTCATTCTTATGTTGTCTTGAATTTTACCTTTGACCCTTTTGACCTTCGTCCATCCAGGATGTAAAGAGTGAGTAATGGGATGAAACTATTAAATAACTCTGTTCGAACATGATCACTTGCCTTCTACCTAGTGACTTCTTTGCTCTTGTTATGACCTTTGACCCCTCTGACCTTTGTCCCTCCAGGATGTAATAAAAGGAGTAATGGCATGGAAGAAGTTCCCTTCTCAAGGTCTAGTCTCACTTGCTAACACACCAACACTAACCAATGTATGGGTACCAAGGTGGTGAGTAACAAATCGCAATAGTGCCCTCATTGTGACGTTAACGTCAACTCTGTGTTAAAACTGTATATTTCTCCTATTCTACGTGATAATATTTTCATAAAGCTGAGTAAACACTACAGTTTTTCTGGGATCTTACTGCTAGTTCTACTGATCAATCCATATTCTTTCCTGTACTTGGGATTCTTACATTTCTTACTTGTGGTATGTGCTATCTTGGAGAAAGTTGTTGGCCCATAAGAAAAGTAGGCCCCTTGAATCTAGTCTCACTGAGACAACCGCTGTTGGCTCAGTTGGTAGAGCGTCCGTCTTACAACCGGGAGATCGAGAGTTCAAACCCTGGCCGTGTCACACCAAAAGATGTTTAAAGATGGGAGTTGCTGCTATCCTGTTTGGCGTTCAACAATTAAAGGGGTTGAGCCTCGTCGATCTGGCGCTGCACAGCGGCTGCCGGGCCCACGATTAATTGGGCAAAACAAATTTTCATTCTGATGTCTATTCCAACAATAAAATGATATTGAATGCTGGTGGTGGATGTATTTGTGAAATGCTCAAATTAACTGCAATATTGCTTTAATTATTGTAATTTTACATTATCGAAGGCAGTAAGTAACTTTGTGCGTGATTAAAATTCAAAATCACTTATCCAGCTGCTATTTCACTCATAATTGTCATCCTTTGGGTCAGACAAGAATGGTCAGAGCATTATGAGCCTTATGGTCAGTTATCTTCACAATGGACTCTTTGACTGACTAATTTGCTGGAATGTTACAGTAAATATCTTTGAAAATCATGATTCTAAGTTGAGAAAGGGTATCCTTAGTACCTGATCACCACCTAGTCTGCAAGCACAGACTCAAATTAGTAACTTAAACCGATTATACCATGTCTAGAGTGAAGACTAGACTCGAAAACTCTTTGTCGTGTGTCAGGCAGCCACAGTACTTAGTGAATCTAGTCTCACTACTTCACACTCTGCATTACACACTATGTAAATTTCGAAAATCAAAGTTTTGTGCCTGCAGACTAATCAACCCCCACATGTTTCATTCTCAATAAAACAAGTAAATCCAAGGAGATATTTCTTTGCAACTCTTTTGTTATTGATTTCTATTACTTGTATCATTTTATATTCATCAATGACTCTGTTTGATCGTTCTAATACAGGACGGATACTTTCAGTCCAGATCTACTACCAGAATCTGTACCGGAGCTTCTGGATGGTTTACCGACTGAAGACAAGGAGAACATCGTCTCAGATGACTCGTAAGTCATGTTTTTCCAATACCAATGTGAGACCACACATTTTGTGCTTTGGCTCATTAACTTTTGATGCAGAACTCTCCAAAGTAATATAAAATATATCCCAAGAAAGAGAAAAGAAATTCTACAAACTTTGTGTCTGTATTCATTGCGAGCAATTATTGATATTTATTTGTAAATGATTAAAATAATTAAAATCCTTAAATTGCCAGAGGAATTAAAATGTCAAACCTTTTCCATTCAATTGGGCAAGTTTCTAACTATACATTTCATTCAGGGAAATCTTAGTTGTAGGTGAGTCATGAAATTTGCGTAAATAAGACGACTGTAAAATGTTTAGCTTATTCAAGAAATGTGCAATATATGTACTCTTTTCTCTCCTGAATAATGAAGTGTTTGACTGATGATAGATTTGCTATTGCATGCATGTTTTGTTTATGCAGAGATGATGATGATGATGAAGCGACGGAAGTGAAAACAGACAATGTTGCTTTGACGCCCGGTATGGTCAATGCAGAGTTCCCCCTGATAGTCCCACCAAGGACTCCAGATCACCACCAACAACCATCGGAAAGGTGAGTCAAGATGTGCAGGGTTTGAGGTGAATTCCAGTATTAGTGGTTACTTTGGTATAACAAGGGGCATATGACGATCAAAGTTGAAAGGTCAAAAGGGGGCTGTTTCACAAAGAGTGAAGTGTGACTTTGAGTCACACTTCAATTTTCATTGGTCGAATCATGATAAGAGGACACGAGCTGCAAGGTATGTAGAAGATTCTGTGCTTCATATGCATTCACTAGCATTTAAGCATGACCCTAAGTCACACTTAACTCTGTGAAACATCCTCAAGGCCTCGAGTTGTAATATTTTTAGGGCAGTGCCACTTTTTACAGGGCACACTTCTCTATTACATTATTACATCTATTGCAATCTATTGCAAAAGAAGGGAACTACAAATTCTCTTCTCTAAACCTAATAAGAGGGGTCAATCAAAGGGGCACCCATGACTATGGCATTCAATGATTTAGGAATATTCTTTTTTCCTGGGTAGAGGACAAGTTGGATTCAATAAATGCATTAAAAACAAAATTACTCAAAGAAAAATTAGGGAAACAAATTCACTGGCTTTTCTCTATTTATGATCACCAGTGAGCCTAAGAATTCAAATATCAAAACATGCCCTCCCTGACCAGCTAGTTTTTTAAGATAGACTATGTTGTTTTTTGTACAAACTAGGGTTAATGGTATTTGTTGAGGTTGATTTTATGATGGTGATAGTGGTATTGGTGGTGGTGATCTTGGAGGTTGTGGTGTGGTAGAAAAACTTGGAAAGGGGATGAGTGACAATTTTAGGTTTACGAGGGATTTTTTGTTTTATTTGTTGGTAACATGAGGTGTGGGGTTCATTCATTCATTCATTCATTCTTTCATTCATTCATTTGTTCATTCATCCATCCATCCATTTACCCATCCATCCATACATACATCATTTCATTCATTTATCCAATCATTCATTCGTCAATCCATCCATTCATTTATTCATTCATTAAAATTTGGATTAAAGATACATTCCAATTAAACTATTTAGCAATAAGTTTAAAGATGCAGGCATTGCTTGACAACCAGTAATACTTCACAAACAAATACATAAAATCTAAAAAGTACCCACATTACTCTTTTGTATGTTGAAAATGTCTTTGTTGATACAATATCTTATTGTTCTCACACTTGATTTTTTGGGGTTGCCTTTGTTCTTATTTGTGTTGTATACTTTGTCTATGTTGTTTATGATGTGATTGATTACTTTGTAGTGAGGAGTTTCCCTATGGTTCCAAGCTTCCTACACACAATAATCCAGTCTCGTCCAATGGACCTGTCCCTAGGTAAGTACCACACTCACTGGACCCTGGTTTCACAAGACTCGTGGCCCCTGTAACATACGATATTCACAATTGATTATTACTTTTGTACATGGTTTTACATTTAATTGTACAATTCATTGAATGTTTTGTGTTACCGGCCCTGCCGCCAGTTTCCAGTTACATGCAATTACTTCTCTAGCTTTCATATTGTCATTCCAGTTACTTGTATTTGTTGCTGTGAGGTTCTGTGAAAACTTGCACTGATTTGGGGGTTTATGGATAGTGGGACATTGCTTTATCAGTAGACCTTGTTTTTTCAAAGACAGAAGGGATAAAATGTTAATACCTGGGGGCCGTTTCATAAAGCTGTTCGTAAGTTAAGAGCGACTTTAAGAACGACTGGTGATCCTTTCTTACGCGCTAAACCATCACCAATGAATATACCATTTACCACAAGAAAGGATCACCAGTCGTTCTTAAAGTCGCTCTTAACTTACGAACAGCTTTATGAAACACCCACCTGGTCCAATGATATGAAGGAATCTAATCTAATCCACTCCAGGATTTGTCAATATCTAGTTGTCTAATCAAAGAAATGAGAAAAAAATATTAATAATAAAAAAAAAAAATGTTGTCCACGATTCTAACCAAGATAGATAAAGAGAAATGACAGTTCATGCAACAATAATGTAGATAATTAGACACACATGTCTTATTTTCAAGTCAAAATGAGAGTTAGGCATAAGGCATGTACCGGTAAATCCAGTTGGACATTTACTTTACTCATCTATAAGTTATTTATATAGTCCATTTCTTTCCCCTCTGCTTTGTTTTGCAGGGAGAAGAGAGAACGTGAGCTGGAGTTATTCCTGAAGAAGAGATACAACAAACTTGGAGAGAAGATTCAAGAGAGAGTAACTCATATGAACAATCTTACCAACGACCCTGATCTGGTCTTACACTGATGTTCTTTGACTTTCAAGAAGATGATTACAGTCTGAACATCTAAATCTTAAAGAAGAGAGTGATCCATATGAATAACCTTGATGCTGACATCAAATGAGAGATGTTTCATTCCAAAATTGGGTCATAGACCAGTCATAAGATGTGCAGTGATCTCAAGATTTTAAGCATATGTACTCTCATAAAACCTTTTTTTTTTAATTTATGAATTTGATAACTTTGAATAATCTATTTCTTGTGCCAGGATATATTCTCTCAACTTAATCATTCTTTTGTATGGAAGTATCTATATCACCTTGTCATCACTGAACACCAAATACTTGGAAATCCGTCCAATTGAAGCTTATCTATAGCTTCACCTCCCTTTAGATTTGTAGTGTAGCAAAAAGATCCGTATAAATTTTGACTCACAATTTTCATGAATGTGCATTTTTTATTCTTTACTGAACACACAAATCCATTATTGGAGTCTGAATACCGGTATGAATATATCACTTTTTTATCCATTTATTTAACATGTACAAAACTTGAAACATCTTGTATATGAAATCTTATAAAAGTTTTGTACATGAAAAAAGGCAAAAATATCCATATTCACATTGCTATCAGTGGCCAAGTCTAATTTAAATATGGGTGGTCAAAGGGCATTCAGTATGTTTACTTGAGATCTGTTTTTGTTTCTGAAAAGTTTGTGACGGATTGCAAACATGAAAGATCTATGAATTAAATTGTTTACGTAGAAACTTAAATTTGACGTACTGTATTAGCCAAGGTTTTAGCATACATTTCCGTAATTCTGAACCGTCTTAAAACTATTCAAAAGCTTTTATATTCACAAGTTTGGTTATATGTCTATGCAGCGAATTGTGCAGAAATTTCCAGCTTATTCATTGATTATTTATAAATACAATCCAATACTTTAATATGTGAGGCAACTAACAAAATTCAGAGCTGTCTTTCAGCGGGAAACTTGAAAGCGTCTTTGATCATTAGGAGGCAATAGAGTACCGAAGTGTGACATTTCCAAGTTTGCATTTCAGCATTTTTGATACCATATTTTAGTAGTGTATGATGAAATACCTCCACTACCAAAATTTGGTGCGAATCGGTCCATGGAGGCCCGAGATATGACCTCATGAATACATAATTAGCCCAATCATACATGTACATCGACTTCAAAGGGGCTAATTATGTATTCAGATGGTCATATCTCGGGGGGCCCCCATGGACCGATTCGCACCGAATTTTGAAAGTGGACGTTTTTCATCATGCTCTACTGAAATATGGTATAAAAAATGCTGAAATGCAAAAAAGTTTTTTGTGACGTCATCACTTTGGTACTGTATTGGCAATGCAGAAATGTCACTGTAAAAGACACTCCACAGGATTTCTGCTAAACAATGTAACATAGGCCTTGATAAAGGTGCCTTAATGTAAGCATGCAAACATATCAAAACCTTGATTTACATAATTGGTCAGTGCTACCATGTATTTGAATTTAAACATTGTTTATTTGTGTTTGTATCATTTGTAAATTGGTAATAGAAATTGTACATATCAGAGTGCCTTTTATATAAATGTATATGGTCCAACACTCCTAACTTATAGCAAGTCTATTGTTATTTATTATGATTTTGCTTTTGAATTTCTGTGCTGAGACTGTTTTATTAGTAGATTTTAATCATCTAAATTATTATTTACCAATGTATTCCTTTTTCTGACTCTCCTTGCTTCCCATTTGTTTTTTCCTCTCTCCACCTCCCATCTAAAGTATATATTTCTACCCTTTTTTCTTTCTCTTTCTCTCTTCCCACTTAAAAATGTCTACATCCTTTCTTTCTCTCAGTTCGTCTCTTTTTTTTCCCATAATCTATCATTTTAGTTCTTGATTTTTTGATCTCATCTCAATATCAATTGCTCCCTCCATATACACAATTTAAAGAAAGAAAAAATGTCACGGAATACAATTATTAGTCTTTGGTTTTAAATACGGTTTAATTCCATGCTAACATAAGTTTAATCAAATTATTTATTCACTACACATTAAAAAGTCTATAGTTGTGCAAAAATAACAATGCCATAAGCATTAAATTCAGGCAAAAACAATAATACATGCAAACTATTATTTGGGAGAGAAAAAAAAATGGGTGCCCTGATGAAGGATTTCCATATGATATCTGTTAACCCAGTGCTCGGGGAAATTTTGTGCTTCAAAATCTACTTGAGGATATATATACTAGTATTCCATATATTAAATCATGCTGCCATATAATTTTGATGTAATGAAATATGTGAATTATCAACTGAATAGAAAATGACATTCTTATACTCTGCGAGTCTGCTTTACACTCGGCATAACATGATTAATGACAATCTAATTTTGCACTGAAATTTCAACTTACACGCAGGAATTGCTTAACTTGTACAATACTATCAAAAACCATTTTCAATGAGGTTTCAGTTGTCAACAGAGTTGGTATTTTGTTTGAAAGGGTAACTTAAATAGATGAACATTATCTCCAACTCTCCATAAAAAAAAAAACCTCAAAATTTTCCCCTATTAACATGAATCTAGTACATATATTCCTTACTTTTGGGCCAATCCCCTTAAGAAATCTCAAACAAAACAGCATCCCATCCCCCCCCCCCAAAAAAAAATCCAAGACAACCCAATAATAATAGTCCTAAGTATGTTTGCATTATCTTCATATGACTCTTCAACTTGTCATTCTTTCCATTACACACAATAAATGAAATTAAAATTTAAATAACTGTAATGAGTCTTTCGGAGAAAGGGCAGACTCAATAATGATACCTTTGACACAAAGGTAATTTTACCTTACACTAAGATATAAATACCACATCCTGCTCAGAGGCAGTAGATAAATATGATATAAATACATTATTTTTTTCTTAGTTTGTATATTTTTTACAATAATGCTTGCATAATGCAACCCGAACGAACATCTTGCACACACATTTATGATGGAAAAAGGGGAATAAAGATAAAACTTTCCTATGGTTTTAAAAGTCATTAAAAAAAAAAAAATCTGTTCTTCAAATCGCAAATGCCAGGCAAAATTACTCAGAATCACATTGTATGTGTTATCTAAGCATTTAATAAACACCTTAGCAATAACATTATTTTATTTACCAAGGGGTAGCCACATCAGTTTAATGAAATCGCTTTACCAGCGGGCCATGTTATGACCCTTCTCAAATCTTCCAATACGCCACCATGCATGGTATTTCAGGAAATTATACTAACAACGTAATCGTATTCCTTTTTACGTTATGCAATGTTTATTTTATTTACATTTGAAGGGTTAAGATTGTGATACACAATATATTGAGTACATTGTATAATAATAAAGCCCACAGGTGCCTGATTTATAGAGACATAATAATGTAAACAAAGCAACTACACCCCTTGATATGAAATAATGCCCTCCAAGATTTGAGGATTCATATAATCTCTCTCATACCATCTTGTTCTTGTTTAATCCATGATAAATCTGATTGTCCCATTATAAATATCTTGACTTTTTGTTTCAAGACAGAGAAAAATATATCAAGAAGCAACATGATGAGAAATGCAGCTAAGGTGGAAAAATATCCTAACCCAAGTGAGAGCAGAAAATTTTGCATCAGCCCAGGAGATCTCCCATCTTAAGTGTGTAAAGGCCACCGCACACCTTACGACTGTTCGCGATCCAACTTTTGACCAAATCGCATTTTGCTCATTTCATGAAAGTGTGAATGGAAAATATCATTTTATTTGAGGTTAAAATTAATTGAAAATATACTAATATAACCATTTTGTAAGATTTTAAGTCTTTAATTTGGAGTAAAGGCCAAATTAGTTTCAAATCGTAGCCAATCGTACGACTGCTATGACGTCATTACGACTAGATATTAAATTTGCTTTTATTCTAAGGATGATAGCATAGTCACAGATTTGAATATAGATATTCGTACATTACACAGTAAGATATTCCAAGTCTCAATATTAGTATCAAATTCTACGTTTAAATTCCAAAATTGAGTCGCAGACCAATTGCAGGGTGTGTGGTCGCCTTAAGTTGCAACCTTTGCTTATAGGCAAAAACAGCTACAGCGATCAAGAAAAGATCACCTAGAGAGGTTCCAAATGGAGTTTCATGAAGCCGTTATTAAGTTACGCATGACTTAATGAACGATTGGAACATTCTTGTGCAAGTTGAGATACTTTAAATATTCTACGGTCTAACCCCCCCCCCCCCCCCCCCCCCCCGGAAAACTTGAATTTCCTATAACCCTGATCAAATTTGGACAATAATTTATGTCAAATGCTTGCAAACAAAAATAGATTAAACAAAATCTACTGAGAGCAGATTTAAACTTTATTTTGTGGAAACTGAATGATTAAGAATCTGACCCAGATTCAACATGTAAGGTTGTTCCAATATTTCATATAGTCATACAGAACTAATACAGCCTAATGAAAACATATCGAGAGTCGCATAACACAAGGCCTAGTGACTGATACAACAATTGATTTTAATGACTGACTGTACATTGTGGTCAATGCAATCAATCATAATTAATTGTACAACAATTGATTGCTAGGGTTTGTGTTACTGGCCCCTGGTGGGTGTTTCATAAAACTAATCGTAAGTTAAGAGTGACTGGTGATCCTTCCTTGTGGTAAATGGTATATTGAATTGGTGATGGTTCAGCTTGTAAGAAGGGTTCACCAGTCGTTCTTAACTTACAAACAGCTTTATGAAACGGCCCCCTGGTCTATTATGACTGCTGTAGGGATGTACGTGGGGGTTATTTTCCACTGGCTGCAACCTTGGCAGCGGCCTTGGCGACGTCCTTCAAGATCTTCTTCTTGAGGGCGCTCTTGTAAGAGAGGATGTCGCCTTTCCATGGAGTCACCGCCTGTTTCTCACACACCCAGATCTCCTTGGCAACCTGGACGTAAAAAAAATGAAAGAGGTCTCAAAAGATGCACGGAAAGGATAAAAATTTACAAGAAGGCTCCCCCGGAAAAACTCAAAAGGCCCGTATTCTGATAGCAGGTTTAAAGTTGTGGTTTAAGTATGGATAGCCAATTGATACATAAATCACTAACAGTATAGATATCATATTTCAGCTCATTTAGCTCTCAAATCATTCATAATTGTCTAGGAAGTATAAATAGATGATTGTTTTCACCATCGATGAATCTGGAAATAGCACAGTAAACATAAGAAACATACAACTTAATAAAAATTTTGATACTTTTGGCTTCCCATACTTGAACCACAACTTTAAACCTGAGTTAAAGTTAAACTCGCCTTCAGAATACGGGCCAAAGAGCCCTGGAAAATCCCCATTCACTACAATGTCAATGCAGAATATAGATTTACAAAATAGGTTGTAAAAAGTAGCCCTCGAAAAAAAAAAGAATAGCCTGATGCACGGGACTCAGAAAGAAAATAGTCATGAAATGCTGCAGAGATTCTCGCATTACAAATTTTATCACTTAAATTTCAAGGTGGGGTGGGGGTAGGGGCCATTTTAGACATAAAATTGATGATTGTTGGAGAAGCACTGCTACTATGGTGCTTGTCAATAACTGTCAACTTGTCTTACCATCTAGTATGGATATTATAGTGTGATTGGTCAATAGCTGGTCACATATTTACTACAGCTAATTAAAGAAGTTTATTTTGGCAATGAATGTCAATCAAAGCACAAAATTTACATAAGTGGAACATGGAGATGAAACGTAGCAATTGATTTTACATATTATATTTCTGATGAGCCCAAGTTAAAGATAAATGAAAGTAGTTGCAGTAAACACTGATTTCACGAGAAAGTCTGTAAAACCAGGCTTAATCGTCACTATATCATCGAGGATATAGATCTGGTACAGTTACATAAACTCAACTTTGTGAAATCTTGAAATCTACGCTGAAAAACGTTGACACTGAAGATCACCAACACAGATAAGCGCACGTGGGACAGTGTATTATTATTGCCTTGAATGTCGGCCCGACGCTTGACCCGAATCCCATGCTTATTTGCTAATTTCTAAGCAATTACACAACTTCTTCCAGAATCCTTTGGCACATATTTTTTATTCATACAAACAGACACCTTGATGGTCATTTCATTGGATTCTGTACGAACTCATTTTGAAATCGTTACCACAACTGGCATTTATCTTTAAACTGCAGTGTCCCACCATGTTTCAAACAAAATCTTCCTTCCTATCAAAGGCCTGTATCTTCAAACCAACCTCAAACTCACCTGATTAATGAGACGGAAGTCGTGACTGACCAGCACCAGGCCTCCGTCGAAACCGTTGATGGCGTCAGCCAGGGCATCGATGGTCTCGATGTCGAGATGGTTGGTGGGTTCGTCAAGGAGTAATAGATGAGGACACTGCCAGGCTAACCAGGCGAAGATGACCCGACATCGCTGACCATCGGAGAGGTTACGTATAGGACAGATCTGAAACAGCAAAAAGAAAGAAGAGTACAGAGACTCTTTAACATCTGAATGAACCACTCCATATTACAAATAGACTGAATGGGGTTGGGAAAAATGAACATGGAGGGAAAACGAGAATATAATAATTAAAAGTGTCATGGTCTGGTGGTTCTGTACCTAACATTTGATTCTGAGAATGAACAGTTTGAATCTTGGCTAAGCTGCTACTTACCCTAGAATTGAATAGAAATGAATAAAACAAAAAACGTTCTGAAAGTGGAAATTTGGGAATATGAACAGAAAGACAATGATAAACATTTCCAGCAGGTTGCCAATATGGAGATTACTTAATTTTTCTCCTTTAAATATTTTCAATAAAAAATTAAAAAAAGATATTAATGCAATTAAAAATAAGCACAAATAAGTGTACTTAAAGGGATGCTCCGGGCTGAAAATGTTTTTATCTAAATAAATATAGTATATTTCACAGAGCAAAATGTTGCGAATTTCATAAAAATCTGATGACAAATAGCGAACTTATTGAATTTTTTAATTTTACCTATATATTGTTTAGCAATATATTGTACAACATCAATATCTTTTTGTTTTTAGTTATATGCACGTTTTCATGAATATTCATTAAACAGGCTGATGATGTCACATCCCCACTTTCCTTTTTCTTATGTTCTTGCATGAAATCATAATTGTTTCATTTTTTCAAACCTGTGTGAATTATTTGTCTCCCTTGTAATGAAATAAGTTGCAGCAATGAATATCTAATGCACTTAATCAGTTGTTATTCCAATATGTTGGTTCTTGAAGGAAACAATTTGAATAAGCCTAATTTCAAATAATAAAATACAAAAGAACAAGTGGGGGATATGACATCATCAGTTTGCTCAATGAATATTCATGAAGATATGCCTAGAACTGTTTCACCGGAATAATGCAAATCTTTAAAATGCCATAACTTCGCTGTTTGTTATAAGATTTTGATGAAATTTTCTGCATTTTGCTCTGTGAATTTTACTCTATTTATGTAGATATAAATATTTTCAGCCCGGAGCATCCCTTTGATTTTTTCCCTCTTCATTAACCATTTCTTCTTCTTCAAATATTTGGGGTCTGTTTGAAGTTATTTAGCCAACCCATGAGTTGAAGTCACTTTGTCCCAAATCAGCGAATGACCACTTACCTGTTGTTTGCCTGTGAGCCCATACCGTCCGATAATACGTCTCATCTCCTCAATTTCCTTGATCTTTGGGAAACATTTCATCATCCAATCTAATGAACTCATATCTAAATCCAATAGGTCTTGGAGATGCTGCATGATAAAGAACAAAATTGGAATAAGCAAGCTAGAGAGAGGGCAAGGGCAAGCCAAAAAATAAAAAAAGAAAAAGGAAAGAAAGAGGAGGGAAGTTTTTTTTTTTGCTGCTGAGGCAACAAAAACTCTATTTACCCCAAAAGTCTGGTGCTAAAAATAGTGAAAAAACAAAACAAACACTGACTGCTTTCATTATTTTTTTACATTCAAAGTGGTGGAATTTTTGCATGGCATCAAAAGAAAAATTTGGCAGTAACTTGCCTAAAAGAGTGGTTTTCCTGAAATGGATGCCAATCAGGCTTGATAGAAGAGTCTGAAAATCATCTCAACTGGCCATTTTCCTATTTGAAAAACGTGTTTATTATGGCCAAACATATGTTGAAAAAAGACTGTATTAAAACATTAGTCTGAAAAATGGCACCCCTGTGAGATACAGGGTCTTGCTGCCCCATCGATGCTGCATGTTCATATGTCTTTATGGAAATAACCTTTGACCCTTACCTGATGGTACCTTCCTATCCTAAGATGTGAGTTCTTTCTGACTAGTCCATCGGTTGGGACCAGCTCTCCTACCAGTAGCTTAAGAAGGGTGGACTTGCCGGCCCCGTTGGGCCCTACTAAGGCTATCCTGCTATCCAGGTCCAGACCAAACTCTACATCCTTGTAGATTAGGGGCTGCCGATAGAAGAAAAAAAATCATGGATTTTGTCAGTGATGGGCAGACTAAATCACCCTCTCAAACCTAGGTTAAAGAAAAAAATCCCCCAAACATAATTACTTTCTAGCTGGGTTTTTTAAAACTCTATGAAGACAAAAACATTCAAGCCAAATCAGATGAAATACTACGACAGTCATTTCTCTCAATTAATTTACACCTTGCACAAATAAATAAGACTTAAAAAGTACTTTGAGGTATTTGGTCCTTAACAGTGGGAGTCAGACTAAATTCGCTTCGGTCTGTTGTTGTCATCGTGACCCTTGACCCGAAGGTCAAGGGTAACTGTAATTCGGCCTTTTGTGTCATCATCCTCCCTCACGGAACTCAAATCCTCTTATTTTATAGACATTCTTCACAATTATCATCACTGCTCTTATTGCCTTCACAAACACAATCATGGTCATCCCCACCACAGTTACCGTTATCGCCATGACCAAAACCACTACCAACCTCACCACACCACCATGACCATCAGCATCATCCTCATCATCATGACCACCACCATCATCATCATCACCACCACCACCACCACCACCACCGTCATCATTATCATCATCATCATCATCATCATCATCATCTTTCATCATCATCAGCGTCGTCATCGTGATCAACATCATCATCATCACCACCACTACTACCAACAACAACAACAACAGCAATAGCACCACCACTATCATCATAACCAACACCACTGTTCTGTGGTTTACCTTATCATCTGCATAGCGGAAGGAAACGTGTTGAACCATTAACACAGGTGGTGGCACCTTGCCACATTCCGGGAAATAGAATGATAAAGTCTGCAGAGAAAAAAAAAATGAAAGCAAAGATGTGATTATACTGCTCCAAAAAAATAGTGACACGCTGTACCTGTTAAAATGTATCTCACTGTCCTGAAAATTTGACACTGTAGTGAATTACATTGGTGACATAAATTGAGGATATAGAATTGAAATTGATGAAGAAATGACATAGAAGCATTTGTTGTGATCTATGAATAAATTTCATATAAATTAAGCATAAATAATTTTCTCGTCAAAACTTCTAAACTCTGTGTAGAACTAATGTTGTAACCCGCACCCGTTGCGGTACGGGTTAACCTGCCGGTATGCCCCCGATCGCGGGTTGTGGGCCGGGCCGAGTTCATTCTCAAACCCGCAGACCGTCATGCGAAAAAAAAGGGAGAAGTAACGACGCATAATAAAAACATTAACTACGAAAATTGAGTTAGGATCATGTGCTTCTTACGTGGCGGATTCTTTTAGAGACGTAGATATTTCCTTTTAAAAAAATGCTGGCGTATTTTTGTCTTGTGAACAGTGAACAGGACTGAGACAGTTCGACATAAATACATCGAGTTGCTCTTTCGAAGAAGGAGCGCGCGCCAGTGCAGCGCAGCACAGTCTAGTAAAAAGCAATCGCATAGGCCAATGAAACTCGATGTCGAGTTTCCCGTCCCATTTTTTCCAGCTCATAATGAGGATTTCATTATTCATTATTTTCCGGAAGATAAAAGTTTGACCTTTTGTAACCTTTGAACGCACTTTTATTCTGTGGAACTGTCTTGAAGCCAGGGAGCAAATCAATCATTTTTTTTCGCGGGCTCCATTTTCATTTTTTGGGTAATATTTCAGGGTCTCCATTTCTACCGTTTTGGAGGCTACTTTTTTCATTTCGGGGGCTCTTTTCAAATGCTACGTTTTTGTATTTTGAGGAATCCCTGTTCACTTATCAAATTAATTATTACTTATTGTTTAATATTGCATGATTTTAAAGTTATTTTTTTCATGCTTAGAATCTTGGATGTGGGTGTGTTTGTGTGGGTGTGACTATGAGTTGAACTTGGATATAAATGAATTCAATATCTAATTTCTACTCCATCTAATTCCAGTACTTGGCCATGTAATAAAGGCCCACATACCCTAACTTTTCCCGATGTTCTTTGAAAACGCAGATCTCCACGAAAATTGCATTTCTCTATGGGGGAGTCTAAATTTGGTGAGAATGAACTCATTCATAACTTAAATATACATGACAATGAAGAAATCATCTAACTTTATTGGCAGTTTTGAATAATATTCCCGAAATATAAACTCTGTCTGAAACATAAAATCACCATCATTGAGGCCTTTACAGAGCGAATTGTCCCCCAGAGCTCTGGCAGAGAGACAGAGCTCAGACTGGCTAGCTAGTACAAGCGCCAATGCGTACGTGCGTGAGCCTCCCGTCGGCCTTGTAAAACAGATTGAGTTTTGTTTGATGATTTTTTTGTCTGATATGCCGTATGACAACTCACCAATGCGAGGTTACTAGACTATGGGATTTATTGAGGTAGCTCGACCAAACCTCGAGCGATGTTCGTGCAGGCTCCACTTCACTACCGCTACATCGGGTAGGTAGAGCGTAGTGTAGCAGAAGTGAAGTTGAGTGGAGCCTGCACCAACATCGCTCGAGGTGTGGTTGAGCTAGACCAAAAGCTTCGGTCTCTGTTATGTTGGTTGTTCAGCTGAACTCCGTTGGCTTCACTCACCAAATACAGAGACCGAAGTTCTAGCGCGATCTGTACAGGGGACTCAATGGCCATATGTTTATGTACTTAAGATCGGATAAAACGGGGAAGTGAATTTGCGCGACAGCCGAGGTAAGTCACTGTTTTTGTTCCTTTTAACTTGATTTTTCTCAGTTTTTTGGCAATTAATGCCAAGAGGGAATATTAATTTGCATTTTGGTCGCGTTAATTTTCAAAATTTTTATTCATTAAAGACAAAAATTGAAGAGCCCCGACGGGGGGATTTTGCATTGCAAGTCCCCTAATGGTGGCTGCACGCTAGCGAGCCGTCTGTGTACGAGGAGAGAAAAAAAAAAAAAAAAAAGTTAAAAAACTCCTCGAAACAGACGGCTGCCAGCTGTCTATGGTTGAGCATGCAGTGTCATTCCATTCACAAGAAAAAAACGAGAAAAGAATTACAGGTACTTACATGATATACAAGTAATTGTGACTGAAAAGCTTATATTAATGTTTTATATCAGTTCTGAATCTAGATCTATGTCAAAATAGTAAAATAATGAATTATTTTCAGAATTTGATTTTTAAACGCGGTCCAAATTTCATAACGCGGGCGGGCGACGGGAAACTGAGCATCGAATTTGCTGGGCAGCCTGGGCTACATGTAGCTAGCGCGCGCTGAGCTGCGGCTCCGATCCGAGGAGTTAATTGCGCAATGCTTTCGATTACGAGATCAGAGCCGACCCATTTCGGGTACAAAGTAACCCCAAAAAACATTTTCTCTCCGGAATAAAAGGCGAATTTGCAAATTGTAAGTAAATTCACTCTAGGCTAGGTTAGTAGTTGGCATATATTTTCGTGATTTGAGCCTGTATAGTGTGGGGATTGCAGAAATAATTTTCATTTTTCAAAGATTACTTGCGGGTTAAAACCCGACGGGTCAGCGGGTCCCGCTTGCAAATTATTGGATTATACGGGACGGTACGGTTCGGGTTTTCACTTACGGGTTACAACATTATGTAGAACCTTGGTGAACCTCATGTAGCTCTCAGATAGAACAAAAATAATCAAAATCAATCAACAAATAAATAAGTATTTTTTGTGAGTTTCGAAATATATGAATAAATTAGCATATTTAATGAGTTTCAAAATTCTGTTTTGAAATTTTGTATCTCCACCTCGAGCTGTCATATAAAAGCAAACAAAATTAAAATTGATCAATTAGATGAAGAAAAAACATTTTTTTGTGATTTATGAAAAAACTTTCAAAATTTTGTGTACAAGTTTGGTGAGCCTCATGCAGCTCTACCAGATGGAAAAAAAAAATCAAAATCGGTCAACAAATAAAGAAGAAGAGGCATTTTCTGTGATTGATGAATACATTTTGCATAAATTAGCATAAATAATTTTCTACATAAAATTTCAAAATTCTGTGTAGAAGTTTGGTGAACCTTATGAAGTTCTACCAGATGGAATAAACAAAATCAAAATCGGTCAACAATTGAAGAAGAAGCATTTTATGTGAATTTAAAAAAATACGCATAAATTAGCATATTTAATGAGTTTCAAAATTCTGTGTACAAGTTTTGAATCCCCCACCTAATGATATCATATAAAGCAAACGGAATTGAAATCAGACTTGAAATGACGAAGAAGAAGCATTTTGAAATTCAGTCAAGAAATAAAGAGGCATTTTCTGTGATTTATGAATTTCGCATAAATTAGCATGAATAATTTTCTACTCCAAATTTAAAAATTCTGTGTAGAATTTTGGTGAACCTCATGAAGCTCTACCAGATGGAAGGAAAAAAAATCAAAATCGGTCAACAAATAAAGAAGAAGCATTTTATGTAAGCCTGAGTCATATCGATTATTTTGAAAACCGGTGTTCGACAGCTCTAAATCGAAGGCGGGGAAAATAGAGTCATTTTTTTTGCTCCGGCCAGCCGTCGATGCATGCACTACATGCACTGACGGTCTGCGCTGGCCGGGTGAGCGTTGCAAAAGCAGATGACAGAGCAAAGTTCGTTTGTATTTTCCATGATCACAAAACACAAAAAAAAGGCCAGGGAGCAATGCAGAATTCTTCCCAAAATATCTTCAACAATGATATTTGCAAATGATAACATATAAGTTTAAAATGAAACAATATTAAAGACATGAATCACGCAGAGTCGATCAGAATGATTTTCGTTCAACTAGCATTCGCGGTCCAGACTCGCACACACCAACCCCTTCCGCAGCCCCGTACACTTACTCTCCCGAAACGACAGGCGTGCATGCTTGCCAGCGCCATCTTTAACAAGTGCAAACAGTGGGGAGAGAGCTGTAACTTGCCTGAGATTGTGTAGTTGGCGGGGTAGTTGGATCCAAAATTAGCTCCAAATAAATTGATGGGAATACGTAATTTTCTCTGGATGGTCATTTGAATTGGTATTCAATGCTGATATAACGATTGTGAGGAAAGATTGTGGAATATGAGTTCTGACGATGTTCGAGACTTAATCCTGATAATGATAATCCATTTTTTTTAGACACAAGAGCTTGTGATCAAAATAAATACGAATGTCTCGGATCGAGCTCTAAATTCATATAAATTATTATTGGATATTAAATAATTACGATTTTAATAAGATTTTATGGCCATACTAAAAATATTGACGATGTCAGCAAAGCATGTTTTGTTCATATGGAAGAATTAATAGTATTATACTGGCATTATTTTTATTTTTTATTCAATCTCTGGACGTCTCCGAGCTCCGAGAAAAGAAGCACAATGCGCATGCGCGTTCGATGACGTCTGACATATTTTCCATTCATGAAATCAGGGGAGTGTTTCATCAACATTTTCATCCGACAAGTTGTCAGATCTGACATCTTTCTCTGATGTTGATTGGCTGAGAGGTACTGTTACTATGGTAACTGTCGGATAAAATGGGACTTGTCGGATAAAACGTCCGACAAGTCCTTTCATGAAACGCCCCCCTGAGCCCAAAGTTGGGCACAAACAAGCTTCAAATTGATGGGGAAAAAAAATCAAACATAATTTTTCTCTGTTTTGTCATCTAAAATATTATTATATGGTGATATTACGATCTTCAAAAGAGTTTCTACATGTTGACAATGTTCGATAATCAAGTAAGACTCGAACTATGATCAAAATAAACTTCAAATTAATGGTGAATAGGCATCATAATAACACAATCGGTTTCATTTTGGGGGCAATATAAATGAAGTAAGTAGTAGTCAAGTTGGATATTATTGTTTATTTTGATGTTTGATTGTGTGAACCAAATGAATCGACCAGCCGACGTATTTTTATTTTTTTTCTCGATGCACCGATTTTGCAAAATCTGCACCGGCGTTCGATGACATCGATCGGCGTTCGATGACATCGATCGAACACCGATTTTAAAATCGATTTTAAAATCGATTCGACTCAGACTTAATTTCATGTGAATTTTTAAAAATGTGCATAAATTAATTTTGCATAATTAGCATAAAAATTGTTCTAGTCAAAATTTCAAAATTCTGTATAGCAGTTTGGTGAACCTCATAAAGCTCTACCAGATGGAAGCAAAAAAAAAAAAAAATCGGTCAACAAATAAAAAAAAAAAAAAAAGCATTTTTTATTTTGAAAAATGCGCATAAATTAGCATACTTAATGAGTTTCAAAATTCTGTGTAGAAGTTTTGAATCCCCCACCTAGTGCTATCATATAAAGCAAACAGAATTGAAATCGGACTTGAAATGGTGAAGAAGAAGCATTTTGAAATTGTGGACGGACGACAGACGCCGGCCACGGCATAAGCTCATCCGGCCCGAAGGGCCGGATGAGCAAAAAATCAGTACTTTGGTGAGGAAATCAGTATTTTCAAAGAAATCCCATAGGACAACATACATGTATAAAACTGAAACTTTAGAAATCAGTATTTTGCATAAAACCATCAGTATTCTTCTCATTTTTCAGTATGAATTACTGACTATCAGTACTAGTTGGCAGCTCCGATTCAGTGTCTCATTATTTAATATTTAATAAATAATAATATTCAGGTCTTTTATAGCGCATAACACATAGCTATGCATGTCCTTATGCACTTGGATGAAATTAAGGAAAGAAATTAGAAAGTAAGTAAAGAGTGTCGGGCACTGAATTTATTACAATTTAAACAGATACTTTTTTAGGGAAGTCTTAAACTTATCTAAATCATGTATATTTCTCGTATAATTAGGAAGTGCATTCCATAAGACGGAAGAGGCATCTGCAAATGAGTGCTCACCATATGTTTTGGTAACAATGGGAGGAATAGCAAACAGCCGCTTTGTGCTTGATCTTAGAGTATGAGTAGTCTGATGTCAAATTAATAGTTCGGTTAAATATGATGGAGCTATCTCCTTTTCATTTTCCCAAACACGGAACTTGCTGAGCTAAAACCTTCCCAACAATCCATAATCCTTACCTTATCTGATACTACTTTCTCTGTAAGGCCAGCAGCGACCATCTTACTCAGCGTCTTCTCCTTGCTCTGAGCTTGCCTGGCTAGTTTGGCACTTCCGTGACCAAACCTTGCTATATAATCCTGAAAAAAAGAGTGAAAGAATCAAAATATTTATTCCAATAATGAACAAAATATAAATTCTTATCCAAGTTAATTGATCTGAAATGAACTTCCATTTACCTGAAATAATACTCAACTAATTGTTGAAACATTATATCCGCGTTTAATATTATAGCGACTGATAATTTCAAAATAATCCTTAAAATAAGAAAATCCTAACAATTGGTTTCTTTTTTCCCCCCCAAGCTGACATCAGAACCTTAAAATACATTTGATATTACACTCATCCATAGCTGATAATTGCTAATTATCATATGAAAAATTGATAAATTAGGTACTTATACTTTTAAAATCACCTTAAAAATTCAAAATCTTTACCTTGGTTAAGTTCTTTTATTGATAGCACATCATGGTCAAAGTTCATTGACCCTAAATGACCTTTGACCTCATGTATCCTGCAACATGTACAAGATGATCAGTGATACTTGATTACCCCCATGTCAAAGTTTCATGAAATAGGTCCTCATACAGTGTCCTTTTCAAAGTAATAACATTTCAAAAAGTTAACATCGGTTAAGATTTCAATGTTAATATACCAACATGATCAAAGTTCATTGACCCAAGATAACCTTTGACCTTGATCATTTGGCCCAAAACTAATGCAAGATTATCAATAGAACTTGATCACCCGTATGTCCAAGTTTCATGAACTAGGTCCCTATACATCCTAAGTTATAGTGTCATTCCAAAAATTTGACCTTACAGTAGATGTCAATGTTGAAAATGCAGCCACGCTCCTACAGTCTTGCTCTGCTCTGAAGTCAAGAGAAGTATTCCCATGGATATATTTTAGATAATATACATGTACTATTTTCAAACTTTAAATCATATGTTTATAGGAATCATTTATAGAAATCTAAATGAACTTATACTAGGGCTGTGAGCCATCATCATTGAATACCATGTCTCTTCACTGATTATTCTGAATCTGGTAAAGCAAGTTAGGTTAGTATAATCATCTGATGGCAAACATGTAGACCCGAATTCACCAAGGTGGTTTTTAAAACCATCGGTTGAATCCTTGGTTTATGCAGATTTCTTGTATAAATTACGCTTATTTACCGCGTATATTAAAAAATGTCCAATGCTGATGCGCGCTTTTGTCACAAAGCGCCAAATTGACGCCTGTTGCCATGGTTATCCACGCTATTTTATTCATGAGTCCATTGTTTGGAGGGTGGACTAATTAATTCAAAACAGTGGACTCATGAATAAAATAGCATGGACAACCACGGCAACAGGCGTCAACGAGGCACACTGTGAACAAAAGCATGCATCAGCATTTGACATTTTTTAACATACATGATATATAAGCGTAATTTATACAGGAAATCTGCATAAACCATGGGTTCAACCGATGGTTTTAAAAACCATTTTTGTGAATTCGGGCCTTTCACTC
Source organism: Lytechinus pictus (assembly GCF_037042905.1). Classification (NCBI taxonomy): domain Eukaryota; kingdom Metazoa; phylum Echinodermata; class Echinoidea; order Temnopleuroida; family Toxopneustidae; genus Lytechinus; species Lytechinus pictus. Next base: position 23,410,953 of record NC_087257.1, read on the forward strand.
CTAGAATAATTTATGACAAGCTATCCCAAAACCAACAGTACCCCACCAGGGAACTTTCTCTGTAAATCACCAAAATAATAATTTGGTCTTCAAAAAGCAAAAAAAATAAACAAGTTAGCTTATCTGAAAGAGTAATTCCTCTCCTTCAAATTATTAAAATAGAACAGAAAACAAGACACAAGAGCTTCGTTGGCACAAGTTTTTACAGACTGCTTGGAAGAGTCACTACTTGAGTGAACCCCAAACCTTGTTTCCTCCTTGTTCTTTGAAGTTCTCACTGAAAATCATGTACATGCTCGTGTTATTGTTGATCAATTTCGACAAGTTATGTATCATTTGAAAGCTTAGGATGTGGTTTTTTAAACTCGATAAAAATCTAAAAATTCATTTTGGGCAACTTAGAGTTGGTTTCGGGGACCAAACTATTATTAGGGCTTTTTACACAGAGGACCATCCCTGGTGACTTATTGTTGATTTTTGGGGTGGCTGGTTTGTGATAATGGGGTGTGTTCACACTAACCTTCATGTGAGCAATTTGATCCTGTTCCCACTGGTATTTCTTCATCTGATTCTCTTCTTGCTCCATTCTAGTCTTCACATATGAATCAAAGTTACCCTAGGTAAAAAAAAAAAACCCAAAAGATAAGAGGATGTTACATTGTGTGTGCGATTTATTTTTTTCAATCAGATATGATTATTTACGTCTGGGACCGACTTTAGGCTGAAAGACGTGTCAAGGGCTTGAACCTCAAAATCAATGATAACTTCCCCACAAAGTGTGGAGTACAGGCCCATGCAACAACATCCAACACACTCTTAACATTAGTTTGATCTAAAGAAAATCATCTCATCATTTTATTTGTACTTTATTTACATAAGGAAGCATTGTCAGTAACAAAATAGCTTTCTGCAGCAGCACTGTTCACATAACATAGAATGTTTTATAATTCTCTACAGGATGGAAGATTAAATATCACTCTGAAACTTTAATGTGAACAGGGCATGCTTCTGAGTTCTTATACCAGTGATACCATCATCATTCGAAAACCTTCTCTCCAACTTGAACTCATTCAGAATCTGGTAAAGCAAAAGGTTTCTTTATAATCATGTGATGGTTCACACTATTCAGGAAGTCACAATTCAACAATTCTACTATCCGTTACGAAATTTCCCAATGGCAGCTGGTGAATGGACTACAAGAACATTTACCTATTTTATAACCATTTATATTTTGTTATACTGTATCTGTACAGATGAGTGAAACATAAGGCTATATACTACTGTGGGAGTCAGAAAAAAAATTACACTTCAAAAAGCATCACCTTAAAGATCAATTCCAGTTGTGGGGACGATCTCAAAATGACTTTTTACAGAATTTAATATAATGATCACCAAAGTGTCTGTTTGTATGAATAAAAAATATGTGCCAAAGGATTCTGGAAGAAATTGTGTAATTGCTGAGAAATGAGCAAAATAAGCGCGGATTCTGTCACTTCCGTCGGGTCTTTAATGCAGCAATAATAATACACTGTCCCACGTGTGCCTACCTGTGTTGGCGATCTTCAGTGTGAATGTTTTTTAGCTTAGATATTATGATTTCACAAAGTTCAGTTTATGTAACTGTACCAGATCTAGATCCACGATGATATAGTAATACTTAACCTTGGTTTTACAGACTTTCTCACGAAATCAGTATTTTACTGCAACTACTGTCATTTAGCTTTAAAGTTGAATTAAGAAGGGGGTGAGTTTCCATAAATATAGGTTCTACATACAATATATAGTATATATAAGTTGTTCAAACACATAGCATGTCACAATAATCCTCTGCCTTCTCGATATTTTGCTTTGAAAGTCTATGAAATTAGCCACCTGTCAGAGCCCGAGAGACGAGTGTACAGAAAAGTCACTCGGAGTGTGACGTCACCGGGGGGAATTTAGTATAAGAGGTGCCTGAATGTCATACAGAAATGCTATGCAGAGAGAGAAAGATATTTTACAATTTTTTTTCAAAGCAACTCAAATCAAACAAATAGGACTGATATGTACAAATCTTTACTTTCCCTGTATAAAAAACAGTATGAATAACCACCATGAACTCTTCAATCATGATGTAAGATAGCAAACAGTGAGTTATTGAATGATATTTTCACTATTTCTCATTTATTTTATCACGATGTTCAATCAAGTGAGTATAGCTAGAAAGTAATTCCGGCGGCTAGCTCAGCGCGCGCTGAACGCATAATACTAGTACACACAACACCCAGGCATTGAGTGTACTGTTATGGACCGGTCTGGTATGTCGACTTAGTTCATGGCCGTGCAGCGATCCCCTGGCGTTTTTTCTTCTTTTCTTTTATCTTTGACTCCACTTTTATATCCTCTGGATCATTTCCACTCATAGCTCATTCCACAGAACAATCTTGAACCAAACGTATAGTATTCTTTCTCGGCCTTCTGAGTTGTTTTCTATATTTAATTACGCTAGGGGTCACCGTCACACATACAAACGCAATTCGGAAGTGAGTTGAAGACAGAAAGATATATAGTAATTAGTATACATCTCTATGGTTGAAGACAACAAGAACGGTACGGTAGCTCGACAGCTAGCTGCGCCGGAGCGGGCGGCCGGTCGGCACAAAGCAATTCCGCAACCAACTGTGTTTTTTTGCAAGAGCCGCGTCACACGCGGATAAATATGTCATAATAACACGTCTGCTACGTTATCGACTGGTGAGAAGATCTCGATCAAATTTCATATTATTCACCTTGAAATTATTCCTTTAGGGTCTATGGTATCATTCTGAGGGAATTCACAGATTTGGAATAATAGTACGGCCACAAATATTTTAATCATTTCCTCTTTGCAAGTTCTATGGCTCGCAGATACAACTTCAACAGCAGTTATTCCATATGAAGGAGTACGTGCATAGTACAAAACGGCACTGCCTTTTTTACTACACCGGGACCGAATACCCCCCGGTGACGTCACACTCAAAGAACACCCGTCTCGGTAGGCATTGCAGGAGCGAACTCAGGGAAAATGGGTAGGGATAAATCGTTCAAATTCACTATTTTGAAAAAAGAAAATGGGGGGTCGAATCACCTATTAGTGTTTGGGGGGTTGTAAGGTTGCTATTAATGTAAATATCTCAATATTTGGAATCGTCTTCTTAATTCAACTTTAAATACAAGTGTCATGAAGACACTTGTATTACATATGGCCTGTAAGATTATATTTCCCAAATAATTTGATACCCTACATATGTAGTATAGGTTTATGCTTGGATAATTAGTAGGCAGTCTTTGCTGTGATGTAAATTTTGATTTGTGCCAAAGGTATGACTGCAATTAATGAATGTAATTGCAGAAGCAAATGAAAACCCTTTGAAATGATTTTAACTGTGTTATTTGTTGATAGATTTCACCAAACCTTTATTATTGTTTGTCAAGATTCAGCTCATGAAAAACAACATGATGCAAGGGTACACTTCCTTCTAATAGATGGACACAATGGCCCGTATTCTGAAGTCGGGTTTAACTTAGACCATGGTCTAACTCTGTGCTTAAATTATGGGGAGCCAAATATTCAAAAATTCTGTTCCTATTGTATATTTCTTATGTTTAATGTTTTGCTTTCATAATGAAGAAAAATACATGAAAATACTTAATTTATCATTCCCAGACAATTATGAACAATTTAGGTGTCATATGAGTTAATAGATTGGATGTGTACTGTTAGGGAGTTGTGCCCCAATTCGCTCACCATAGTTAAACCACTACTTTAAACCAGGGTTTAATCTAAACCTGAGTTCAGAATACGGACCAATGTATCAAACAAAATGAAAACTTAGAAAAAAAGGAAGAAATACTTACTCCATAGCTATTTAATTTCTGTTTATGTACATGAAGTATATTTGTACAGACTCCATTCAAGAAGTCTTGTGAGTGTGATATAAGAACCAATATCCTCTTGTACCTGTGGGATGAAAAAAAATAAAAAATTAAATTTAACAAGTGGAATGCCTCTGGCCGTCTCACCTGCATCACGCGATTCAATATAGCAGCAGTGCTGATTTTGAAAACTACTATAACTCGCACAAGATGTTCAGTGATACTTGGTTACTCTTATTTCCACGTTTTATGAACTAGACCAATACACTTATAGAGATATGATGGCAATTCAACAAATACCCCCAACGTGGCCAAAGTTCTTTGACCTTACATGACCTTTGACCTTGATCATGTGACCTGAAACTCGCACAGGATGTTCAGTGATACTTGATTACTATTATGTCCAAGTTTTATGAACTAGACCAACACACTTTCAAATTTATGGCTGTAATTCAACAAATACCCCAATTTGGCCAAAGTTCATTGACCCTAAATGACCTTTGACCTTGATCATGTGACCTGAAACTTGCACAGGATGTTCAGTAATACTTGATTACTATTATGTCCAAGTTTCATGAAGCAGATCCATAAACTTTCAAAGTTATGATGGTAATTCAACAGATACCCCCAATTCGGCCAAAGTTCATTGACCCTAAATGACCTTTGACCTTGGTCATGTGATGTGAAACTCATGCAGGATGTTCAGTGATACTTGATTAACCTTATGTATAAGTTTCATGAACTAGGTCCATATATTTTTTAAGTTATGATGACATTTCAAAAACTTAACCTTAGGTTAAGATTTTGATGTTGATTCCCCCAACATGGTCTAAGTTCATTGACCCTAAATGACCTTTGACCTTGGTCATGTGACATGAAACTCAGGCAGGATGTTCAGTAATACTTGATTAACCTTATGGCCAAGTTTCATGAACTAGGTCCATATACTTTCTAAGTTATGCTGTCATTTCAAAAACTTAACCTCAGGTTAAGATTTGGTGTTGACGCCGCCGCCGCCGTCGGAAAAGCGGCGCCTATAGTCTCACTCTGCTATGCAGGTGAGACAAAAAGGCAAACAACAAAATTGAAAAAAAAATTGCTATACTTTAAGAAATGTCACTTGATAATCATTTTGATCTTGCATGAAATCATATTTTGTTAAAACCATTTTGGCTCTGAGAAAAATTGATATTTTCAACACAAAGCCAATATTAATTGCTTCTACTCATAAGTGAACTTTGAACTATATTGAAGATCAACGGCTCTAAAAATTGTCCTCTGCCCCAAGTATTGTAACCTTAACATTCAACGCTGCCATTCAATATTTATCTTAAAGGTAATTGTATTGCACAAAAGTGAAATATGCACATCTTTCAAAATAATTAATTAAAATACGATGAATAAAAGTATCAAATGATAGCTTGTTTTAGATATTTCATTAGAAAAACCCTGAAATTTCAATAATGAACGCAGGGGCTTTTTTTAATATGATCTCTTATTTCCCTGGGAAAATGATATCCCTACCTTTCTCCACCAGTACATGTAAATGTAACAATATAAATTATAGTTTCTGTCTTGTCTACACAGGTAGAAAAATGTGAAACAAATTCCAACAATGGATGAATAAACTCTCTAAAAGACGTATACATGGATGAAAACAATGAGGATTTTACAGAAATAACTGACTCTTTCAATTCTTCCTCAAGCCACACGCAAGCTTCTAGATCGAGATGATTTGTAGGCTCGTCGAGCAGTAATAAATGGGGTTTCACAAAGAGCGCCCTTGCTAGGGATATCCTCATCCGCCACCCTCCGGAGAAGTCTTTTGTCTTTGTTTGCATCATCTCTTTGGTGAAGCCAAGACCGTGGAGGATGCGACCTGCGTTGACCTCCGCCTTGTCGGCGTCCAGCTCATCCAGACGGTCGTAGATGTCCAGTAGCCTGTCTTCAGCCTCTGTGAATAAATAAACATTTGAATTTTGACTTAAAGTTGACTTTTATAGAGATACAGTTGTGCTCAGAAGTATTCATACCCCTAAGAAAATATGTGTTTTTTGCATTTTTCATAAAAATCAAAGCTGAACTAGGTTAACTTGCATAGTAGTTTAATACTACTAGGCATTATCTACAAAAGCATGCTAATTTTATTTTTATCTCATTTGCATAATAATAGAGAAGATGACTTTTCTGAATTTTCTGATGTTCAAAAGTATTCATACCCCTGTCTTTCTCAAGTATAATACACCTTATTTTTCCATAATTCAAATATATTACTACCCCCATATGGTTTAAACTGGACCCTATAATGTCAGGCATGAATACAGAAGAATTTAAGCCATGTTGCATGGTATCCAAGAAGAGGAAGTTCCTTAGATCTCAGAAATCTTCCCTCTTCTGGGGTTTATCCAGATGTTAGTTGCCATGTTGATAAAATTGATTTCAAATCAATTCAATTCAAGATTGGGGAGGTGGGGGCCTTTCGCATTTTTAAAATGAAATTTTGTTGAGAAAGTCAGTCTTTTAATTCCAGAAATATCAGTGGTTCTATAAATTGAGAATCAGTGGCAAGATCTTTGTCAGTTCATCAGAATCAGCTTAAACTTCATCATGGTCAAGCGAAAAGAACTTAGTGACGACCTGAGATTGCGAATAGTGAATGCTCACAAAGAAGGTTTGGGCTACAAGGCAATGTCCAAGCGTTTTAAGGTTCATGTGGCTACTGTCCAGAGCATCATCAGAAAGTTCAAGACTTTCAACAAAGTGGAGAACCTTAAAAGACCCGGAGGGAAGCCCAAAGTCTCAGCAAGGCAAGGAAGATGTTTAGTTCGAGCTGCTGCTGTCAACCCCAGAATCACCACAAAGGAGATGCTAAAAAATCTCCATGGCAAAGGGACCAAGATCTCCAGGCAAACCATCCAGAGGACCTTGAATAAGGCAGGATTGAATGGACGACGGCCACGGAAGACTCCACTCCTAAAACCAAACCACACAAGATCACGTTTGGACTTTGCCAGAAGACATCTGGGAAAGGATTAAACTTTTTGGAGGTCTATTCTTCGGTCTGATGAAATGAAGATGGAGCTGTTCGGACAGAGATGCTGCCTACATCTGGAGGAAGAAAGAGGAAGCCTTTATCCTAAAGAACACAGTGCCCACAGTAAAACATGGTGGAGGGAGCATAATGCTTAGGGGCTGTTTTTCAGGAAGAGTCTGCTGAAACACTTCAACTTGGCCCCGATTGGATCTTCCAACAGGACAATGATCCAAAGCACACTGCCAAGAAGGTCAAAACAGGGTTTCAAGAGAATGCAGTTTACGTACTGGAGTAGCCGAGCCAAAGTCCTGACTTGAACCCAATCGAAAACCTTTGGAAAGAGCTCAAGGTGAAGGTCAACGCAGGGAAGCCCAGCAACCTGAAGGACTTGGAGAGGATTTCAAAGTAGGAATGGGCCAAAATCTCTGTAGAGACATGCAAGAACTTAGTAACAAACTATAGGAGATGTCTGGAGGCAGTCATTGCGAATAAAGGCTATTCAATTGATTATTAACTTGTGGTTCGTGACAGGGGTATGAATACTTTTGGACATCAGAAAATCAAGGAAATTTATCTATTCTTTTGATATGCAAATGAGGTGAAAATAAAAATGGCATGCTTTTGTACATGATACCTAAATGTATTTGACTGATTTGTAACTGACTCCAGTTCTACTCTTACTTATTAAAAATGTAAAAAAAAGTGATTTCCCAAGGGGTATGAATACTTCTGAGCACAACTGTAAGTCAGAGTTTGAACTTTTTTCCATTATGGTTGTGAGTTAAAATGCCCTTGATAATTAATCAGGAAGTTACTACCAGTATAGGGGACCATTGCTGAAAGACTTGCGATCAAACGCTTCTTGATTTTCAACCAATGAAACAAGCATATCGTTGGCAGTCATCCAAACCGTCGTATCACACTTACGACGGTGCAAACCCATTTCAGAGAAAATCGACTACAAATCTTACTCTAAAACTAATTTTCACACTTAGCTCCCCTGCCTAAACATAATCATTACTAAAAACATGGTTGGAAAGACCACAAATATTGCTTGACATTGGTATCTTTATTTTTACACAAAACCAAAGATCGGAGAAAATATCGCAAAACAGCTACATGCTTGTAATTTCGGTTTGAGCGGTTTAGATTTTTTCACTGTTCAAAAACGCCAGAGGCGATACAACAACCCTGACCGCGATTTCAATGCAAGCGGTCAGTCAAAACGTTGTATCGCTTTTACGTTTAAAGTCAATGCAGTGCTGATAGGACGGTTTGACTGTGTGCAATAGGTCCCTGGCCTGTAACATTAAAGATGCAATCAACTGCTCGATAAAGTTCTATCTTTATGTAATAGGAAAATCATGTACAGTAAGTTAACATCAATTACAAATGTTAATTGCATCCATTTATGAAAGACCCCCCCCCCCAGTGGGTGTTTCATAAAGCTGTTCATAAGTTGAGAGTGACTGGTGATCCTTTTATCATTATGCAATAATCACTGATGAACATTTAATGGTGAATATCATTTACCACAAGAAAGGATAACCAGTTGTTCTTAAGTCACTCTTAACTTACCTACAGCTTTATGAAAAGGCCTCCTGGTGTATGGAACTGCCTATTGTATAGGTGATATTACATTTTCACGACATATGTATCCAGATTGCACATGAGCTCAATTGCATGCTACAGCACATCTGTAACAAGTGTGAATGGCATGACCGACATCCCAGTGTAACTTCCAGGGATCAGGGTCCCATCTTACAAAGAGTTGCGATTGATCCGATCAACCACAACTATGGAAAGCCAGCAACGCCTAACATCTAAATTGCATGTTTATTCAAAATATTTTCTAGATGATGATGTATATTCATACATTCATACGTGGTCTAGTGGTTTTGACTTTCGCCTTTGAAACAAGAGGGTCGTGGGTTCAAATCCTAGCCATGTTTTCCTTCAGCAAGAAATTTATCCACATTGTGCTGCACTCGACCCAGGTGAGGTGAATGGGTACCCGGCAGGAGTAATTCCTTGCATGCACTGAGCGCCGGTGATGGTAACTTGAGCTAAAGCCGGGGTAATAATAGCAGCGCTTTGTATCTTCAGGCAAAAAGCGCTTTATAAATCCAGCTATTATTATTATTAATATTATTCATCTTTGTCTTGGTAATTCAGCTGAGGACATTTTGCTAATTTCCTGTAGGAAAAATTATGATATTAACGAATTTTCATAGTTCAGGTTGATTGGATCAATCAAAACTCTTTGTAACATGGAACCCTATTCTTGTTTTCATTATTGCAACAGTAAAAAGTAAATAAGTATTGCTCAATAGTGGAAGATTAAATGACTTTAAAAACTGAACAAACCTGGGCCTTCTAAATGTGCCAGTTCTTCTGATTCTTTCTCCAGTCGTACCCTCTCAGCGTCTACCTCTAGGACACATTCTAGAGCAGTCTTGTCGCTGGCGGCCATCTCCCTTGATAGATGGAAGATATCCATGTGATGGGGGATGGGTACTTCACGCTTCCCTATTGCATGCAGTAAAGTCGACTTGCCTGGATACAGAATTACAATTTAAAATGAATAGTACAGCTGTTTAAAGATAAATGCCAGGTGTGGTAATGATTTCAAAATGAGTTTGTGTCTGTATCTATGAATGAAAAATATGTGCCCAAAACATTCTTGAAGAAATTGTGCATTTGGCAGAGAAATGAGCAAAATAAGCATGACATTACATCAAAAGTTTGTGTCTACATGTATTTCCAAGTACATGTAATAATACTAGTAACACATTGTCCTAGATGTGCTTATCTGTGTTGGTCAGCTTCAGTGTGATTATTTTTCAGTTTAGATTTCATGATTTCAGTAGATCAGAGATGACATGGTGATGAGAAGAGTCTAATCTGGTTTTACAGAATTTCTCCTGAAACCTGTGTTTATTGTGACTACTTTCATTTATCATTAAGGTAATGCAAAAAATTGAGAAATATGCTGACAGGAGTAGACATACTACTAGGAATGCAGGTTAAGTAAACACAACCGCCTGTTCGTGAAGCGAGTGCTCTTCCATGTGGCCACCATGCACAGTTTGGGGACATTTCAACCTTCTGACATCGATGGTCTTGAGATCATGCATAACAAACAGGTTTAATAATCATCACCAGTTAATCTATAAATGCTACAATCACCCGTGTCATTTAGACCTACATGTACATGTAGACCATACCAACTTCTTACATTGAGCTAAAATCTTTTAATCAAGGAACAGTTCGACCCTGTGGCGTTTATTTTATTTATTTTATTTCCAGGCAAAAGACAACAAGAATATGTACAAGAGGAAGAAATTACCACCGACTAGTGCCTGAGGATGACTTAAAGGTATTGTTTAACTTTGTGAGCAGCCGATTAAAAAAATTCTCAAACCAAGATGAAACATGTGTACAAGTGCATGTATTAGAACTAATAAACCCTGAAAACAACCATTGTTGAGAATGAAAAGCTAAAACTACAAGGCAAACCCCGATTTTGTAAATAGGCGTCTTATAGACGCCTAAATAGTACACATAAGTGTATGGGATGAAATTAAGATGGTGTTTTCGGTCACTTTATATTTCAATTTTTGAAGCACTAAATAATTATTTTCAAACGCAATTTTTTCTGGGCTTCATTTTTGTAACATATCAGACACACAGGTGACAAGTGTGACCTTCTAGCTCAGATTTTTTTAAAGTCAAACCAATGTTAACCAATCACTTTAAAAAAAAACTTGTTTCTGTTATGAAGCTCTCCTCACTAGTCGGGGTTTACAAATATACAAAAATAAAATTGGTATAAAATGGCAATATATGTTTAGATGCATCACTTATTAACACAAAGACTGTCTTAAGGACATGCATCATATTATAACCAGCTTAATGGAGAATCCGCTGTTACTCTACCATAATGACACTCACTTAAGCCGTTGAGACCAAGGCGCCTACTGGCATTGAGCTCAATCTTTGAATCAAGGAACATTTTGACCATGTGACGTTGATGGTCTTGAGTCATGTGCGACATTATAAATAGCATTATGGAACATCCCGATTATCTTCAATTACACTCACCTGAACCATTTAGACCTAGTAGACCATACCGCCTACCCGCATTGAGTTCAATCTTTGAATCAAGGAACAATTCGACACCATGGAATGTCAGTGTAACGTTGATGATCTTAAGATCACAGCTGGCTGGATGCGAGACTAATACACCTGTACATGACCTGGCGTTGGCGCTGATGTCGACATCGTTGAGGTCATCAGTGATGCCATTCACTGCAGAAGGATATCACAAAAAGATACTTTTGAAAAACAAGGTTTTGAGAAGTTATTGTCAGAAATTTACTTTAGATGACCCGCTTTCATAAACCTTGCGAAAAAAATTTAAACATTGTAGAAATTGATGAAAACCTTGCTGTCAGAGAATCATGCTGTAAGATTTCAGTAGCTTGTAACTTTCGAATGAAAACAAGTTATATTATAAAGGGCCTATATCTCTAGTATAGTAAGCAAATGCCTGTGTATTTCTTAACTTACATTTAGGCAAAAGGATATCAATCATTGAATTTTTTCAATTAAGTTTCAATTAAAATTATTATCACATTTCATGTGAAGCATTTTACAACACCTTTGATCACTTCTTGTTTTTGTATTTTCTTCATAAGATCTACATGGTGTATAAGTTGCAAATTCCAAAGTCTCAAGTAGCCATCATCATTTGAATACCATATTTCTTCACAGATAGATCTGAATCTGGTAAAGCAATTTTGGCAAGTATAATCATCTGATGGCAAAACTAAACAATTTTTTTCAACCGAAGAGATGACAAATGTACACTTGTGCATGCATGCAAAACTTATCATCAAGTGCTTGTTGCGCAGTGAATAAGTTATTCACAGAGTCACTAAAAATCAAAACAAATTTTATGGGAACTAGATGGAAATCATAGACAAGGTGTTCTAAAATATTACAACTCAAAGCTATGAAATGTTAAAAAGAAAAGAAAAATAGATTTTACCGCTGATATGAGGCATGTGTTCAATGATTGCATTGCATTGGCATGCATTATACAATCTAGGGAATACCCATGGCCCTGTTGCATAAAAGTTACTACTAATAGTACTTTGATACTTTAATATCCGGTGTTAAGTACCATTCAATCCTTGATCCCGACTGGCTATTGACCATTGCTACCATGGTAATTACCATAGGATGGCAAAGTTATTGTATTGGTAACTTTTATGCAACGGAACCAAGTTCAATTCCATTCCCTTTGTTCAAAAATTACAGTCACGTACATCAGCTTAACTAACCTCCATTTGTTTGTCCATTGGTTGTACCATTGGTAGTGCCGTTGGTTTCTGCTTTCTTGGCTCCGCCTTTTCCCTTTGGTGCCCTCTTTTTTGGCATAGTGAAGATAAGTTATCAAAACACCACAGCGAACAAAACTCTACTTTCAGCGCTGTGAAGTTCACTTCAGGTCACTGGGAAAACACTGCAAACAACCTTCAACTTTGGTCTCCAGGCACTGATGTTACCTAGAATTAAAAAAAGAAAGATACCGGTAATCGTGTTGGAGTCAACTGATACAAGCATTGACCATATGTAAGACCATAGCAGATCTATATAAGAAAATTTGAATTGCATGTAATCGTTGTCTATCGGCTGTCAGCCAAACACGTTCGTGTTAGCATTTTCAGTTTATGATGAACAGGAATACTAACACCAACGTTGGCTCAAACTGCAAAAGAAACATGATGACGACCGATCGTTGGAAACTGACACCAGTTCTTTCAAATCAAAATTTTGGATATTAAATCACATATTTCACGAAGCTGGTTAGCTGATAACATACTTCTTTAACTTTGCTTTATTACGCGCTGTTTCCCCCACCAAAACAAAAGGGGGAATTAAGCAGTAACAAGCTAGACCCTAATCATGACAATGCTAATCGACGAGGGTGCGATACTATCACCTTTTTTTCTCCATAGACGATAAAGTTAACGTGGTTAAGCTTTGTGCGAAGCACGGCAGTGCACAGGCACTACAAGTACCGTACTATGGGAGACTTCGGTCTATTGACGGAGGGGATGCTGCAGAGCCAGGCAAAATCTCAGTGGAGCATTCCCGGGGGTGGGGGGGGGGGGGCACTCGACCAAAAAAGTGGTAGGGGTGTGCCGCGGGCGAGACAAAAAACGGGGGCCTTGGAGCGGGCTTATTGTAAAAAGGAGGGTCCTTGGAACGGGCTTCGGAACTACAAATGTTTGTGAAAACGGGGGTCCTTGGAACGGATTGCCAGCGTGTGCGGTGCGTATTCATCCCTATGTAACGTGCATGCGTGCATGATGCAGCTAGCGCGGCCTCCGCCGGGTGCGCTCGCGCGGAGGCGATGGTCAGACAGCGCTCTGCGGCCGCTTTTCACCAAAATTGCAGCTCATTGTAGCAGATCAATGCGACCGGAACGGCGTAACGAAAAATATGCGAAGCTTTGGAGCGGATTTCTTTCTTCTTATTTCTCGATAAGAAAATGCTATGCTTTGGAGCGGCTTTCTTTGTTCTTTTTCTCAGACAAAAAAGGCTATGCCTTGGAACGGAAATTTGAGTGTAAAAATGGGGGTCCCCTCCGCGGCACATACCCACTATGCATTATATACTGAGTGCCCCCCCCCCCCCGGGGGAGCATTATCCTGACAGAATTAGACTGAGAATGAGACAGTCACCTTTATCAAATTTTCATGATTTTACAAGGAATGTATAATTATAACTTAGTTAGATCTAACGTTACATTTGTATTGTACATGTAGATCTAGTCTGATCTTAGACCAAAAGCTTCGGTCCAGTCTCTGTTTAGTGTTATATTGGTTGTTCCGCTGAACTCTGTTGGCTCCACTCACCAATACAGAGACCGAAGTTCTAACTCGATCTGTACAGGGACTCAATGGTTTAAGTTCGGATAAACCAGCGAAGTCATGGAAGTGGGAGTTGCACGACAGCTGAAGTACTTAGTAAGTCACTGTATTTTCTCCTTTTAAGTTGATTTTTTCCTGTTTTGGTGCATTCCAGGGCAAAACGGAATAATCTTCATTTTGGATTTTGGTTCAGTTCTATTTATATATTTTTATGACATAAAGACAAAAATCGATGAGCTCCATCGGGAAGATTTTGCATTGCACAATTTTGCACGATCGCAAGCCGTCTGTGTATGAGAAATAAAAAAAAATAAAAATGTAAAAAAACTCCTAAGAGTCCTAGAAACAGACGGCTGCCAGCCGTCTAACGTCAGTTCTACAAGTGTTGGTGTTGCCCTTGTTGCCTGTTGGACAGTAGAGGCGCACGGCCAATGGGAGACTCTCTCCAATAGGGGAGACAATCTCCCACATTGGAGACTTGCTTTGCAAAAGGACAAAAGAAACAACACCAACAAAAGCATGATTTTTTCCACCCAAAATTTTGTCTTACTGGGGTCAGACGCCCATTTGTTTTGTGTGTGATTGACAACAAAAATCCTTACCAAAACAAAAGTAGACGGTGAATTTTTAAAGTAGACGATGAAAAGGGGTAATTTTTCATGAGGAATCTGCTTGTCACATTTTTATTTGCCGCCAAGGTAATCCTTTTGCAGCAAATGTAAACAAAGGAAATTGGACTCCAAAACTGGAGACTGTCTCTAAAATTGGATACCAAAATTCTTTACAAAAGTCTCTGATATTGGAGATAATCTCCCACATTGGAGATAGTCTCCAATATTGGCCGTGCGCCTCTACTGTTGGACTCGGCTAACAAGTAACAACATTAACACCAGACTTAGACCAAAAGCTTCGGTCTCTGTTATGTTGGTTGTTCCGCTGAACTCGATCTGTTGGCTCCACTCACCAAATACCAAAATCTTCGGTCTCTGTTATAATGCCTGGTTGTTCCGCTGAACTCGATCCGTTGGCTCCACTCACCAAATACAGAACGAAGTTCTAGCGCGATCTGTACAGGGGACTCAATTGCCATATGTTTATGTACTTAAGTTCGGATAAAACAAGGAAGTGAAGTTGCGCGACAGCCGAAGTAAGTCACTGTTTTTTCCCCTTTTAAGTTTATTTTCCCCCGTTTTGGTGCATTTCAGGCCAAAACGGAATAATAATCTCTACTTTGGTACAATTCTTTTTCAATATTTTTATGAAATAAAGACAAAAATCGATGAGCCCCGTCGGGGGGATTTTGCATTGTAAGTCCCCTAATGGTGGCTGCACAATAGCGAGCCGTCTGTGTACGAGGAGAAATTAAAAAAATATAAAAATGTTTAAAAACTCCTTAGGACAGGTGCCAGCTGTCTAGTCTACGCCTAGACCAAAAGCTTCGGTCTCTGTTATGTTGGTTGTTCAGCTGAACTCCGTTGGCTTCACTCACCAAATACAGAGACCGAAGTTCTAGCGCGATCTGTACAGGGGTCTCAATGGCCATATGTTTATGTGTATTAAGTTCGGATAAAACAGGGCAGTGAAGTTGCGCGACAGCCAAGGTAAGTCACTGTTTTTGTTCCATTTAACTTGATTTTCCCCATTTTTTGGCAATTAATGCCAAGAGGGAATATTAATTTGCATTTCGGTCGCGTTAATTTTCAAAAGTTTGATTCATTAAAGACAAAAATTGAAGAGCCCCGACGGAGGGATTTTGCATTGTAAGTCCCCTAATGGTGGCTGCACGATAGCGAGCCGTCTGTGTATGAGGAGAAATTAAAAAAATATAAAAATGTTTAAAAACTCCTTAGGACAGGTGCCAGCTGTCTAGTCTACGCCTAGACCAAAAGCTTCGGTCTCTGTTATGTTGGTTGTTCAGCTGAACTCCGTTGGCTTCACTCACCAAATACAGAGACCGAAGTTCTAGCGCGATCTGTACAGGGGTCTCAATGGCCATATGTTTATGTGTATTAAGTTCGGATAAAACAGGGCAGTGAAGTTGCGCGACAGCCAAGGTAAGTCACTGTTTTTGTTCCATTTAACTTGATTTTCCCCATTTTTTGGCAATTAATGCCAAGAGGGAATATTAATTTGCATTTCGGTCGCGTTAATTTTCAAAAGTTTGATTCATTAAAGACAAAAATTGAAGAGCCCCGACGGAGGGATTTTGCATTGTAAGTCCCCTAATGGTGGCTGCACGATAGCGAGCCGTCTGTGTATGAGGAGAAATTAAAAAAATAAAAACATGTTAAAAAAACTCCTCGAAACAGACGGCTGCCACTGCCAGCTGTCTAGTCTACGCCAGACTCAGTCAGAGGTTTAACCGTTTGGTTTATATCACATCTGGGAAAGTCTGGGAAAGAAGTCATCAGAATAGACGTCTAAGACTCTAACGTTAGACACTGTCACACAGATCACAGACAGACCTTCCTCAGTCAGACTCAGAACAAGAACATGGTCATGGAACAGTCACTCATCATCACTCATCAGACAGTGACACTAAACTTAACACAGTCAGACAGCAGTGTCACACAAACTGACAAACAACAAGTCAAACTAAGATTAGAAGTCAGCACAAACTCGTCACCAGTCAATCGCGCATATTATCGACATCGACGTAAAATGGCAATGAATCAGAGTACAAAAAAGTAGAATCACTTACCGTAAAATAAGTAAAATATATGCGACGACTGCTTTGATTCTTTGTCTGAAAATCTTTGGTTGGTTATTTAATACACGCAGAACACATGTGAAATACCGGCGCGCGTTTCCTAGTTTTCCGAATGAATGAAAGAATCATCGTCGCAATCAAATGACGTCATGAGCCGGCTTTTCTAGTCTGTGTACCAAACACTTTAATTTACTACCTATATTGTCGTATATCTGAAGAACTATCGATGTAAAATTATAAAATAATGTCATGAAAAAATTTGAAAATCAATTTTTAAATTCACTAAAGTGTTAATTACATGATATTTACAAAGATAGTGTAAAGATATTCTGTAGCTATGTCTTCTATTTAGACTACTAGTTTCCGGCGCTTCGAAGAAACTTTCAGTCGCTGTTATATTATTATCTTCTTTTTGTTGTTCTTACTTTTTTCATAAGTTAAAATTTTCAAATAGAAAATAGTTTTGAAAAACATAAATAACAAATAAAAATGTAAACTCATTATTTTTTAAATATATTTTACTTTAAAATAATGATTTCCGATATCAACTACATTTCTTTGTTATTTTACAGACTTGGATGAAACTATTTGAACTATTGAATTAAAGGGCAAATGCACACGTCCAGATCAATGATTAAAGGTTATGTCTACCCTAGTTCAAGTTTCAAGTTCAGGTTTTAAGATATAAAAAAAACAGGTGAGTTTAAAAAGAAGATCAATGAATCAGATGATACAAAAATACAATATAGAATACATGCCCCATAAAATACATGTGTATCCATTTTAAAGATCTATTTCTTGAAGTAACATTTATATAATTGAACATAATAAATTCAGTAAGCACAACTCTACGTAAGCCCTCCAATATGAACTCCTAACAAGAAAATTGCAACATTTTACAAAGGTTGCATCTTTCAGAAAAAAAAGTATATTGGCAAATAATGATACCATATTCACATGAATAGGCCTATAGTATAGCCAGGGAAGTACTTCCCTGGTATAGCTGAGGTGTGATGGCGCGTGTCGGCTGTCAAGGGCCGCGAACAGTTTGAATTGAAAATGGAGGGGGGAGGGGCTGACCATGTAAAAAACACACACGGTTTTCTACACCTTTATTGATAAACAGAGGGGGAGGGGCTGAATCCCTTATAGTCCCACCCCTCCCATTCCGCGACTCATGTTTGTAATTGAGTTTTACAGACGTTTATGAACCACAGGTATGATTATTTACGTCTGGGACAGACCTAATGCTCGAAGCTCGAAACTTCCATGCTCGAACCCAGCAGGCACATTTTTCAATTGTTTGAATTAAACTTTTTTTATTTTATTTTGTTATTTCTTTTTACAAAATTGACAATATTTTTTGACCAGCTTAACTGAACCACAAAATGTTGAAACATTTGTAATTCATTGGTAATTCCGCATGTCTGGAGAAAATTGAGATATTTCATATCTAATTAAATGAAATACAAAAACAAAGTAGTGTGTGTGACGTCATCAGTCCCATTATTTGCATCCCAACCAGGATGTGTACAATTAACTGTTGAGTGAAATTAAGCAAAACTTTAAAATGTCATAACCTTCATATTTTCCATCCGAATTCGATGAAATATTCAGTGTTATGGTTGCTGAAATTTTCTCCTTTTATTCAAATTTACTATAATGGGTGGACTTGTCCTTTAAATTCAACATTTACATAATGTAAAAGACATGGGCGGAAATACAAGGGGGGACAGGGGGGACGTGTCCCCCCTACTCAAAATAGTAGGGGGGACACAATATCAAATGTCCCCCCTACTATTTTTGGTCTTTTATGATGGCAAGAAATACATCATTCTTAATCGAAATAAAACATTATTTTGGGACGAGTTGGGTCGAGATGACCTTACTTTTGGGATGATAACCTTTTTTTTGCTTGTCAAATTTTCCAGCCCCTTGTCCCCATAGGCGGATCCAGGGGCCCGGACCCCCCCCCCCCTGAATTTTCAGAAAACCTCGGAAATCGAACTTTCATTATTTTGTGTGATTTACAAATTGATTTTTAAAAAGTTCTCTGTAATTTTTTTTAGTTTTATGGTCTGAATATTAACATTTGCTGCTTGCGCTGCGCGCTCGCAAATTTTGATTTATCAGGTACCTATTATTTTCGTGTATTCCATAAATTTTTCAAAATATCCCTTTTCAGGTCTGATTGTCAAGACGTATCAGCTAGCGCTTCATACTGCCATTTTGATTGGCGAATTATGTATGTTTCAATATTGATTATACAACAAACTACTTAAATTTCCCTTTTCATGACAGTTTATCAAAAATTTTAGCTCGCGATTTGCGCTCGCATTAATGGTTAAAAATATATTAACTGATGCATCCTATTCATATTTACAAAAGTGAAATGTCCAGTTTTTATGCCATAATATCATCAGATTTCGCACCCTCATTAGGCATTAATAAATATATTAATTTAATAATTAAATTGTCCCTTTTGTTTCATCTCGCGCTTAGGAAGATAGTCATGTAACGCCTTTATGGCTAAGTGCAAGCAGTCCTTAACAGGTACCAGTTCAAAACGTATATAAAAATTTTCTGCTCGCGCTTTGCGCTCGCATTATTAATACTAATCCTTTTCATGATTTACAAAACATGAATAGAGTATCTCGTTCAGTAAATATTATAGGACTAAATCTCGAAATTTTCCGCTCGCGCTTTGCGCTCGCATCAATTGTCTACTTATATACCTATTCTGCTTGAGTTACAAACAGTGCTTAGAATTTCCATTCTTTAGGTGAAGATGTCAAAAAAAATTCAGGTCGCGCTTCGCGCTCGCATTATAAGATTGTTAAATGCTAAATGCAAGCAGTCTTTAACAGGTATCTTTTCCATCAGTTCATTTCTTCTCGCGCTTTGCGTTCGTAGTAATTATTTAGTTGCATACACATCTTTTTCAGGATAACAAACATTGCCCAGAATGTTCTTGCACCACTGACTACTTAATGAATTAATTTCTAAAACAAGAGGTACAGATTCTATTTTCCAAGTTTTGGGAAAATGGTTTTAGTAAAAGGAAACTGATCAGTCAGTGAGGAACTGCAACATTTTCCGTCTTTCAGTTGACACCGTATAGGCTTAGCCGAGTGTACATTATGTGAAGAGTAAACTCAAATTCATAGTATATGTAATAATACAATATTTCTTTAAAAATATGCGAATTCCACATACATGACTTTGTGACATGGACCTATCCACGGAGGATTATCTATTGTTACTGCATGGGGGTGCTGTGACAATGCTCCACAGTAACAATAGACTAATACTCCGTGGAAAGGTCCCTGCTTTGTGATAGGGTAATACTACTAATTTTCTTGGTCGTGAAACTTTTGGGGGTCAAGTGCCCCAAGGCCCCCGCCCCTCTAGGCCCTGGGAACGATTTATTAAGAGGGGGTGCTGGTTTTGAAAAAAAAGGTAAATTTTGAAATTTTTTAGCATACCAAACTTACATACGCAGCACCCCAGCACCCACGCTTCTCAGGGCCATCCTCCCTCCTACGTATACTAGTTATGACATTTTAAAGTTTCACATATTTTCACAAAACAGTGATGCACAACGCAGTGACATGCAAATGAGACGGATGTTACGGTCAATGATGTCCGTCACTCAATATTTCTTTTGTTTTTTATTGTTTGAATTATACTATATTTAATTTTTTACAGATTTGACAATAGGGACCAACTTGACAGAATCATATAGTTTTAAGCAATGCTAGTTCCACATGTTCATGGAGGAATCAAGAGTTGTTTCACTTGACAATGAGGAGAAAATTTGAATATTTCATATTTCATATAATAGAATACAAAAGAAATAGTGAGTGGATGACGTCATCAGTCTCCTCTATTGGATACCGACCAGGATGTGCGTATAACTGTTTTGTGAAATTAAGCAAAACTTTAAAATGTTTTAACTTTCTTAGTTTACATCCGATTATTATGAAGTTTTCAGTGTTTTGCTTGCTGGATTTTTCTCTTTTTATTCAAATCAACTTTTTGTTGAGGTGGACTTGTCCTTTAAGCCCTATAAAAGTGACTATTCAATATAGATCATGCTATTCCTGAAAGTAGATCATGCTATATGTCTTAAGGTAGGTCATGCTAAATGTCTTAAGGTAGTCATGTTAAATGTCTAAGGTTAAGGGTTGTAATTATTTTGTGGGTGACCGCAATGCTCATATAAAAACACAGTTCTCTTGTTTCGTCTCGAGAATTGCGAAGTCGAGAATGAAAGCCATCAGCCCTTGGCTATTGACATGTAACCATGATGTAGACCAAGCCCTATGATCGATAAGAATTGATTAATGACCAAGAAAGAAGCTGCAGGGGGTGGCATTTCACCCCCTCCCCCCCAAAAAAAAAGGGGGGGGGAGAAAAGAAGAAGATGGTTGATATGACAATAGCTTATTCTTATTTATACCAACATACATGTATTTTGAAATTATTTTTGAAGTATATTTAGAGTAATCGAAATTTTGTTATTGAAATAATCTTTACACAGTCCTGTACTCCATTTTCTGAAGTGACATAATTTCTATTAATTAACATCAAGGTGCATACAAATGATTTGTTTCATTAGACTAAATGAGAATTAGACGAAAAGGGTATTAGACCAATAGTAGTGTAATAGACCCAACTCAATTAAGGCGACCGCGCACCTTACGATTGGTCTGCGACCCGATTTCAGAATAAATTGTATTAGAATTTGATGCTAATATTGAGACTTGGAATATCTTACTGTGCAATGTTCTAAATCATCGTACGAATACCTATGTTCAAATTTGTGACTATGCTGTCATCCTTCTTAGAATAAGCGAATTGATATCTAGTCATAATGACGTCATCATAGCAGTCGTACGATTGGCTACGATTTGAAACTAATTTGGCCTTTACTCCAAAATAAAAGCTTGCAATCTTTCAAAATGGTTATACTAGTATTTTTTCAATTGATTTTAACCTCAAATAAAATGATATGTTCCATTCACATTTTCAGAAAATGAGCAAAATGGGATTTGTTCCAAAATCGGATCGCGAACAGTCGTAAGGTGTGCGGTGGCCTCAAGACCTTTAGTTGATAGTAGACCAAATAGGTTTAGCTCTTGTTGTATGAAACCATTTGAGAAGTAAACTAACTACTTGTAGACCAAAGTGAGAACCTTTCTTAATAACTGAGCTTGGTAACAACATCATACTCATACACTTATTACATTCTTCTGAATGTCATCTTCATTATTCAGGGCCACGGGGATCTTAATCTGCTTTCATATTTTTGCACTATTATCAAAATTATTATTAATTTGTATGCCTCAACTTTCTTTTCGATTTCGACGAAATTCTTGGGTCATGCTCGTTTTTTTTATTTTACCCCTCTTAGATTCAAATTTGTTAACAAAATTGAAGGCATCGGTAAAGGTTTTTAAGTCCATGGGTTACTTCTATTGTCTTTTGCTGACGCTTTTTTTTAATCTCAGAAGAGATCGCTGGAATTTTAAGTATTCTCTCAGCTTTTAAGGAGTTTTTGGCCTATTATTTTCGTGTAACGCCACGACCAAACAAAATCAATAAAACCTCCAGGTAGTCTTAAATCATTCATTTCATCTTTCTAGAAACCGCTACGCTCATCACTCGAAGAAAGAAATGAGGACAATGGACGCCCATAACAATCCTTTGGAATCAAACGGAGTACAATGGAAGATTATGGAGAAGTCAAGCGGTATTACCCCGAGGTGTGCACGGTGTGAATAGGAAAAACGGGATGGGAGATCGGGTAAGAATCTATGGCAGGCCCATGTCGTCAAAATTAAGCGGACGATACAGATGTCAGGGCCCCCGCAACACAAAGGGTGCGATGGATATCAACGATAAAAGAAACCATCTGATTGGTTTCTGGTCAATGTTTGTATCGCAATTTAGCAAGAGCTAACATTTTGTTACGTAGTCAGGTACTTTAAAAAAGTATCATTCTCTTTCAAGCGATGAATGTATTTCCACGAAATAGAAAAATATTCGAAAACTTTAACCAAAAAAGTGACACTTACACACTATAAAAAAGTATGTTTACTCACTATAATATTATGATACATCATTAATGTTGCTTTGTCTTTTCATAATGGCCCCTGACAGAAATTGAACGACCCCCTTTTTTTTTGCTTTTCAGAATGCTGATGGACGGAAATAGCTTTTGTTCCCCTTTTAACTATCTTTTTTCTTGGGTTGTGAGAAGTTTCTGCCCCTCAAGACAAGTTGTTGTTATAATATACACCATTGTTTCATTGGTCAAAAACTCACTAGGATCCATCAAACATGTGTCCCAATGAAAATGATTGATTAGTTATGCACTGCAAAAACTCCGATGTTGATTTAACACCAGCCCGGAATCTATATCTGTCCACACCTGAGAAGTATTGAAATAACACCAGTTTGGAATCAAACCAATGCTGTTTTAATACTAATTGGTGTTGTATAAACAAAATATATCTGGTGTTAGACCAAAACCAAACTGGTGTTGTTTAACACTTCTCTGGTGTGGACAAATATCGATTCCGGGCTGGTGTTAAATCAACACCGGAGTTTTTGCAGTGTGGCATTGCGTGCTTGCCATAGGATCCCCTATTGAAATGAGATCAATCGTTATTTCTTTCTTTGCATTCAGCAGATAATTCTTCACTTCACTTCCTCGAACAAGATGCCATGACACGCACGGAAGATAACAATTATACATTCAAATACGGAAAACAAAACGAACATTGCGCGCGAGCGACTTATCCTTAAATTTATTGGAGACTCTTAAAGCTACTCAGTAATCAGTGTTATTTGCCTGGGTCATTATCTTTCAATTCCAGAACTTCAGAAAGGCTATAGTTTTCTATTGGTGTTTTGCAGCAGATATTGGTAAGTAGATTTTGATCAGTTTCAAGCTGATATACTTCAGGCTGTAGATGTTCCATGAGGAAAACGAATTCTTATCATTTAGTGTAAACACTGACTATATAAACCCCTCAAAAAAGTTTGGAAATCTCACTTTGATCGATAATCATTAATTATGTGTGATTGATACAAATGAATATATGATTTAATTCTCTTTAAAATGATACCCTACATGATATGATTGTGGTTCACATGGAGGTACAGTGCCTTGAAATGTGGGGGCAAAGTCAAAACTCAAAAGTTGCAAAATGATATTGAAAGTAACTTCTCTTTTTTCCGTGGTGATGAGTGTGTTTCTCAGCGGTTTATAATGTGTTCATGCACCTAAACATCAACATTAACATGGAGATCTGTGAGATAACATGGTTTGAGTTGTGGTTTGAAATACCCATGCATGTTTGTTTGTTATATGCTTGTGCAGAGGTGTGTTTGATTCCATGTTAATGTTAAAGTGCATGAAAACAAAAGAAAAAGCTGAGAAACTCGCTCATCACCACGGGAAAAAAAAGAACAGTGACTTTCAATATTGTGTCATTTTGTAACTTTTTAATTTTGACCTTGCCCCAAATTTCAAGGCACTGCACCTCTATGTGAACCATAATCATATTATGTAGGGTATCATTTTTGAGAGAATTAAATGATCTTTTGAATGATATCAAATATGCATTGTGTAACATTGGGAGTTGGGAGAAATTAATGGCCAAACTCAGATTTCCAAACTTTTTTTGAGAAGTTTAGTTCAAGACAGTTTACTCCGACGAATGGTGTTAGTGTAACTAAGTGGTTTGACCTGTAATAAGATAACAATTTTAAGGGGGGTGAGTTCTGGATACAGAATACTCTTTCCTGAGGGGTAAGAGCGAATGAAAGCGGGAGAAAAATGAAACATGTCGGTCATACATATTGATTCTGTCATGTAGATTTGGCATAACAAGAGGTAAGATCTGACAGACATTAATGAAAGTTAATCGGGAAATACGTTTTGTGCAATCATAACAAAAACATGGGGTACAAATCAAATAATAGGAAATCGGTATATGAGCTAAGAGGGAATAAAACGCGAAAAGGAAAGAGAAAGGGAAACAGAAAGGGGAACAATTTGCTGACTCTCCGACTTTAAGCCAACCAAATTCAACCGCGAATGGAAGTAAGTACACCGATAAAGAATATGATTCATAACATCTAAGTTATCTAAGGTATATAGCTTCAGTAGGAATATTGCTATATTCTTTTTAAAATGTAATAACATGGATGAAAGTCTGTCTTTAAAAAAATAGAGGCTCTGTTCACTCGACAGAGAAACGTTAAAAGGGTAGGCCCACAATCTGGATAGGTGCTCAGCATTTAGATGCAGGTAGAGCAGTATCCTAACTGAAGTGACTACCCTGGGTAAATAATAATAATAATAGTGATATCTTATTGAGCGCGCACACCGTCCAGAGACGCTCATGGCACTAGCGCAGCAACAGTTCCTTTAGATACAAATATTTTATACACGTACACAAACAGCTACTTACATATAAATAGAAATCTTAAATCACTACAAGTACCATCCTGCATCACCATCTCTGAAATTCCCAGCTACATCCTGGTGGGGCCTGGTGCCCTTGTGCTTGCTATAAAACGTTGTTATTATTGTTATCATTATTATAGAAGCTTTACAAAGTTAAATCAAACATGAAAGCCACATGGGGGATTATAAATGATTTGATTGGCAAGAAACCCAAAATATGACCCAAAGATAATTTCACAGTTCATGATGTTGCGATAAATTCAGAAAGATGTAGCTGATACCTTTAATTCCTTTTTTGTTAACTTAGGACCCTCATTGGCAAACAAACTTGACAGACCTGATAAAAATTTTGGAAAATTTCTTCCTACACCCATTAACTCTTCTTTATTCTTTAACCCAACAAATGTTCAGGAATTAATTGAAATAACAAAAAAATCTCAAATCAAGCAAATCACAGGGGAATGATAGAATTAGTACTTCCCTTCTTAAGCAGATCATACACTATATTACCTCTCCTTTGTGTCATATTTTTAATCTGTCGATTAGCACCGGAATATGTCCTGATTCCCTAAAAATTGCAAAGGTAAATCCTGTTAAAAAAAAAAACAATCCGCATGAAATAACAAATTACAGGCCTATTTCTATTCTTCCCAGCATTTCCAAAATATTAGAGAAGATTATTTACAATAGACTTTATAAGTTTCTAGATACTTTTCATTTTCTAAATTCAACCAATATGGATTCAGGAAAGGACATTCGACTGATCAGGCTTAAATACAAATATACGATAAAATTACAAATGCAATGGCAAAAAAAGATTATATAATAGGAGTATTCATGGACTTAAGCAAAGCCTTTGACACTCTTGACCACCAGATATTACTTAAAAAACTTGAAAATTATGGAATTCGCGGAATTACACTATCATGGTTTAAGAGTTATTTGTCCAATAGAAAACAATATGTAATTCACAATAATATTCCTTCTGATTTTCATTTAATACAATGCGGAGTTCCACAAGGATCAATCCTAGGCCCCTTGCTTTTTTTAATATATATCAATGATTTGACTACTGTAACACCTTTGTTATCATATGTAATATTTGCAGATGACACCAACATTTTTTGTTCACATAATAGCTTAGAAACTTTAGTAGATATAATTAACCGTGAATTGCCAAAACCAACTTTGTGGTTTAAGTGTAATAAGCTTTCACTCAATATAGATTAAACATACTTTATATGTTTCAAGTATACACACTCACATGGTAACGAATTTCCTTTTAATATAAACATAGATAATATTCCTCTCAAATGGAAAAGAGAAACAAAGTTTTTAGGTGTCACAATAGATGAAAATTTAAATTGGAATGAACATGTATGTTGTATATAACTACTAGTATTTCTAGAAACGTAGGTATACTTTACAAAATGAAAAACATAATTCCACATACAACTCTTATCATACTATACAATTCATTAATATTACCTTATATATCGTATTGCAACATAGTTTGGGCAACATGTGCAAAAACTTAAATTAATACAATATACTTATTACAGAAAAAAGCAATTCGAATCTGTACTGATTCCCAATATTTATCACACACAAATACATTATTCCATAAACTAAAGACTCTAACAGTATTTGACATAAATTCACTTCAAAGTTTACTACTTATGTTTAAGTACGTAAATAAAATGCTCCCACCTTCATTCCACAATTTTTATACTCTGAATCTATTCATTCATACCCTACCCGTAACTCTTCAAATTTCAATTTAATCAACCCCAAATTGCTTATTGCGCAGATATCCATAAGACACCATGGTCCAGATTTGTGGAACTCTCTACCAGAGTCTGTAAAACAATCTTCGTCTCTTCACTCATTTAAGGCAAACGTTAAATCTATGTTATTATCAGAATATTTGAAGTGAAATTTCTGTGTCGTTATATCCTTTTTTTATGGTGAATTCATTCCTCCTTCGATTTAGTTATTACCAATATCTCCATCATGACCACCATCATCTCCATGGCCTTCATCATCATCATATCACCGTCACCCTCACCTTCATCATCTTCATCTTCGTACTAAAAATATTGCATGAATTGATGTTTCGTATTTAAAAATATATGCCCGCATTCTGCTTTATAAATGTATTAATTAATTTAATTAGTTTTAGTTTGGGATTGTCATTTTTCTTCAAGCAATCTGCTTATGATGACAATCCTTCTCCTGCAAATTGTGAATATCATATAATAATTTGGTAGTCAATAATTTTTGTCTGGAATTTTTTTTAGTACACTTTATTTATGATTTATGCCAAAAATGCTAACATATTATGTTTATTATGTTATGGAAAATGTATTATACGAATGTTCCATGGATGCAGAAGAAAACAATAAATCAAATCAAATCAAATTATCATTAGTATCATTATTATTATTATCATAGGGATAACAGACACATTAGAGCTTACTCCCACCATTACCTCTTTATAAATAAGATGTATATAATTTTGAGTGACTTTGTAAGGAACACAAATTTGTGTGGGTAGGAGTGTGTGGGTGAGATTTGGTTGACTACGGTGTAGTGGGTGTGTTTTTGGAAAAAAATGTGTGTAAAGGTGAAGTTGTGTGGGTGGGTTAGTGTCTGTGAATGAAAGTAGTATGCTGGTGTGCGTGTTGGGGTTCGTGTGTGTTTGTGTGTGTGTGGGTTGACAGTACGTGTGTGTGTGGGAGAAGGTTTGTGTGTGAGAGAGTGTGTTCACTATTGATTCATTTTGTAAGAACTGTTTGTTTTAAAGAGAAAGTAAAAAACCTTTAAAATTAGTGAGAGTGTGTATGGGTGCGTTGAGACACAGTGAGAGGGCGAAGTGTTCATCTCTTAATGCATTTCTAAACACTCGGGTAAATTTTGCACCTTTTATTTCTTCCGGGTGTATCCTACGATGGCAAGGAATTTTACTTCCTCCTGAAATGAAAGAAAGAAACATCTCTAGTCACGTTTTGTCTCCACTACTTTATAAACACATCGGAATGTGAATTGGAAATAATAGACATTACATGAAGAAAAAAAATATGCCTAACATTGAACGCGCCTGTAAGAAAGAAAAATTGGTGATCGCGATCGATACTGGTTTCCCCGATGACACTATCGGATACAAAAGGTGTTATCGATTCAGTCTGGCCGCAGTCCTTATACTATACTATGCGGTGAACATCACGAAGTGAAATTGATCTCACTATAAGATATCGACAAAGAAAAGTACATATGTTTGTTCTACCCACATCATCATTACAACTCTTCACGATGTACTATTGTTGTCTTTGACCTTTCAGTTGACGTCACTTAATTGAATTATGTCTCGTAATGTTCTTAGTTGTCTAACTAGAGAGAAAAAGCGAAACGAATACAAGAAGGAAAACAAAAAATTAACAAGAACATGATCTCTTTATAAAATCATGTAGTTAAAGATATTAGATTATGGTAAGAAAAGATAACGAGATCACGTGATGCCAAAAGGTGCAAGTAGGGCCTATACTGTTCTTGCCATTACAACTTTATCATTCTTATTCAAATGATTAAACTTGCAGTAAAGATCACCAACTTCGTTGCCACCCTACTGGAAAGAACACAATGTCCCACAGTGTGTGCAACAGTGTGTTCACAGTGTGGAACACAATGTGAAATCACCTTCACACAATTAAATCTAAGCACTTCAATAGTGTGAATCACATATTTACATAGTCGACCATGTGAACACGGTGTGAACACACACACACTGTCGAGGTGTCCATAGTGTGAAAATATCTTCACACTGTGGTAAGAATTATTACAGTGTGAATAATAGACACAGTAATCGTGAGCAGGGGCCTGTTGCATTAAGAGATGTAATCAAACTAAATTCTAAAAACCAAACGAAATCTGATTTCCATC
Organism: Lytechinus pictus; assembly: GCF_037042905.1. NCBI lineage: Eukaryota > Metazoa > Echinodermata > Echinoidea > Temnopleuroida > Toxopneustidae > Lytechinus > Lytechinus pictus. Next base: position 23,439,956 of record NC_087257.1, read on the forward strand.
CGATAAAAAGCGCGCACTTTGTACTTGTGTCTGATTATTTATTTGCAATTTAAACGCACATTCACTTATAGGCAAAGGTGATTTAGACTAAGTATTACCTCAATCAAATTTGATTTTGCTTCAAATTAATTATTTCAAAATCTTGTATTATTATTATTTTTTAAGAAATGCATCATTTTTGTATCATATAGTATTAGGCAAGCAAATATGATTTGATAAAGAGAATTAACCTGATACATACGGTTTCATAATTCCTGTATCTTTATCATTCTTTGTGTATAAGGCATCTTATAAATGATGATATGATAACCCAATAAAGATTCATGATAAAAAGTATCACATTCTATATACTAATAGACTTTAAATAGGCTCTTTAAAATCACATGCGTTTAAAAACTACACTTTCATTTTATTGCATAATAGAGCACGATCATAAACCAGTTTTCCACGCTATCAAATTCTTTATTAGCATGTTATTTCTTTACTGACAGATTGCTATGAATTTGATATAATTACAATTTATGACACACGGCAATCTTTTTTTGTCATGTAATTTCTTCAATGAAAAAAGAAAAGATTTACGTGGGCTTGGATATTAACTATATTAGAGTAGATATGTTTCTTTTTATTTTCTGTTTTGCTGTCATTAGCTTGTAACTGAAATGGAAATTACAGAGAAAATAATCTCTTTGCAAATTAATCAAGATGAAATATAAAATTCAAAATAATAACTGCAGCATGTGTCTTAGCAACCTTATTTGTTCTCTCTATTTTCTTGCATTCGCATTTGCTTCTGTATTTCAAAGAATAAATCGATTACACCCAGAACTGCTGGAACTAAGCTCCATGTTTGGCTATAAATTTCTACTTATTTTCATTTGAAAAGCCGTTGATTTGTCTAAGATAGATTCCTTTCAACTTTATCCTACCCATACATACGTCAGAATGGCAGGTGAAAATTGAGCGAAAACAGCATTAACAAACACCCTCATCACAAAAGACATAATCACTACTTTATCACTGTCCTAATGGAATGAAAGACGCCTCAGACATCTGCCGATATCGTGAATATAATGTAACTATTAAACGATTTTTTTTTCAATACAGGATCGAAACCATACTCGCTTAAAAATAACAGAGAGAAAGTTTTAATTACTGCAGCGAGTTTACTGCACCGATGTTTTCAATTGTTCTGAATCTAAATAAATCTTTCTTCTCAATTGTCTTTTGTCTTTTAATTTTTACATGCAGGCCATTCGAATGATGACGTACACCACTACACAAATCTCTGTACATTATTTCAATTCACACCAATCAAGGAGATGCCAGACGGAAATGCGTTCACCTGCGAGTAACAGACGACTAGTCAGACAGCATTCAATTTACGTGCCGTGCCAAAAATATGAGCAGCTAGCTCAATATGTTCGCCAGCATTAGGGGGATACATCAGTCTTGATTCAGCTCACCGAGTGAGATATACCATCAAGAGATGAGAAACTTGGAAATATTAATGTCATTAGATGTGTTAAATTGGAATCATAAAGGCATCTACATTCCGACGGAGATTGAAAAGATTGGTAAAATAACTTATCTAGATTGTTTATAAAATGCTGATTCCATTTTCTGTGAATAATTTAAAACCACAGCAGCCCGTTGAACACGTCGAAGACAATTTCAAGTGATATTGGAGAAAAATATGTCAAGACGTTGGATTCAAATAATGTCATCTGTGGAAAGGATTGTGCTTTATCAGCAAAAATTATAGGATTAAATTATACTCTAACAAAAACCATCAGTCATAGTATATCTTGAATAATGCAAACGTTAACATTTTGGATCGCACTATATTTCAGATCCTAGCATCATGAGTTTCTTCAATTGTTTCTTTTCGTCTTCTATATTTCCTGATCTTTGGGATTAGAAATGTCAATGACATTCGAGGGGAAAGTGGGTGAAAGGGTATGGATGGTAGAACATACAAGGTCATTGGCATACTCGGTTCAACAAGGCTCCACTCGGTGAATCACGCTCTTATGTGTTCGAGCGCAAAACACGATGATGACGGTTGATGATCAAACTACAGGCCGATCGATCACGAAAATCAGATCATCTGATGAAGCGAGGAAGGTAATTAATGAGTTATTGACGAGGAGAAAATCGAATACTAAGATCGTGAAAGAGGTCAACTTGAATCATGATGAAGGGTCACGTGATAAAAGAAGGAATAACCAATCTCGGGAGGCTGACAAAATCCCAAAGCGATCGAATTCCTTTTCATTGCCGAAAACTGAGGATGTTGCTGCCGTTGGTGGCAACGCATCACCAAGGAATCCGCGGGCGGTAGGAGCTGGAGGACGTAAGGTTTCGGGACGGCGGTTGATCTCAACAGCGTCAACCCCGCGAAGAACAAAAAGTGAAACGAATTTAAATCAACCGCTACCGGAGCTTGATGCCTATCAAAGACACGCGTCAATGACACAGCTTGTGTCATTACATCCACAACCTACCACACCACGTCACTCGTCGTCGAATCTCGACAAGAATAACACCGATGCCGGCGCGAAACATGCTGCCAATGCCAAGTCGCCAGGGTATTACAGTAGAAAAATGCAGGACCAACCGGAACAGCACCTTGCCTCGATGCACAACCGACCCAACAAGGAGAAACCGTCTCCTGCCCAGCGGTTCATTGATGCAAAACTGAAGTCGCGGTCAGAGAATTGTCTCTTACAGTCGGGGAAACGCCGGAAACAACCCAGCGGCGCTAATGCCAAACACGGTGGAAACTCGCTCACTCCTCGCAGTCCCGCAGTCGGTCGGCGCTATGAGACGCGTGAAAAATCTCGACCGGTAACGGATGCGGTTGACGCAAGTTTTGAACCGCCGCGAACAAAAGTGGTAAGAGAGCGGTCATTCGACATGACATTTCCCGGTTACGACGCACGATATGAGCAGCAGATAGAGGTACCTCAACTCGATGACGTTGATAAGGAGATAGAAGATGAATGTAAAAAGAAATCAGTTGACAAGTGCAGAAGATGGATGAATAGATATATGAATTATGAATAGATTTCTTCTGCGAAGAAGCAGGCATATATTAATATAAGTTAAATAACAAATTTAGCAGATAGAGAAAACCTTTACTATACATGATTTTTATATTTAGATATGAAATGAAATGTTCCGTAATAACACACCCGTCCAGACTATTTAAACAATAATTAAGAAAGATGTGCTACACATTACGCTTCAAAAAATATAATCCCAAGATTTATGTCGATCATGTATACTCGTAAAATACGAAGATGATTTCAATGATAAATCAAGATGTACAGTTTTATTTTCAGAATATGAAACATTATTTTTGAACATTCTTATTCTTTTCCAAGTTCTGAAATAGTTAACGATGGAAACAAATGTATTGTCAAATACCCTTCATGCCCTTCATGACAAAAACAAGGAAGTCATTGTCGAAAATTGGTGAATCAAAACAGCGGTTTAGTCCTTGACTCTGAACAAACGACATATTTGCAACTTTTCGTCATCTCCAAAACCTAGGACGAAACTGCTATTCAGGGTTCACCAATTTTCGACAAAGGCCTCCCAGTTGTTTTTTTTTTTTGTGGGGGGGGGGTTATTTTACGGGCTTTTTTGATATATTTGTTATGTTCTTGGATCCTCCGTATTTGCGAAGCGAAAACTCCCTCCTGACGGAAACAATCTCTTTAAATCCATTAACGAAATGACGGATGTCAGTCCATAATAGCTCCATGGTAATCCCTTCTTTCGAGATATATCCCTCGAATGGAAATAAATTTGTCAGATTATCTTAATAGGAAACCATATTCTGTACGACAGCAAAACACAGTTCTGCTTGTAAATGTTAAAAGCTCACTGGCGGATCCAGATGAGGAGCCGGCCCATGCCCCCCTTTTTTGAGAGGCACAATTAAAATTTGTAATGTAAAAATGCAGTTAAAACAGAAGTGTGCCCGCCCCCCTTTTGAAAGTGAAGACCTTTTTTTCTTGCTTGTCAAACTTTTTCCTCGGGAAAATGTGCCCCCCCCCCTTTGAAAAATTCTGGATCCGCCCTTGTATAAGCTCATCTGATTTGCCATACATAATATGGAATACAAGTCATAATTGTGTATGACATGGATATAAATTACAATTTTAGCTTTCACAAATGGTATTAAGATCTAAGGAGATACCAAGTAGAGATTTGAATTTGTTTATATGTATTTTATTTTGACAATCATGAAAACCGTATTTTTTAAAATCATTATAATTATGTTTGTACAAAGATTTGAATACACCAGAATTTACATGAAATATTTAACTCATTGTTGTGAATGGGAGAATTTGAAATGTGTAGAATAATTTCGATTTTTATCATATATTTCTTGGGTCGTTTGTGGTAATGAGGTTATAAAGGGAACTTCTATGTTTGCAACTCTACCTTTTACAAAACAAATCATAAACTATTTCAATGGGATATTTCATTTTCCGGTTTCTTGCCTAATTTGCTCCTATTTCATAATGTATATTTATCAAATGATTTGATGGTGATTGTTTTATGTACTTAAAAGAAAATCTTATCAAAGGCATTATGAATCATATTTTGTAAGCATTTTGTGTAATAAAATTGATTCGTTGAGAAAAGAAGAAATGATATTGTACTGTTCAGTTATATGTGAAATAAAAGACTTTGGAATTAGACAAAGGGTCAGAATATTACTTTAAGAAACATTAAACTGATATGGGAACGTATCAATATATTACGTTTTTTATACTTGAACTATAGATACAACAATCTCAATAAAATATGCAACAAAATCGATTTCCTGATATACTTCTAGCGATGACAATAATTACAATTTATTTAAATGAAATGTTCATGTGACGCCTTTCATAAAATTTATTTAAAAAAGTTTTATAACAACACTAAAGAGGTGAATGGACTTCATTAGATATAAGATTCCTTTACAGCTATACACGTAGCATGAAAGCATATCTTTATGAATGTATGCAATACCATTTTGCATGATTATACTTCGTTTTATAATGCATGACATGTAAATTATTCCCTCATATTTCTTTCACTGATCTACAAATCTCACAATATTTCTGTACAGCAGTTTCAAACAGTGACCGTATCACACTAGTTTAGTATAAAAAAAAAGAAATAGCTTACAACGGAACGAGATTTGTCTGTTTACAGTATTCATTTACAGAATCACAAGATCAAACTCTTCGGTGATAGATTTATTCGGTGATGAATTTGGACAATCATTGAAGTTTTATCATATAAATTTTGAAAATAAATGGGGAATTCACATTTAATCCTCTAACAAAAAAATATCATCCTCAACTTTCGAGTGACATTCATATTACATACAAACCTCTAATATAAAGCCAAAAGATTAACCGAAAAATGAATGTGAAAATTGAATCTTGACACTTTATAAATATACGAATAGATATGTTCCGACAAAATTATCCCTTCCCTTCAAGAAAGAGAGCATGAGGTGGAAACGGGACCCAATAAAAAGGGAAAGAGAGAGAGAGGTGGGGTAGGGTAGGGAGGAGGGAGAGGGGGAGGGAAGAGAGGGGCATAGACTATACTATGGATTCGAAAAAAAATATTGAATTGATGTTTGTGCGTGCGTGTATGTGTGGGTTAGTTAAGGGAGATGTGCGTGTGAAAGAGATCGTGTGTGTGGGTGTAAGGGAAGGGGTGTGAGGAAAAAAAGAAGTACAGATTTGTAGATGTGAGGCGGGTGGGTGGGTGTATAATGGATATGTGTGAGAAAGAGAGAGAGAGAGAGAGAGAGAGAAGGAAATGGGGATCTTTATCAATAAAAAAAAACATGGAGGGAAGAGATGACAGGGAAAATGCAGACTTTCAAGAACGTTGACTGCCCTTGGTAAGAGACAAATCAATAAACAAGGAGCTACAGATGTAGAAGTTTCTTTTATATATTACGCTATTTTCTATGCTGCAATCATTGTTGATGTCAATGTTAAAATCATAGTGACAGATCTCGACACCAACTTCTTCATCATACCTAATCAAAGCAATTAATATGCTAACCAAAACATTAAATCAGAATATTGTTCTCAATATTTCCTCTACGCTTTTGATATTGCTTTCTATACGTTGGAATTTCAACAAATGTACATAATTATAAAAGAATAAACTGGAGACTGAATGAGAATGAGAAATTAAATTAAAAAAAAAATAACATCAGACAGAGTGACATAAAAGAGAACTAAGAGAAGGGTAAGCCTATTGTTAGAAGTAAAAAGGTATGATAGAAATATTGGAGACGGGAGAAATGGGATAGAGAGGGAGAGAAATAGAGAATGAGGGTGAGGGGGGGGGGTAAGTAGTGGTGGCAGTAAAATTCCAATTGTGACTTGTCTATTCTTTTGTATTAAAGGGGAAGTTCACCCTGAAGAAATATTGGTGAAGGTTTGATGAAAATCCGTTAAAGAGTAAGAAAGTTATTAGAGTTCAAAGTTTTGGATTTGTGACGTCATAAACGAGCAGCTGCCCCATGTGTTATGTAATATAAAATGCATGAATTTCAAATTTTGTATGGTTCCTGATGACTTAATTTTTTTTCTATTCATGATCGGGTGTGAAATGATTTGTCTATTGATATACAAAAGGTACAGTGAAAACCATTTTCAATTTTCTGAGAAAATGACATTTCATTGATTTTTTACCATTCGCTATGTAGGAATGCTGCTCGCACATGACGTCACAAATCAAATAATTGAAATTCTAATAACTTTTTAATTATTTGATGAATTTTTCTCAAACCTTCGGCAATATTCTTTATTATTTTTTCTGCTATTTTTACAATAAACTTTTTGTCAGGGTGAACTTCCCCTTTAAAGAAGAGGATAATTTCTTGGGGAAAAACTAGGTAGATTCGAAACTCAAGGTTCTTATTCTGTAATAATAAAAAGAGTCGTACAGGAATTCGTCCTCCAATGGGATGTGACATATAAAGTACAGACAAACATCAAATTCTATAGCGAAATGACATTTAAAATTGAATTTTGACATTCGATTGATGTTCGGGTAAATGCATTCCGACTAATGCATCCCTAGTCTTTCAGAAATAGAGCAAGAGGTCGAACAGAAAAAGAACGGAATGACAACGATGGAGAGTGATGGAGGAAACACAGAAAAGAGGAATGTAAAAATGTGAGGGTGAGGGTGAGTGTGGGTGTGTGTGGGTGTGTGTGTGCAAAGGATGGCGCGTGCGTGAGACTGGTACGGGGTTGGATTGCACGTGGATCCCTGTGTAAGATTGTGTGTGATGATATCCGAGGGAGTGTAGGAGGGACGTGGGTGTGCGTATGTGAGTGTGGGTGTGTGTGCGCGTGAGAGAGAGAGAGAGAGAGGGGTAGAGAGCTTTACACGGGAAGAGATGAAGCTGACTTCAGACTGTGAAATGTTGGCTTCCATTGGTAATAGGCAAATGGATCATAAACATTGAGAGCTCGATAGTGGATGCATTTGGTTTTCGTCTAGTACTCTGTAACCGTAGTAATGGATATTGAAGTCGAACAGTAGGCCTACAATAACAATGACAGATTATGACACTCTATATTATTTACAGTCATCACCTGCTTATTAAAAGAATAATGCGTTAGACGTGTTGTCACATCCATTTCACCTTACTTTATTAATCCAGTTCAAAGGGTTTAATAGGATACTAAAATAGTGAAAATCAGATTTGGGATAACATTTATTTTCTCTGCCTCTTTCCTACAACTGTACCAATGACAGGTGATTTGAGTTTTTATTAGCCAGTGCAAAAATCAAACTCAAATAATTTATGACATAACAGGTTGGATAAATTGAACTTTGACGGAGAATGAAAAATGTATTGAAAAAGAACGAAAATCCAAGATCTGGGGTAAGTGATGAATCTATTGCCAGAATTAAAAAAAGCATACATTTAACACTAATGACGAGTAGAAAAGACGAAAGGATTGAAAATAGAGAGAATGAGAAAGAAAGGGAGGGAGGGAGAGAGATAGAGTGTGTGTGTGAGGTAGGGGAGAGATAGAGAGAGTGAAAGAGAGAGAGAGAGAGAGGGAGAGGGGGAGAATTGGAGATTATGATAAAGAGGGTTAGAGAGAACACTGCATGAGATGAGACAGAAAGAGAAGGGGCGGTGAAAAAAAGAGACAGGGCGAATATTCGAAAGGTTGAGTATTTAGATTACACTGAATATTACGAAAATCAAAGATGGAGTGTGTGGGGGGGGGCAGGGACAATGGTGAGTTGGCAGAAATAGGTCAAGACATGTGTTATCTACATTTCGTGCGAGTATTTAAAAGAAAACTATAAAAGAATAGGTAAATAAGACCCCCGATATTCTTTCAGTTTATATCTCTCAACGTTATGGACTCTGACCGATGTAACGATTAGACGTCGACTTCCACAGTTGTGTGAGGTCATCGATCACGGATCGTTTTGCCCAAGACGACGAATGCGATGCTTCAGCTTCTTGAAACTAAGTTTGGTGATGCTGCAAAGATAGGGGCGAAAAGATTATCATTATGATTTTTTTCAAAATCATCATCACTTCTTGCCTACTGCCATTATAATAACTATAATGTACATTATCTCCATCGCCACCACCATCATCATCACCACCATCATCATTATCATCATCATCAACATCAACATCATCTTCATGATGATCGCGATCATCATCACCATCATTATCATCATTATCATCACTGTCACCATCATCATTATCACCTTTATCATCGTCGTCATCATCATCATCTTCATCATCATAACCATCACCATCATCATCATCATTATCATCATCATAACCATCACCATCATCACCATCATCATCATCATCATAACCATCACCATCATCACCATCATCACCATCATCACCATCATCATCATCATCATCATCATAGGAAGGCCTACTCAAGATGTAATAGCAAAGTAATCTCGCAGTAGCAGTATAAAGTGCGTATCAAAAAAAGTTTACACTTCGAAAAAAAATCCTGTATCATCATAGTCATTATCATCATCATCACTATTATCAACACCATCATCATCATTATTATCACCATCATTACCATTATCATCATCACCTTCATCATTACCATCATCACCATCACCATTATCATCACCATCATTCATCATCATCATCATCATTATCATCACCATCATCATCATAACCATCACCATCATCATGATCACGGGAAGGCGTACTGTTAGAAGAAGTAATAGCAAAGTAATCTCGCAGTAGCAGTATACAGTGCGTATCAAAAAAGTTAACACTGAGAAAAATCCTGTAAAATTATACAATTGTAATATCCTGAAGACTCTTCCACGCTTTAACATTGGTGCAGATCCATTTAAACAAATGACGATATTACTGTCGAAAAATATTTCCGTTTGAGTGAGCACCACTTACTTTTGAAAAGTTAGTGAATAATGATTTGCGCAGAACTTTGAAATAGTTATGCGAATAAAAGTAGACCTTAATCATGAAGAACACGTGGAATTTAGCTAGTAAAATTGATTTGAAGATATCTTTTGCCTTTTTAAACTTGTTTCCTTGCCCAAAACACTTCGAAGAGTGCATTGCGCCCCACACACCGAGGCCATCGTGACGATATTTGCTTCACACTGAGCTGTGATTTACATGAAATGGCTTATCCTTGATCTTCATTTTGTTAATCATTGTCAAGCTTGGAAAAAGTGTGGATGTATTAATGCAAAATGAAATGCAAATCCACTTTAAATGATAAAAACGTAGTGAAAAAATGATGGAGATGTCTGATATAAACTTTTGTTCAGATTCAGATATGTCCTCAGATCCAACTGGCACAGACAAGGAAAAGGTTGTGCTTACTAAGTGCTGAAATTTCAATTTGGCTGGCAAAATTGTTACAAAATACTTGAATGTATCCGTTTTTATTTCAATTGACTAAAAGTGCGAGGGAAATATGAGAAATGTTTTGCAGGGTAAGTTTGATTTCGCCCTTTCCCCTTGACACAGCGTGAAAACGAAAATTACTGCGCAAACAGATTTCTGCGAGATTTACAAAAATGGACAGTGCTCATTCAAGTGTAACATTCTGTCAAAACTTTTACTTTCATTGGATTAGATGAGACCCAAACCCAAGATTATATGTGAAAAAATTACCCAAATGTTGTATATTTTTTAATTCCCAGGGCTTTTTCAAAGTGTAAACTTTTTTTGATACGCACTGTATAGAGGTAACTGGGCGCCGTTTCATAAAGCTGTTCGTAAGTTAAGAGCGACTTTAAAAACGACTGGTGATCCTTTCTTACGCGCTAAACCATCGCCAATTCAATATACAACTTACCTGAAGAAGGAATCACCAGTCGTTCTTAAAGTCGCTCTTAACTTACGAACAGCTTTATGAAACACCCACCTGTAAAGAGAAAAAATAACAGCTTGGAAAGTTATACTCACTAAATATCTACGGGTCCAAAGTCCTCATCGGGCGGGTGCCATTCTAAAGTCACACCGTGGTCATCTACCCCATCATCGTCGAACTTTAATACGATTTGGATATCGGTATCGATGCATTTGTAAATTTCCAAATCGGGACTGGGGCTCTTAAAGCGTCCAATATTGGTTTCACTGATCGACGGGATAGTTGCGGCGTCCGCCTGTCTAGCTTCGGGTATGTAGATACCTACCGGGGCGTTTGACTCCTCGATGGTTGAAACTGATGAAAGAAATCGAGTTGATTTTTCATTAACAAAGTCAAAGTACGGTGCAGCTCTGACGGCATGGGCGTCAATCCAAACTTGAGCATGGGGGGGACACAATAGCAACATGCAAGCATGTCACTTTTATAGGTATACTTTCCAGATCCATTACACTTTCGTCATACTCCACCGCTACATGTACCGTATGTCACAGGGGCGGATCCAGCCTTCGCCAATAGGGGGGGGGGGGGGGCCGGAATTTTTTTTCACCCACATTTTCCCCGATCGGCCGCTCGAAGTTAATTTTTGTTTGTTTCTTTGAAGGGGCAATATATTTATATATATAATATCATAAGCCTTATTTAAAAAGTGCGAGCTTTTTGTTTATTTTATGAATTTTGTTTTAAAATTCAAACATTTTGGGCAATGTTTATGATTCTAAACGAGATTTGTTTCTAACTAAATAATTGCTGCGAGCGCGAAGCGCGAGCAGAAATTTTTAAAAAACGTTTTCATCTGATGAAAAAGGGTCTGTTACCTGCAGCTTGTTAGCCATGAAGACGTTACATATTTCAACTATCAAATAATGCGAAGCGCGAGCTGAAAATTTTGACATTTTTACCTGAAGAATGAAAGTGGTTAAGTATATAGCTAAATAATTAATGCGAGCGCGAAGCGCGAGCTGAAAAATTCGAGATTCAAACCTAAAAATTGGACACTCTATTCATATGTTGTAAATCATGAAAATGATGAGTAATTGGAAATCGGCTTCCTACATTAATAATGCGAGCGCAAAGCGCGAGCACAAATTGTTTTATTTATTTTTGATATACGCTTTGATCTGATCTGTTAACGGCTGCGTGTTAGCCATGATGACGTTACATATTTTAACTACCAAATAATGCGAGCGCGAAGCGTGAGGTAGAAATTTTGACATTTCTACCTCAAGAATGGAAATTCTAAGCACTTTTTGTAATCGTGAAAAGGATAAGTATATAACTAAACAATTGATGCGAGCGCGAAGCGCGAGCGGAAAAATTCTGGACACTCTATTCATGATTTGTAAATCATGAAAATGAGTAATTGGAAATTTTCCTACATTAATAATGCGAACGCAAAGCGCGAGCAGACAATTTTTGATATTGAGATCTGAAACTGGATAATGATTTGAATATAGAACAAGCTGCGTGTCTAAATAAACGCGTGTTTCAGATTTTAACCTAGAACATGTAGAATTAGGGTAATTTAAATACATTTCTTATCATGAAAATCAATAAAGCGAGCGCAAAGCGCGAGCTAAAAATATACGATATTCCGCTCTGAAAAGGGTCAATTTAAGCTCTGTTTTTCAAGCACTTTGTGGGAAAATTGTGAGGTGGATATGGATCACAGTTAAAAAGAGCTGATAAGTTTCATTATTATTACTTTGAGTTTTGACATAGGACCGGGACATTATGTCATCATATGAAAATGATGACTATCTTCCTATTTCTCTTCCTAAGCATGAGAGCGCGAAATCTCTTAATATTATGGCCTGAAAACTGGACATTTAAAGCAATTTTGTAATTATGAATTTGATGCATGAGTTGATATATTTCAACAATCAATGCGAGCGGAAATCGCGAGCCGAAATTTCTGATAAACTGCATGTGATCAAATGGGGATTTTAAGTAGTTTGTTTTAGAATTAATATTGAGATAAACATAACTCACCAATCAAAATGCGAGCATGCAGCGCTATATAGCTGATACGTTTTAACAATCTGACCTGAATAGGGATATTTTGATAACTTTATGGAAAACAGGAAAACAATAGGTACCTGACAAATCAAATTTTGTGAGTGCGCAGCGCAAGCAGAAAATTTTAATATTTTAAAAAATCAAATTTGCAAATCAAACAAAATAATGTATATTGACTTCAAGATTTGATATTTAAGCTCCATGTTGAGCAAGCTATTCGCGCGAGCAAAAATTTTATATCCCGGCATGAAATATTTTTTATTATTACTTTCCAAATCTTCCCCTTATATCTTATTCACTCGTCTTCCTCCTTTTTATGTTTCCCTTTCTTTTTTTCTCCTCTCTTTTCCCTTCTTCTTCTCTTTTTTTCTTTCTTTCCCTTTTTTTTTGCTCCGCCAATAGGGGGGCCCGGGCCCCCTGGATCCGCCTATGCTGTCATGCCGTGCATACCCACATGAAAAAAAACCCACCACGCACGTGCGGGTCTCCATGTGGGTGCTCGCGTGCACCCCGGCGTCGTACGTACAGGAACGGCTCATAGACGGCTAGCTGCGCTGCTTTTGAATGCGAATTTACCCACCGTTAATTGCATCGAAAAGTTACATGACAGTTGTCAACTCTCATTTCCTTGAGAAGGTTTGCACATATCCCCCCCCCCCCCAGATGGTCACACTTCTTTTGTGACAAAAACATGGGGGGGACATTTGATATTGTGTCCCCCCCTGAAAAAATCATGGGGGGGGGGGACACGTCCCCCCCGTCCCCCACCGATTGACGCCCATGTCTGACGGTTACAAAAATGGGCCTATTTGTTATTTTCTAATATCAATATCTGATCGTACTATTCTAAACTGCTTTTCCCAAACAGTTTGCACTTATGTAAAACAAAAATTGGGTAATTATTCTTTTTACGGTGTCCCCCTCTCAAATAAAAGTTAACGAGTCATTATTTCTGTAATAGATATACAGTGCGTCCCACAAAAAACGAAACTGAGATTTATCGATGATTTATCATAACTTAATCACAAATACAATAGACAAATGTCCTACCATTGTAAAGCTTAGAATCTCCTCTTTCATCTGAATTTACTCAGATTATTTCTCATTCACGCATGAGTGAGCAAAAACAATTTGAAGAGGGGATACCAAAAAGTCATTTGGCGGGCTGTATCTGGGTTTCAAAAAGAAAACCACATTTATAAAAAGTTCAATATCTGCTCTTTAATTTGATACCTCAATTACAGAAAATGGTCAAGAAATAACAAAGTTCTGGTTATTTGAAATAAGGCTTGAATTTCAATAATTTCATAAAATGAAGAGGATTTACAGGCTAGCGTTCAAACTCACTCGACACTCCGTTTTGTTGACGATCAGCTATGCATTAAGTCTTTTGTTAACCATACGATAGCTTCTGTGGGAAACCGATGAAAACACGTTTATTCAATGAAATTATGGAAAATACAAGCATTGTTTCGAGGGAACATAACTTTTACTTCTTGACCATTTTTTGCGATTAAGGTATCAAATAAAAGAGCAGATATTGAACTTTTTAGGCATGTGATTTTCTTTTTGAAATTCAGATACCCCCCGCCAAATGAGTTTTTGGTATCCTTTCTTCAAATTGTTTTTGCTCACTCATGCGTTAATGAGGAATAATCTAAGTAATATCAGATGAAAGAGGAGATTCTAAGCTTTACATTGGTAGGTCATTTGTCTATTGTATTTGTGATTAAGTTATGATAAATCATCGCTTAATCTCGGTTTCGTTTTTTCTGGGACGCACTGTACATTACATTTTACAAGTAAAGGGGCAATTCAAACAAATACGACAATAAACCCTATTGTGTTGAGAACACAATAACATCACGTTGAACCCTTTCAAGAACATAATAATACATTGTGAAAAAATTGTGAATATCAATGGAGGGGTAACTCAAACAATACATTTGATGAACTATATGGTTCAGCGTGTGCAAAATACATCGATTCATGGCAGAAACTTCGAAACAGAGCATGCAGAAGTATATTAGTAACAAGTCCATACATTCGCGTGTCTATACGTGAGTTACATGTTCGTTTGGGTTAGAAAACCTTATCAACTAAACGATGTTGTCATCTAAATACAATGGTCTTTAAATGAACTTGCTCCTCAATATTTAAAAGTATTTTTCCAACATACCATTAGCCAGTATAATCATTCTCTCAGGTCCCATGGAAATTTAATATTAGCAAAACCTAAAACAAATTATTGTAACCGTTCATTCTCGTACAGAGGTACTTCTCAATTCAATAATCTCCCTGCAAATCCAAAGGTCCCTTGTAATCTCAGTCTTCTTACATAGGCTCAATGCCTTCCTCCCTGATCTATGAAGTATTTTGAATTTGATACTGGTACCCCCCCCCCCCATATCCCTATTTTTCCCCCTTTTGTTCTAAGAGATTTTTGTAAGAATTTTTTTTATTACTTGTGTTTTAATCCTTGGACCCCGTGGAAGAACAGTACTGTCTATGGGCGAGCTGAACTGGGTGGCCTTCCGATTTCACTATTCTCATGTCTCTTTGATTGCTTTGTATATGTATGTTCTTACTTGTTATTTTTTATATCTTGCTTTTATATGTTCATTTGTACACTTATGTTTTTATTGTGAATTTCGGAGAATAAATAAATACAAAATATAACTAAAGATTTTGTTTGACTGCATTTGAGCTATGTGAAAAATAAGACCCCACACAGTGTGCCACATTTCCCGAAATTATCAGTAATCGTGATTGCTATTTAGCCTTGTGTTTTTGTAAAGATTGTAGTCTTTGTTCATAATTTGATGAAGGGATGACGTCATTGAGTACAGCAGAACCTTTATTGCTGAATATCAAGTATAGCACATGAGGGGCGGCGCCAAGTAGAAGGACAATGTGGGCGATCTCTTTTTCATGTGATTTGCAGGCTAAGAAAAAAAATGGGGAGGAGAGGGGCGGGGAGCAAAAAAGAGTACTGAGAATGTGTTGAAATGTGTAAGTAGACAAAAACGACAAAAACCGCCTTTTAACAGGTCTGCTTGATTGCTCCCTCCTAACATCGTAATTGCGCCTATATACACCCCTCCCTCCTTCCAACTGTATTTTGAGCCACCCTTATCAATACAGTCACACCAATGAAACCGATATCAAACAGATCGGTCGTATGTCATTGGAAATAACATGATAGCTTTGATCGGTCTGGAGTCAGTTTCGTTTGTGTGACTGTGGCATTAAACCGAATCTCACCAAACTGTTATAATACTAAAATTGTGAAAAGACGAGTCCGAGATTTCCAATCGATGCCAAGCGGGGCGCCAGCGGATCGTGCCCCGTATAAGGGTGGGGGTAATCAGGTAGAAGCAGAGGTGACTATAACCCGGCTCCAATGAGGACCAATATAATTAGACAAATCTAATTTCGCACAGTGGTTTTGTCATCAGGTAATGTGACTCATTTTCAACTGAACATCAGGTATACCAACAGCCGATTTGAAGACAGTTTAAGGACCCACGGTCCTTTTGTTTTATATCTCGTTCCCCCCTCCATATCATGAAAAAATAGAATCAGATACTTCCTCTTTGAAGCATACAATGCCTATGATTTGCAATTTTTATATTTGAAGAGTATTTTTTTTTTTATTAAATAAAAAATTAAATTAATTGCGAAATACACATAAAACTATTGCATGTATTGTGTGTGTGTTTTCCCCCGAGGTATCTTTGTTTAGATTAATACATGTAAATCCTGATAGTTACCTTTTCCCATCTAATGTACATTTGATGTACATTTGCTAAAGACTAACCCCCCAAAAAACAACGAGTTTGGTCTTTTATTCATACACACTATAAATGTACATAAAAGATCTAGAACAAAAACATGAATGACATCTAAAAGAACGATAGAAAAAGTTGGTTTGAAAAAAAAAATCCTATAAAAGTCTTACCAAAGACGGTCTTGTGATGAAAATAGTTGACTAGCTCCACCTTCTGTTTATAGAGAAATAACGGAGCAAAAGTAGTATTTTCTAAGGGCACATTGTGAGGAACCGCAGCCAAATCAGCTGGGCTGGGAATTGCCTGACATAGATCCCTTTTTGTCCATCGCATCGGACGTCCATATACTCTCAAATCAATCGTGGACAGAAAGAAAACCGAAAAGAATTCGATATTAAAAACTAGAATGAGTACGCTGGCGGTTCTCCTCATTATTTTCCTTTTTGGTATAATTTCCGTCTATAATGATTGGAAAATGTGCTTGACACGACACGGACGACGATTTTCCAATTCAATCTCAAGAAATGATCGCTGAAGTACTGGAAGCAGTATCCAGAGATAAATTGATAATAGTACTCACGTGACCTCGCTGGTGTCACGTGTCGTTAGCTGTATGACCAATGTGACGGAACAATGGCCCGAAATAGTGGAATGACGAAAAGAACGAATAGCAGGCCTGTTAGGTATAGTTTTCGCTCCGCAACGTACAGACGATTCAAAAACACAGTAAATGTATTGAAAATGCCCGTCAAATGACATGTATTACATGTATTAGCTGGGAGGTCTCTGTCGACAATAATAAGTGAATCGGAGCAGTAGTGTTGTCCTAAGTTGACGAAAAAAAGAGCAAGTAATCGTTTGTCCAGAGTCATGGATGAAACTGCTGTTTTATTCCACCAATTTTCGACAAAGACTTCTTGGTAGCTCTTTGTCATGAATACTGAGCATTAGTAAATACACTTTATCCGTTAACGAATCCTCTGTACGTCGCTGTGCGGACACTCCCTGGTCTATACAAGTATAGTTTATAATTTTCCATGTGCGATAGGTGATCCGATGTATGGCGAAAGCACGCAGAGGCCAAAAGGTAAACTGTCGTTTGGTTAAAATCTGCTTCGTCTGCTTTCCGTTGCTTCTTTTCTACTCACAATTTGACCCGATTGTCACTTGAAACCTTTTTGTCTAATTTCCAGTTAAGCTACATCAATTTCGTATATATACTGTCCACTTGTCTAACAGCACTTATAGTAAAAATAAATATAAAACAATGTCTATTAAAAAACGTTCCGTCATGAGACCAACAAACTTTTATTTCTATGTATTCATAAAAAAAGGGAAAGTGTAATTAAAAAAAACCATGAAGTTTAGGTCCAAAATGATTATATGTGTACTTTCATTGTATATTCTTCGTTCAGGGCCGTAGCTAGAGGGGGGGTATGGGGGGTGTGACACCCCCCCCCCCAACATTCATGGCAGTTGGCAAAATCATGTACCAGTTGGCAAAATGGAGGATAGGGGAGAAAAAGAAAGAGGGAAAGAAAGGAAGAAAAAAAGAAAGGGGAGAAGGGGAGAGAGAAAGAAAGAAAGAAAGAAAGAAAGAAAGAAAGAAAGAAAGAAAGAAAGAAAGAAAGAAAGAAAGAAAGAAAGAAAGAAAGAAAGAAAGAAAGAAAGAAAGAAAGAAAGAAAGAAAGAAAGAAAGAAAGAAAGAAAGAAAGAAAGAAAGAAAGAAAGAAAAAAAGAAAGAAAGAAAGAAAGACAAAAAAAAAAGGAAAGAAAAATAGAGGTATCAACTTCGAAGAAGGTTACGACTTATGGAGTAAAGACAACCAGTTGGCAAATCCAAGTTCATGTAGCCAGGCTTAGAGACCTACTAGTCAGCAAAATACAAAGGACAAAACAGATGGAGCTATAATAACGCACAAAGTAAGCCCCCGGTCCTCCCCTAATATAAACAAGCTTGTGAGTTTGCAAATTATACCACAATTATTGACGATTTAACAAACACATTAGTTTTGTAAAATTAGAGGCAAGACAAAGTGATGTACAAGTACTGCCCCGTTTCAGAACTGAAAAGAACAGAACTCTGCAGTTGGCAAATTCATGAAGACAAGTGTACAACTTGTAGACTTGTCTACAAGTTTGCAGTTGGCAAAAAACACAAGTTATTATTGTTTTGTGTAGTGATATATGCTTTTTTCATGAATATATACTTGAAGTGACTGCCCCCTTTTAAGGCCTTAATATAAAACATTTCCAGTCTGCATGTGTTTACGTTTGCATTGGTGTGGACCGATATAGGTACCGGGCTGGTGTTAAATCAACACCGGCGTTTTTTTTGCAGTGCACAAAATTCCTAAAGACAGTCCTTAAAATGTCCCTTTTTCTGATCTAATTATAACAAATTTTCAGCTCGCGCTTCGCGCTCGCATCACTTGATTAGTGAAACAGTAAACTCCTACAAACAAGCCATAGAATGCCCCTCTTCAGGTCTAAATTTCAAAAATTGTCAACTCGCGCTTCTGGGCCGCAATATTTCATTAGTGAAATACGTATCATGTTCATGATTACAATGACCACAAAAAGTGCTTCATGTGCTTAGTTGTAATTATAACAAAATCAGCAAGCGCTTGGCGCTCGCATTAGATGACTATGATGAGATACGTACGCACTTCATGAATTCCAAAAGATAGTCCTTAAAATGTCCCTTTTTAGGGTCAAGTTATACAAAAAAATTCCGCTCGCGCTTGCATTGTTTGTTTTGTGAGACAGGTACATATCATGATTACAAAACTTTGCTTATAATGTCCCTTTTTAGGACTGAATATCAAACATTTTCAGCTCGCGCTTCGCGCTCGCATTATTTGATCACTAAGATACATATCCGTTTAATTGCATAGTCCTTAAAGTGTCTCTATTAGGTCAGTATACCTGGCAATTGAGCGCGCTTCGCGCGCCCACTTAATGACTCAAAATTTTTGCTGCCCCCCCCCCAATGCCGCGACTCACGGTACGCCACTGTAAGCAGTAGCACTCTTGAAATTTTAGTTGAGTGTCTTGCACAGAAGGTCAATTAAAAATTAATTATTAATGCATAGGGTATATAATTATACTGCAAGTTAGCAACTACGGCACAGTAGCCTTTCTATTTGTTTATATTATATATAATGTTTATTTTTACAGTGCAAATATCTTTGTATATCTTTGTATAATTTACCTTAAAGTATTCACCAAATGCCACTAATTTAATTCTAAAAATTCAAAATCTTTTGGCATGTGATTATTGTAGGGGGGGGGGCACATCCCCCAACAGATTCCCCCTGTGCTCACGTTGGTGCGATCACGCCAAATTTAGTTGGCAAATTTAGCTGGTACACCCCCCAACAAAATGCTTCTGGCTACGGCCCTGATGATGTTTGAGGGCTTGCATGGTAGCGGATGTGGTTTATGGTATACACCAAGTGGAGTCTAAAAGGAAAGAGGAATAAGTAAAATTGATAGGCGAGAAATTGAAAGATTGAGAGTATAGGTCCTAGAGTAATATTTCTTGAAAATGTGTGAAATTCTGAAAATGACTGTAAACAGAAAGGGTTAAAGAGTTGAAGAGGCTTGAGTAGTTGGATTATTGGAGAAATGAGAAGATGCTAGTTTGAGTCGGCGAATGGAGTGCAGAGCAGGAGTACTCATTCATCAACTACTCAAGCCCATTCAACTCTTCAACCTTTTCTGGTTTACTGTCTTTTTCAGGACTACGCGCTCATTTAGACGAAAAATTGCTCGACAATAAACTGTCCACTTCCTCCCTATCAATTTCACTTCTTTCTCTATCCACTTTTTCGAAAACTCCACATGGTGTACCGTCAACCACATCCGCTATTGGAATGTAATTGTTTTCTTCTAAATAACATACTGTACATTATGAACTGCAGTAGTTTGTTAATCAGTTCATGATTATTTACAAATGAATATTTCCTGGAATTTGATATCCATCATTTCCTAGTTATGGTCACATTTCCCCAGAAAATATGTAAAGAAAAAAGAAGATTTTGAAGGAGTCATCCAAAAGTGCTTCCCAGCCATACAAAACATGCAAAAGGAAACACATAAATCGAGTAATGTTTTAAACTTTAATGATTTTCAGAAAAGGTTTAAATTGTTAGACAATTAAGCTTGTAATATTTCCTTTTCCTCCAGTTACAAAATATGAAACGTATTGCCCATGCATGGATAGTCAGGGACTATATCTCCAATGCTGATGTCAGAAATGATGTGCATAGAATGGGGATTTAAGTGCTTATCGACGTCTGCCACGTCAGAACAGTATGCCATTTTGAATTTGAAAAGACATTCATTAGAATTTCTTTTGTTTCTGTTGTTACGCTTCTTCTGCTTAATACACTCCTTGTTCTGACAGGAATTACTTGAAACTTATGATGAATGTGCTCTCTCGCGTCGTCCGTGTATGTAAATATACATAAATAAATGTTTCTGAAAGGATATTGCATGAAAAATGTAATTTCTTGTATTTTGAGTCAAAGCGTAATACGTAATTTAATTGATCAGACATGAAAACCACATTCCGAAGCGATCGTTTTGCGCAGAGATTTCATAGGTTCTCATAAATTATGAGTATAGTCTTTCGTAGTGAATTATATGTTTAATTCTCAAGTAATTTATTTTTGAATGCTCTTAAAAACGCAACTTTTATACTCCATTTTACACAAAGTCCTTACCGTGGGGGTCCCACACCCTCTCCCGCTCGATCGCTTCGGTATCTCACGCTGTCAAAAATATTGTGCCCCCTTCGGAATTTTGCCCCCCCCCCAAACTGAAAGTGTTCCGGCGCGCCTGGATAGAAATATCCTTCAGAAGCATTTTGAGGAGGATGGGCTAACATGGCGCACACAATCTTTTAAAGCTTTGGGTGTTTCTTTTTCTTTACAAGTCAATTCTTTATATGAGCTTAATTTCATTCCAAAGCTGCAAAACATGGAACAAACCATTAATTGTTGGAATCACAAAGGACTTTCCTTGATAGGCAAAATTGCAGTGATTAAAGCTTTAGTCTTGCCTCAGTTACTATATTTGTTTTCTGTGCTATGCATTCCAATTCCAAAGTCCTTTTATAAAATGCTTAACACGCTTCTCTTTAAATTTATTTGGAGTAATTGAAATGACAGGGTCAAAAGAGAATTACTTGTTAATGATTTTGATAAATGTGGCTTGCGTATGATTGACCCCGAAACTTATGCTAATGCTCAAAGGATGGTGTGGGTCAAATATTTATTGGACACTAGTTTTTGGAAGAATGTGGAATTAGAATTTTTGAGGCACTTCCATCAAGACAAAACAGTGTTATTTAAGACTTCTCCCCCACATGGTACAAGTACAAGGAATATGCTTTGATTGATTTGAATTTAAATAATTTCCATTTCCAGGATTTCTTGTGTTGGAATAAGATGGTATCGTTAAAACATCGACCTTATTTTTATTACCCAATCTGGTTCCAGAGGGGAATTTGTCAGGTCTCAGATTTGTACCAGGGACATCATGTGAAAACTTGTTAGGAATTAGTAATTCAATATGATTTACCCATTCTGGACAGAAGAAAATATGAAAGTCTTCTGAATGGCATTTATTTATCATGGTTTGATAATATTGCGCAGATTGATGAAATTATACATGACAAGATTGTAACAAATCTATTAAGAGTTAAATAGATTCCACGATTTTCTTACAACAGACTGTTAAAGAATGTCGATCCATCTAAGGCTTAACGAAAATGGGAAGAAGCTCTCAATTTAGAACAAAGGGATTGGTCAGTACTCAGGGCCGTAGCCAGAAGCATTTTGTTGGGGGGTGTACCAGCTAAATTTGCCAACTAAATTTGGCGTGATCGCACCAACGTGAGCACAGGGGGAATCTGATGGGGGATGTGCCCCCCCCCTACAATAATCACATACCAAAAGATTTTGAATTTTTAGAATTAAATTAGTGGCATTTGGTGAATACTTTAAGGTAAATTATACAAAGATATACAAAGATATTTGCACTGTAAAAATAAACATTTGGATCAAAATAGAAAGGCTACTGTGCCGTAGTTGCTAACTTGCAGTATAATTATATACCCTATGCATTAATAATTAATTTTTAATTGACCTTCTGTGCAAGACACTCAACTAAAATTTCAAGAGTGCTACTGCTTACAGTGGCGTACCGTGAGTCGCGGCATTGGGGGGGGGGGGGCAGCAAAAATTTTGAGTCATTAAGTGGGCGCTCGAAGCGCGCTCAATTGCCAGGTATACTGACCTAATAGAGACACTTTAAGGACTATGCAATTAAACGGATATGTATCTTAGTGATCAAATAATGCGAGCGCGAAGCGCGAGCTGAAAATTTTTGATATTCAGTCCTAAAAAGGGACATTATAAGCAAAGTTTTGTAATCATGATATGTACCTGTCTCACAAAACAAACAATGCAAGCGCGAGCGGAATTTTTTTGTATAACTTGACCCTAAAAAGGGACATTTTAAGGACTATCTTTTGGAATTCATGAAGTGCGTACGTATCTCATCATAGTCATCTAATGCGAGCGCCAAGCGCTTGCTGATTTTGTTATAATTACAACTAAGCACATGAAGCACTGTTTGTGGTCATTGTAATCATGAACATGATACGTATTTCACTAATGAAATATTGCGGCCCAGAAGCGCGAGTTGACAATTTTTGAAATTTAGACCTGAAGAGGGGCATTCTATGGCTTGTTTGTAGGAATTTACTGTTTCACTAATCAAGTGATGCGAGCGCGAAGCGCGAGCTGAAAATTTGTTATAATTAGATCAGAAAAAGGGACATTTTAAGGACTGTCTTTAGGAATTTTGTGCACTGCAAAAAAAAACGCCGGTGTTGATTTAACACCAGCCCGGTACCTATATCGGTCCACACCAATGCAAACGTAAACACATGCAGACTGGAAATGTTTTATATTAAGGCCTTAAAAGGGGGCAGTCACTTCAAGTATATATTCATGAAAAAAGCATATATCACTACACAAAACAATAATAACTTGTGTTTTTTGCCAACTGCAAACTTGTAGACAAGTCTACAAGTTGTACACTTGTCTTCATGAATTTGCCAACTGCAGAGTTCTGTTCTTTTCAGTTCTGAAACGGGGCAGTACTTGTACATCACTTTGTCTTGCCTCTAATTTTACAAAACTAATGTGTTTGTTAAATCGTCAATAATTGTGGTATAATTTGCAAACTCACAAGCTTGTTTATATTAGGGGAGGACCGGGGGCTTACTTTGTGCGTTATTATAGCTCCATCCAGTGGCGTAACTACGGGGGGGGCATGGGGGGGCACGTGCCCCCCCAATCGGCTGGCCAAAAAAAAAAAAAAAAAAACGGGGAAAAGGAGAAAAAGAGGGAGAAACGTAGTGGGGAAAAAAGAAATTATTGTTCATTGAAATGTTATATTATATTATGTTATGTTATATTACATGAGAAGCATTTTTTCATAACGTTATGAAACAGTAAGGGCCTATGTCTTCATTGTTCCTGGTGCTCGCATAGACTGTTTAACGGGATATATGATCCTGTTGTACTAAAACCTCCCGTTTTCAAAACAATATACACCAAATATATTTCCTCGCAATTCGAGTTATTATTGTTTTATGTAGTGACATTTGCTTCTTTTTCATGACTACTTAAAGTGATTGCCCTATTTTAAGGTCTTAATATAAAACATTTCCTGTCCGTGCTAACGTTCGCATTAGTTGATTGGTGAGATGTCTGCTCTTCATAAATTCATAAAATCTTTCCTTAAAATGTCAATTTTTCTGATCTGAATATCAAAAATTTTCAGCTCGCGCTTCGCACTCGCATCATTTGGTTAGTGAAATACGTGAGGTCTTCGTGAATTCCTACAAACAAGCCTTAGAATGCCCCTCTTCAGGTGTGAATTACAAAGAATTTTCAGCTCGCGCTTCGCGCTCGCAGTATTTGATTAGTGAGATGCGTATGATAATCATGATTGCAATTACTACAAAAAGTGCTTCATGTGTTTAGATGTAATTCTAACAAAATCAGCAAAGGATTGCACTAGCATTAGATGACTATGCTGAGATATTTATACTCTAAATGGATTCCTAAAATATAGTCCTTAAAATGTCCCTGTTTGGGTCAATGTATACAAAAATTTCAGCTCGCGCTTCGCGCTCGCATTGTTTGTTTAGCGAGACGGATCATGATTACAAAAAACTTGCTTATAATGTCCATTTTTAAGTCTGAATATCAAAAATTTTCAGCTCGCGCTTCGCGCTCGCATTATCTAATCAGTGAGATACATATCTATCTGTTTAATGGCACTGCTTGTCCTTAAAATGTCTCTATTAGGTCAGTATACCTGGCAACTGAGCGCGCTTCGCGCGCTCCCTAAGTGACTCGAATTTGTTGCTGGTGCCCCCCCAATGCCGTGACCCACGGTACGCCACTGGCTCCATCTGTTTTGTCCTTTGTATTTTGCTGACTAGTAGGTCTCTAAGCCTGGCTACATGGACTTGGATTTGCCAACTGGTTGTCTTTACTCCATAAGTCGTAACCTTCTTCGAAGTTGATACCTCTATTTTTCTTTCCTTTTTTTTTTCTTTCTTTCTTTCTTTCTTTCTTTCTTTCTTTCTTTCTTTCTTTCTTTCTTTCTTTCTTTCTTTCTTTCTTTCTTTCTTTCTTTCTTTCTTTCTCTCTCCCCTTCTCTCCTTTCTTTTTTTCTTCCTTTCTTTCCCTCTTTCTTTTTCTCCCCTATCCTCCATTTTGCCAACTGGTACATGATTTTGCCAACTGCCATGAATGTTGGGGGGGTGTCACACCCCCCATACCCCCCTCTAGCTACGGCCCTGTCAGTACTTCATTCAAATGATTTTAGCTGTACAATTGAAACACAAGTACGTTCATTTTATTTCAAGGTATTTCACAATGCCATCGGCACCAATGCCTTTTTGCACAAGATAAAAAAAATAGAATCTCCAAATTGTTTTTATTGTTCAGCTTTCCCAGAGACACTGGTCCATTTGTTTTGTGAATGTCCAAAAATTACCCCGCTTTGGCAAAACCTATTATCTTTAATCAGTACAAAAATAGGAGGTCACCAAAATTGGACAACCTTTGAGAAGATGTTTGGTGTTTCTAATGATTCAGTTCACATGCAATTTATAAATTGTTAAGTACTTTATCTGAAATTTTATATATACCGTTGCAGATTTCAAAAACTGGAACCAAATTTCGACGCCTTTATGATTTTTATCAACTACAAAAAGAAACTTGATTACAAAATAGCAGAGAATATAAATAAATTGGGTATTCACTTTAGAAAATGGTCTTTTTCATTTGAAACTTCGAGGCCTCAGACTCAGTCCTGATTCTTTGGTATTTCTGTACCAGACATGTTCTTAATCAGATAGTGTGCTTCTACTATTTTCACAATTTTCTCTTAATTGTGTGCGTTTTTATGGACAGTCAGTTTATTATTAATTAGTGCATACGTTTTTTGTTGTTGTTATAAGTATGTATGCAGGCAATTCTGTAAGCGTGTTGTGTTTGTATATCAACTTGTATATATGTTAATAAATATATAAAGAAAAACAAGTAGTCCCAGTATTTAAAAAAAAATGATTGTAAATGCATTGAAAATTACAGACCTATTGCGTTGTTACCCATATTCTCTTTTTTTTTATAATAGAATATAGTGTACAAAATAATGGATGATTTCCTTCAACTTCATAATATCATGATACCACAACAATTTGGCTTTCGAAAGAATTACTCCACATGTATGGACGTCTTGAATTTAGTAAATACCATTATAAGTGCAATTGACAGTGAAAAATTGTGTATTGGTGTGTTTTTAGATTTATCGAAGGCATTTGATACTATCGATCATGATATATTATTGTACAAGCTTGAGCATTAATGATGTTCGTGCGGTAGCCTTAAGTTGGTTTAAAAATTACTTAAAGAATAGACGTCAGTATGTAATGATTAATGGAGTTAAATCACAATCAAGGAGGTTAAATGTGGTGTACCCCAAGGCTCGGTTCTGGGTCCCTTATTGTTCTTGATTTATGTTAATGACATAAATTCATCAAAATTGTATACCTATTTACTATTCGCAGATGACACTTGCTTACTTTCACATCACAAAGATATGCATACTCTCATATTCTCAACTAACAATGAAATTTAAAATATATTTAAATGGTTTTGCTGTAATAAGCTTTTATTAAATGCAAGTGAAACTCAATATGTTGTCTTTAGAACAAGGGGTAAAAGAGTCCCTGAAGATACTAATCCATTATCAATAGGAGGCCATCAGATCAATCGAAGTCAAGATGTAAGGTTTCTGGGAGTTGTAGTTGATGATCACTTATCATGGAAAAATCACCTGAGTTATGTTTGTACTAAGGTATCAAGGAGTGTTGGTGTCATTTATAAATTACGTTTCTCTCTACCTCAGCAGACCTTTACTCTTTACAAAGTTATTATTATGCCACATATACAATATTGTAATGTTGCATGGGGAAATGCATATAGGAACCATTTAAACAAACTGCTAGTTCTTCAGAAGAAAGTTGTGAGGCTCATAACATATTCGAATTACAGATGTCCAGGTATTCCTTTATTTCTGCAATTGAAGATTTTGCCTCTTGATGTTTTAGTCTCCTTCAATTGTTTGATATTAATGTACAAATCACAATCCTCTCAAAACTGTTCATTTTTAAAAGATGCATTTGTTGTTAACTCAAATGTCCATTTGTACAATACACGGCGGAAAAATATTATCCACCAACCACTTACAAGAACAAATACTGCTTTGAATTCCTTTGTGATAGTTTGTACCAAAGAATGGAATAAGTTACCACAAGGCTGTAGATCCGGTCCAACACTGCTCATATTTAAAAATTTATGTCGAAAATATTTATTTGAAAGATTACAAAATATCTTAAATTGATTCTTGATAAACCATATGTGTGTGTATGTGTGTGTGGATTTTGTATGTATTTTTCTTATTTACTCTCTAGATTATCATTGTATATATTTTTTTTTATCTCATTCTTGTTGTAATGTTCTTTATAAGGGGCCCCTCTCACAAGCTCTGCTTCAATGGGGTCCCAAACTTATCATGTATTCTCATTTTTGGTTTTAAGCTGTGTAATATGTCTCTTGTTTTTTATTGGTTAAATAAAACTTAAACTTGATTCGACAAACATACCGAGGCGTAAAAACCGGGGGCAAGAGGCAGACTGCCCCCTGGATGACTGCGCCGGTATAATAAAAGAAATAAATGAATAAAATAGGAGGAGCGAAAAGGGAGAAAGAAAGTGAAAATGAAAGAAAAGGGAGAAGAAAAGGAGAAAAAGGAAGAGAAAGAACATTAGCAGATGAAAGGGGAAATGAAAGGAAAGAGGCCATGATGTGACCCTTAATTTTTTTGGTTCAATACGTAGTTCCGTTGATTTAATGTGTGTCATAAATATACCCGAACTGGGCAGTGCTAAAATTTGTGAAAATAGAAGCCATCTTCAAGGATTGAAATTGCTGAATCCAAAGAGCGTCTGGTGACAGAGCCCCGGACCCCACCTGCTAGAGCTTCGTGCTGCATGCGTGCCCGGTGTGTGCACAATAAAACAAAAATTAGACAATCCTGTTCATACCATGATAAGACCGAGAAATTTTTCGCTCTCGTGCGCTCCATCCCCCCCCCCCGGCCACCAGCCCCTCTTACGACACAGGTGTATAATAATGTACAGCTTAACACATGACAGAGTACTCAGCACGACAGTTTTCGTCAGGCTGAACTTCCAAGAGGCCTTTATTAGGTCGAAATTGCGAGCTTAAAAGCAATTAGATTCCTGCCAATTGTTTTCTGCGACAGAAATGACTATTTTATTTATACTAAAAGCGGGAAAATTACTAAAGAAGCATACTGAATATATAACAGTACCGTAAAGTCGTGAACATCGTCTTTTCTCAGCGTGTGGTTGTTTATTTACATGTTAAATAAAACCCATAATGAATCGAAAACAGAGCAACAACGGATATTTCCTAAGTGCATCATATACATAAAAAGTTTATTCTGAGCGCTTGGCTGTTCCCAAACCATGCATGGTAATTCATAAACCGTTCCTTTAGTTACAATCTGTCATGATTGAAAAAAGATGCGTTAACGAATAATAGCAACATTTCTTAATCAAATTCGGATTGTGCTCCAATTTATTTAAAAAAAGACACAAACTTGAACTAGGGCGGATAACAAATTTTATGACTTTAAACAAGAAAGTAAATTTGGAACATTCTTGCGGATTATTTGCCCATACAAGGAGGATCGGATGCATTTTGTATTATTTATTAATACCGGTTGAACTCCGGAAACTTAATAAATTTATAATTTTATTACAATATATCAAAATAGCCGAGTATTCCGGAGTTCAACCGGTTTTAATAAATAATACAGAGTGTATTTAATCGTCCTTGTATTGTGATGGGCAAATAATCGCAAGTATAATAATAATCTGGATGCGCTTAAGACATACATTGTACGATTCCAAACGCTTACAAATTAATTAATACCCATTTTATTCCATCAGTCATTACCGCGTAATGCACATCCTCCACTCCCTGGGGATTTTACAGCCAGTCACCAAAGAAGCGCACATTATACTAGACAAGCTACAATGACTTCCATATCCTTCCGACTCCCCATTTAGCACCTGGGTGGAGAGTGGTAAAGTGTGTATTGACGTCTTGCCAAAAGACGCTATATAGGCCGCAGTAGGTCGGGGGGGGGGGGGGGGCAGTCAAACGTATTGCTGTACACATGCGTGACTCAATTATTTCCAAACACCCCCTAAACGAGTTTTTCTCTGTTTGCAAAATAACCCCCTAAAACAAGTTTTTTTCGCGAGCTAAACAAGTTGTCCCTAAACACGTTTGGCTAGTCTTTAAAAAAAGCTTTGGAAAAAAATCATACCCTAAATACGTTTGACCCCGCGACTGACCATTGACCAGTCTTTCAAAACCACCCTTTTTTGAAAATTTGTGTTTTTGATACCCTTAACGAGTGCATGCGCGGCCCGCGTCCAAAAAAAAAAAAAACTTGAATGGGTCTCGCATGTGTACAGAAATATATTTGACTCCCCCGGGCGGTAGGATTCGATCACACGACCCTCTGATTATAAAGCGAGAGTCAGAACCACTCACGGTACACTGTTAGATTAAAATATCAGTGTGTTTGAGGCATATTAAGGTACACGTTTATAAAGTACAAACATTTTATGGACGTTCAACAGTTATGTTTGTGCGCATCATAAATTTCCAAATTTTAAAAGGGTGAGAGAAAATGCACACCTCTTTTAACGACATTGGAAAAAATGTGGGGAAATTTTGGGGATATTCTCATAGCTTGACGAACACCTTCATGGAAAGGCCAAGCTAACAGTCTAGGTCACATGTATTTGACATGCATAATACAAATCACAGTAAGCATACACGTAGTTGCAGGGGATGTCACTCCATTCGAGGTTTCCAGGCTTATCACGCATGATGACGCAGTCTTCAGAGTTGTTCCAGTTGTTCGGCTCTCCCTCCATCCAATCTGTATGCAAGATCAATATCAAACGACAGGATGCACAACTGACTCTTGAATTGCAAAGAATTGATACTGTGAGTTATTTTTACTATTACAGTATGAAAGGAACAGCCCCAAACCTCACGTCTGAGGTTTGCGTCAAAAATGCGGAGAATACTTGGAAATAAACTTTGTTGTAACTGCAATGCATTACCTCTTTGTCTCTTTTATGTATATATATATATATATATATATATATATATATATATATATATATATATATATATATATATATATATATATATATATATATATATATATAGTTGCCAAAGCTGTAGTACATGTATAACTTCACACATTTGTATACTTTCTCCCATACGTGTACTGTATCAAAGCAACAGCTTTGATCCAGCTGAGGCATGGCTGCTTGTCATTGTTCAAATCCCACCTTCACCCGACAAAGGAAATTACAATTGGTATGGTGTCGAAAATCTGTCTATCTGACGGTCAATCGGATCGGAGTCGCCCTAGCCACTAACCCGTCTCTGTGGTCTAGTGGTTAAGGCACTGGCGTTCAAAGCTGGGGGCCCGGGTTCGATTCCCGGCAGAGACATTTTTCGGCATCACCAAGTTTTCCAAAAGGGTAGATAGCTCTGGGGAACCTTGATTTAAGCTACGCCTACAATTGTTCTCTTCATCCATTTCTTTCACACAATATTTAAATAAAAGAGTTGCCAAAGCTGTAGTACATGTATAACTTCACACATTTGTATACTTTCTCCCATACGTGTACTGTATCAAAGCAACAGCTTTGATCCAGCTGAGGCATGGCGGCTTGTCATTGTTCAAAACCCACCTTCACCCGACAAAGGAAATTACAATTGGTATGGTGTCGAAAATCTGTCTATCTGACGGTCAATCGGATCGGGGTCGCCCTAGCCACTAACCCGTCTCTGTGGTCTAGTGGTTAAGGCACCGGCGTTCAAAGCTGGGGGCCCGGGTTCGATTCCCGGCAGAGACATTTTTTCGGCATCACCAATTTTTCCAAAAGGGTAGATATCTGGGGAACCTTGATTTAAGCTACGCCTACCATTGTTCTCTTCATCCATTTCTTTCACACAATATATACAATATATATATATATATATATATATATATATATATATATATATATATATAAAAGAAGAGGGCCCTTTGCATAACGTGTATTACAGCGCGTCATGTATATATATATATATATATATATATATATATATATATAAATACACACACACACCCACACATACACACATAAATTTCACAACCACTACGCAGATCGACGCTTTCTGGATTGTTGGAAATCAAATGCCAAAAGCCCTAACATGAGAAAGCAACCTTTGTCGAAAATCATCACTTAAAACATTACATGTATGAGCATACTATTGAATTGAGAGTTCTCTATTGGCATCGAGACGGCAAATCCGATTTGTTTTTGACAAAAAAAAATCTATAGATTATTTCTTGTTTGTAGAATATTGAACAAATTTCACCTGTCTGCTTGTCTTTTTTTTTCTTTTCCCTCTAAACAATTTTCATTTTGAGTAAGATTCCCCTTTAGGTCTGATATTCTTATTTGTTTAAGCGGTTTTATGATTGAGACAGTCTACATAATAGCTTTGATCCTCTCTCTTCTTTGTCTATTTTCCTATTAAGCGTATAGAGACGCCCATGGGTAGTGATATGCACTATACAAGCAACGTCGTATTATGATTTATTATTATTCTCCATATTACTGTCATGGGTTAAGATAGTGCTTTGCGCCTACTTCGGTAACCTGTAGTGTTTCCTCGTCTTGTTGTAAGGCAGGAAAATTTGTCATCACCGTCAGAGACACGTTTGCAGTTGATCCAGTAACATTGGTGACTTTTTCTTTGCTGAATATGCGGCAAAACGCAGTGCCAAAGAATTTGTACTTCGCTCTCACTCTCCGGGACCATTAGAGAGGGGCTCCTTACCATCCCTCTATACTGGAACATTCGCCTCTTGTCGCAGTCGTTAACAGCTTCATTGAAAATGCGGGCTGTTTTTCCAGGAAAACTGTAACACTTCCCCTCCCCCGGCAGCCAACCATAAGGACAACGTGCTGTAAATTGAAAGATAGCATAATCATAAAGAAATTTGCAATTTTTTTAGCGATCTGAAAGTGATGAATTCAATTCGAGCTAGGATGTATGGTTAGACCTATAATGTCTTAATATTCATCCGCTAAGCAAATTTGAAGTGAGGAAGCCTTCGACTGCACATGCTTTGTCCGTTAATATTACTCGAATGCTATGTGTGGTTTCAGGAACATCAAGACATATGGATCTTCTTAAAACATCATACACGTGAGACCTCTACACGGCCACTCCCTAAAAACCCCAATCACCACCAACGAAACAAAACGAATCAAACCAAAACACATGGTACCCAATAGTCCAGTATGGACACTTATGAGAGGGCCGAAGCTACTTTCCACAGAGCCAAAAATGGACGAAAACTCACAAGTCACATCCACTCAGAGTCCGGGCATCCACTCCAGTGCTGACTCCTTCTGAAGTGGACTGCGGGGAGGGGGGTAATCCCGGGGGGTAATAATGTGACTTTGCAAGTCTATATTTGGCTTTGAGGAAAGTAGATTACCTCTCACAAGACTCCAAACTGAACTGAGTATTCAGGAACCGTACGTAGGTCGCCACACGTCAGATCATGCTTGTCTGGGTTTTCTTTTAGTCTATAAAAAAAAATAATAATAATAAAAGGCCTATTCGAAAACAGGGTTCGAAAATAGATGATCCGCGAATTTTATACAATCATGTAGATGTTACAAGGTATGTAACAACGATTTCTCTGTGTGGGGGTATCAAAACCCAAAAGCAATACTTAAAATAGCTTGCTTGGACTATTATTGTTCGACGCTTTTTGAAACCTTTAAAAACCATTAATAATTTGTTAAAAAGTACACAAATATGATGTCGGTAAACCCCCTCTGAAATAAAAGGCTACCAATTGCGTGGGTGTACAAGTCTTATCAGGCATAGAGTCGATCAAGTCCAAGATCATTGGCAATTGTGGGTGTGGGTGGACTCAGTGTAAGCATATCTGATAACACACCCAGCTCCATCAATCCTCGCATATACAACGATGGGTAACCCCTCGGTCTCGCGTCAACAAAGCAATAAGGACGTGCAGAGTCCGATTATCGCCGGGGATTATCGTGATTACCACCCTTCCTCAAAGCGCAAACCCTCATCCACACCATCTACCTTCCTCTCTTTTTTTAACAAGTGCACACCTAGTTACCAATAATGCATATAGCATTTCCATTTATTTGAAAGCAAGATAAAAGAGCACATGTAGATTAAATGCCTTGCTCACGGGCATAGGTTGCCGCGGCCGGGGATCGAACCCCGGACTTTCCATGTATAGCCAGGCGCCTTAGACCACTCGGCCACGGCACCTACACTTACACACACACCCACCCTCCCCCACACCCACCCTCACGTCACATTGCGTATATCATGCCTATACACAATAGTGATTACGACTTACGAAGGCCGGCGCAAGTCGGCAGAGGATCCAGAGGTTCAGTGGTGTTTGTTCCACCTGTTGTGAGTGTCATTGTGGTGTTAGAAGTCTCACTGGAACGAGATTCTGAAGATTCCGTGTTACCTTGTTCATTTACCATGCATTGCTTCCCAGAATACCCTTCTAGGCAGTGACACTGGTATCCAGTCATCGTCTCCTCACACCATCCGTTTACACATGGATTGCTCAAGCAATCTACGAAATAAAGGAGAGGGAAATTTGATAAAAAAACATGAAACATTGGTTGCAGAATTGAAAGCTCCAATTGGACGGCCATGAGCCATTCCCGGGCCATTCCGCAGTCTCCTGCGAGGCACTGCGCACTCTCCCTGGTCTAGTACATTGAGAACGTAAAGGTGAAAACCGCAATTACAAATCGAAGCGCACTCGCGTCCTGTGGCGTGATAAGCCAACAATTTTGATGGGGCCAGACATGGCGTGTCGGGCAATATTAAACTCTTTCTGCAACGGGCCCCAGGGAAGACTCATGGTTCATAACCCACCTTGTTTAAAAGTTTGGAGCGAGCAAAGCGATCGAGCCAAAAGTTCAATGTTTTTATTACAAATTTAAATTTTGTGATAGATTTTGACATAATATTAATAAAATAATATTATATGATCTCCCTATTCTCTCTTTTTGTTTCTTGTTCGTGAAAAAATGGGGCGGGGGAGGGGGGGGCAAGAGGCAAAGCCGCCCCCATCTATACACCACTGCTCGCGACAAGTACTGGTTCACGTATGTGTGGCGTCATCACGAGCATAATTTTCCGGGGCCTTACTCATCGAGTACAATCTGAAATGTGTTCATCTGAGGGTGCATGCGTTCAATGTCTAGTTTCAAATTTAAACAGCAACGTGAATCATGATTGAAAACTCAATAACAAAATGCAGAACGCAAACACGATCAGCGGTGCACTGTTCTGTATCAAAATATAAAGCTGTTTATTCGTCGATCATCAGGAAAGATTTAAAGATTCTTTAAATTTCCCGGGGTTTTTTTGCGCAGCTATAGTGCGCAGTTTGACCCATCACAGGAAAGGTCAATTCTGGCACCTGCTTGTGTAGGCTTCCACGGCGAGCGCAAATTTAAAGACGTTTCAAAACTCAATCGTGTTAAATATCGCATTCGCGATGCTGAATGTCGTAAAATCTGAGCTGATCGCGTTGACAAACGCATCTTTTTCGACGTTTAAATTTTCCTCTGAATCATGATTTGAAAGACGTTTACTTTTACGACCGGGAATGGAGGACATTGAACACACCCTTTGTTTATTATTAAATCTGCGTTTTGTAATCACATTTCAATCATGATTCATGTCGCTGTTTAAATTTGGAAACCGACAATGAACACACCCTGAGTCAACGAGGCCACTTAACTACGTTGACACACATGATTTGTGGAGTGGGCTCATTTGTCATCCAGGTACGTAATCTAAAACTCCGTCCGAGGCCTACTTCAATAGCGTATAGCATCCACTTTGCAGAAACTATCTGCGACGTCCAGTATCTACTGAAAATGGCCATCAAATCACAGTGGACCGATTAGAGGTCATTGTCGGATGTTGGTGGACCGGAAAAGGACAACGTCTTGAGATTCGGAAAGGACAAAATATCGCAATTAATGTGTCGCTTCTCTAGCATCTGACCCGGGCTCCGTAACACAAAGATTAGCGATCAATCGCTAAATGGACTGGCCAATAAAGATCAATGTTGCACGCGCATTTGGTTTAAAATACTGACCAGGAACCAATCAGTGTGGTTTTTTCTTTCATATTTCCAATTCATCGCAAACCTTTGTTTTACGGAGCCCCGTGGAGCGTTTCGTCAACATTTTTGTCCGACAAGTTGCCATATCTGACTACTTTCCTTGATTTTGAATGGCTAAGAAGTACTGCTACTATGGTAACTGTCGGATAAAATGGGACTTGTCGGATAAAACGTCCCTGCGCCAAGTCCTTTCATGAAACGCTCTGATTCACCGATTTTCGACGAAGGCTGCTATGTTAATATGAAGGGCTTTTGACAAAAGATTTTCTGCGTAAGAAAAAGCATATGCGAAAAGATTTGCTAAAATGCCCTAAAGTGGTAATATATATAATAATATACATGTATATTTCAAACAATTTAACTTGGACAACAATCTTTGTGGCATTTGACATTACATTACTATAGATTTATTTTGTATCATATCTTAAGGAAAAAAAGAAATAGGCAATTTTTTTTTTTGGGGGGGGGAGCGGGTGGTGGGCAGTTCCTGTGATTCAGTACCAACCAGGCAATGCGCAGACTCGGTGTCCAATTGGGATACCACTGTTGCTCTTCCTCACACAGCCTTGATCTCCATCCAACAAACTTGGTATCAGCTTTGGTATGGTTTTCACCATACTTCCATTCCACAATTGCTTCATCTTACACAGATCGAACATGGGGAGTGTGTAGTTGAGTCCATATCCATCGCTGCAGCATGCGTTCGTCCAAGTGACACCCGCTGTTACTACAGAAGATACAAGGCTTATTTTAGTTTAAAATAAGTAGAAGAAAACGCAGTCCATATGTCATTTTTAAATATCTGAGAGAGGGCATGATCCACATGTTTCACACGCCTTAACAGGAAGGCAAGAGAAACTCATTCGACGCAAACTTCTCCCTAGATTTTTGACCGACAAAAGTGTATGCATTATGATTTGCCATCTAACACTGATACTAGGAAGGGCAATTTCCCATTCGGGAAGGAATATCACTAAACTTTTGGAACTATTTGACTGGCGGGAGAATTAGGGCTATTTAACTGTTTTAGGTGAATTTGAT
This sequence comes from Lytechinus pictus, assembly GCF_037042905.1. Classification (NCBI taxonomy): domain Eukaryota; kingdom Metazoa; phylum Echinodermata; class Echinoidea; order Temnopleuroida; family Toxopneustidae; genus Lytechinus; species Lytechinus pictus. The sequence continues at coordinate 23,476,257 of NC_087257.1, forward strand.
CCGGTCAAGAGATGCTAAGACGTATTTACTTTGGCATTCAATATTGTCATAAGATCTGAATTTCCACATGGATATTTCTCTCTTAAAGTTTTAGGTACTTTCTTTAAAAAATGCATCCCCTTTTTAAGTGACAGAATAGTTAATTTGAAAAAAAGTTTTCTTTACAATTATTATGAAAGAAACAACTAAAATTTTTGCAAAAACTAAAAATAAATTAATCTTTAAACCATAATTTACTGACTCATAATATAGGAACACGCGTAACCGTCCTATCTTGTTTGGGATAATTGTGAGTCTTGGTGTTTAATTTCCTAAATTCAAGTGATATATTATTTTCCATATTTATGCCCGCGGATTTTCATCTCACCAGAAGCATGTACCAATTGACGTCATTTACGATCATTTACGATCGTGGTTCTGTTTATACTTCCCAAGAAACACTGATTCTGGTCAAATGACGTTTTGAAACGCATCTTTTTGTAGGTTTACGATCGGCGTTCTGGAACGCCGTTTAAATGAAAGTAAGCACGGACGTAACCGTGTTTTGGACTAATCACGTTTGAAAACGCTGATTCTGGCCTGAAAAGTAGAAGCATAATTACACCCTTATAGACGTTAAATTTCCTAAATTCAAGTGATATATTATTTTCCATATATGCGATATTCTTTGAACGGGCTCTTTACAAGAATATGAATATAGTGAATCCAAATTTGTTGATCATGATGATCATGCATTACTTACAATAATAATAAAAATATATGGTCCATTATAGCGCAGCTACTATAATTGCATATGTGACCTGCCACCCCTAAACCAACAATAAGTCGACCGAAATTAATTTTGAGATTTTTATTGGGCTTGAAAATTCATTTTCTAAGCTTTAAAATGATATATGTTAAGATTGACCAACAATAACCATTACAAATACTTGATTGAATGCAGAGGAAATTCAGCAAGAGCTTAAAAAATAAAAGGAAAAGAAGGTTTGAAGTTTGGGGTTCACTCAAGCATGAGATATGCATACTGTGTAATCTCAGTGAGACTAAATCACTATTTTGGCTATTGACAGAGAACCTTACCTGTCGACTTATTGGTGGTTTTGGGGTGGTGGGTCACATACTCTACTGCACTTGATACTTGGTATCATATTATTGCCCTGGCTGTAGCTGAGCCGCAATAAAGGCGCTAAAGCATTCAAGGAATAAATCCTATCGGGTACCCATTCACCTCACCTAGGTCGAGTGCAGCACAATGTGGGTAAATTTCTTGCTGAAGGAAATCACGCAATGGCTGGGATTCGAACCCACGTCCCTCTGATTGAAAGACGAGAGTCGTAACCACTAGACCACGACGCCCCCAATATTTGAATTTAAAAAGAGAACAATAATATTCAGTACATTTTACTATGGTCGGTCATGTAAATAAAAGTAAATTTTTTTTGCCTAGAAGTGTCAGGTGTTAAAACAGTAAAATAAACATTTAACGCAATAATGATTTTCAACAATAAAATAAGGATTGTATTGCTTACCCGTTAACAGGATGATGTAAGCAGCTAGATTGATGGCCCACATCCTTCTTATAATGGTCCGTCTAAAGGTTGAAATAATATTGTAGAATGTTAGATCCTATATGAATATATAATTATATTACTTCTACTTCTCATGGTAGACCAAGTGACGCCGAGTAACGCCAGATATAGAGTGCGCATTAGCCATATCATGCTCTAAAACAATTGAGTTTTCAACTCTCCCCTAAATAACTTCCCCCAACTAAGTGCCATTTTAGATAAACTGCAGTGAATCATCCCCTTACGTTGCGCTATGAAACCTATTTTGCAGATCTCGTACATTGATGACGCTAGATGTAGCGGGTTTGCCCAACCACACAATCAAGCGGACACGCCGAAAAGTCAGTTGTCTCTACCGGCAACTCTACTGACGTGATCGCCGGTGTGATCGACATCGCTGATCGCAGACATGGGGGGGGGGGGTGGGATGCATCCACTACGTAGACTATCTCGGGGATTGTCAAAAGCTCTTCATGACAAAGTAGCCTTTGTCGAAAATCGGTGAATCAAAACAGCAGTGTCGTCTGGACTCTGGACAAACGACATTTTGGCAATTTTTCGTCAGCGACGAATCTTAGGAAGATCTGCTGTCCCTGTTCGTCAATTTTCGACAATACCTCTAGGCTGTCCATCGTGATTTGACGGGCATTTTCAATATCTTAACAATGTTGTAAAATCCGTCCCTGATTCTATTGCGATAACTCGCTATTATCTTATTCCAATGATCGCATTGTGGTAATCAATGCTGTTTGTTTACGCGGTTGCGCGTTGGCTATTATACTATTAATACCTCGGTCTTTTTTTCACTTACCAGTCGTGTTCAAAATATAAACACCGCGCAGCTCATAAACTTACCGATAAGTAGGTCAATGTCAAATTGCGTCTTACTTGTTTATAATGATTCTTCATACTGGAAACCAATTAAATTAGAGATATGACAGTCATCTGATCATCGAGAATTTCGGGCCCTTGACTTAATTCTTCATTCAGCAAAGTCAGTTTATTTGGAAAAAAAATATCTGTGCAAAAATAGAGATATTAACTGCATACGCGCAGCCGCATAACTGGGCATTATATAGCAACATTATAGTCCATGCGCGTTTTTACAACAGCGCGATGAATTTGTGAGCAGTGCATGGGTTCATTGATGCTGAACCGCCATGTGCTGACCAATGACTGAATCCATAGTAACGGTTGTAAATCATTATGTATTACATATACAGGATGTCAAATATTTAGCACTCTTTAGAAACAGCAAAGTAAAAATATCAAATGCAATTTGTTTATTTTTCGATTTTCACACAGTATTTCGAAGAAAAAAAATGCATAAAGAGGCGTGGAACCAATGACCAATATCAAACAAAAATCACAATGAATATATCCCGATCTATACAAGAAAGTGGTTGAAAGTCCAATCACAAGATAGCATACTTATCGTTGCCTCTGGATGTGAGGCGTGTTACCGAGACTACACGTATATAATGAGTGATCGACTGCTGTTCCTTGATTTCGTTTTAACAACATAATTTTGTAGGTAGTTCACACCCTCACACTTTTTAACCTGGTATTTTTAACACCTTGCCTCTCACATTTTTTTGGCATTAAGCGATAATATGCCTTGGAAGCAGCACGAATTCAATTTAATAATCTATAGGGACAACTAAGATAGGCGCCAATCCGAATTTGACAGTTGTGGAGGGGGGGGGGGTGGACAAATTCAGTGAGGATGGGGTCGGCGGGCATGTTACGTAGTGAATGTTTACGATACTCATTACGGCACTTTGTGAGTTAAAGATCACGTCTTACAGCTAGCTTTATTTCGTATCATTTTGTTGAACTTATCGAGTTCTATGAAAGAGTTGTAGAAGTAGTCAGCTGATGAATTACGAATCAGGGCCTGCATAAATTTTGTAAAGGCCATGGGCGGAAATCCCAGGGGGGGGGGGGGTGGTGGTGGTGTCCCCCATACCAAAAATAGTAGGGGGACACAATGTCAAATGTTCCCCCTATATACTATTTTGGTCTTTTATGATGGAGAAAAAGTCATCATTCACAATCAAAATAATACACGTATTTTGGATTAAATGACCATTACATTTTGGGTGATAACCCCCCCCCCTTTTTTGGCTTGTCAAATTTTCCAGCCCCTGGCCCCCCTACCTTTGGGGACAGATTTCCGCCCATGCCTAAAGGCACATCTGAAATACTGAACGCGTTTATTGAATGGTGATCATTTTAGGTAAGAAAACACGTCTTTAGATGGTGTGTATAATTATTACAATTTAGAATAATTTTTTTTCTCAAGAAAAAAAAGCCGTTACAAACTTTTTCAGTCCCCAGTCCATCTCAGGAGTGCCATTCTCGATAATTTTCCTCATTAAAACCGATCTTTTCATGCCCGATCAGCGTCCGTTTGCCTTATTTGTGTTCTATTTAATTCCTTCTGCTAGTGCATTTAGCAATTAAATCATCCCTTCAAAACAGAATGGGGTAGATATGCTATTTTATTATTTTTCTTTGTTTTAAGATAATAACCCTTTTCACATCTGCTCCTTCTCCACTTTCAACTTCGCTCCGCCGCCCATGTTCTATTGGTCTGCGTTTTTTAAACTGTTGCCCCAAACCTCATAGCAATAATTTATTTGTCAGTGTTTGTGATCGGAATTATAATTTATAATGATTTTACGGTGTCATTATCCACGAATAGACGAATTGTTTTCATTGTGACCAGACCGCAAATATATATATATATATATATATAACGATATTACGTTCCGCGTGTTCGCAAAGTGGTAATGCATTGTACTTAGTTCCAACTAAGTACAATGCATTACCACTTTGCCTCATTAATATATATATATATATATATATATATATATATATTGCAAACAGAATTAACATGATCATCACACAGGAGGATATGGTCAATAACTACTCGCATAGTGCATTCCTCAATACCTACCCCATCATAGGATTTACATGTATATAGAGACGGATTCAATAAAGTTACGTTTACTTCCAAGGATGATGAATCTATAGAGTTGTCTGCATCGACACGACTTAATGTTAATTTTATTGAGAGAACTTGAACGATATAAACGTTGAATTATTATCGACGTCTGGAACAAAATTTCTTTAGTGCAGCAAAGAACCGTTTTATAGGCTTACTACAATATGTCGCCTGTTTGACTTGCTTTTCAACTATTAAAGAAATCACCGCCAAAGATCATGGTGCACTGTAAGTACATAATGGTCTGAGGATCAGGAGCCCAAATAGACGCCATGACAAACATGGCGCGTTGTGGCGCCGTGTTTGTCAGTCCCGACCTTTCGTTTGAGGACGCGCACGCTTATTTACGACGGTAGTTGATTTTGGAAGAGACTTTTTGGGCCCGTCATCATGGTCGTAAAACTCTGTCCTGCAATGCAAATTGTGCGACATGAGATTATTTTTTTCGTTTCGCATCTGCGACGGAAACATTCAATATGCGTTTCGTGTGCAAAATTTTGGTTGCTTCTATGGTAATAGCGATATATCCGATTGAGGACGACTTTCCAAAGCCACATTTGACTCCTCCTAGAGCTCGAGAGGCCGCCCGGGGGGCCCACTTCCATTGATTAGTGGATACCAGGAGCGAACACGCGTAAAAGGGGACAGAGTGGGCAGGTACGTTACTTATAGGCCTATGTAACGTAATAAGGGTGTCAAAACGATGTTTAAAATGCTGAAAAAAGGGATATATATCCAATACTTGTAGGGTTTCACAAGCCAAATACTTGTTAAGAGATGCATTTTCATAATCTGGAAAAGAATTGCTTCCCTTGTTTAGGGTACTTTTCGAAACCTCATGGTCGTGCCTGGTATCCACTCATCAATGGAAGTGGTCCCCCCGGAATTTGAATCTAATCCCCCATTTCTGGGGAAAGTAAAACATAATGCCCATTACATCGTGTGCGAGAGGCATATCGTTTGTGTAGAAGGAGTAAACAAAAGAAACAAAAGAAACAAAAGAAACAAAGAAACAAAAGAAACGAGTTCAAACGTATTGCATATGCTGTGCACATATCAACGCGTGTGAAATTTTCGGCTGGAGAGGTTGATCTGACCCATGAAATCAATTGCCAGTGATCCACCAATAATCCACATTAAATGTAATATCGATTCGATGGACTGTAATGATCTATATCTAAGCCTTCATTCAGTAAGTTTTTCCTCACTCAATATGTACTCAATTTGTTTGAAAAACCACTTTCTTATCCATGTCATAATCTATTTTAGGTCCTGCATTTCGAATATCTCCAGCCATCAGTCGTAATATACATGCATGTATGGTGGGTGTCGCGGAAAAGGATTTTGCACACGAAAAGCAGATCTGTAGGGCCTGTAACCCCCCTGTAACACAAAGCTTAGCATTGATTGTAGAGCAGTTTTCAACGTTTGATTCTATTGACTATAATGCACAATCAATCTTAAAAATCAAGTGTATGATTAAGCGTTAACTTTTGTGTTAGGGGACCCTAATATTAGCGTCCGTGAGGATTGCGAAAGGTCCCAAGTGTCATGCATGGCGGAGGCAAAGTACAAGTAGTCCTGGGGCCCGTAACACAAAACTTAGCAATGATCGTATAATATTTTTCTACGATTGATTCATGTACTACATTATACAATCAATCGTGAAAATCAAGCGTACGATCAATCGCTAACCTTTGTGTTACGGAACCCTGGGCTCCGTATCACAAAGATTAGCGATCAATCGCTAAATGAACTGACCAATCAATATCAATGTTACACGCGCATTATGTTTTAGGTTAAATAAACACGAGAACGCTGCCTCATGCATTACCAGGGGTAATCCTCAGTTGTTTTCCACCAGTCACTGGGAGTTTCGGCCCGTTAGAAACAATGCTCCCTCTTGGTGGTGGGCCAGCAGTACAAAGCACCACCTTCCCCACTGGTAACAGAAAAAAGGAAAGAAAGGAAAAGAAAGCAAGAACTAAATAAACGACAAGAATAAGTTGCTTAATTGCTGGTCACCCTCTCCCTTTGGACATACTTGGTCCAAATCCAAGCAGAACCCTTCTCTGCTGCCTCAGAAGCAGCCCTACAAGCATGCTTATTCTCTCTATTTGAGAAACCCAACTCCCGAAACCACCTAGGCAATTTTGCTATGAACCCACGACAACCAACCTCAAAGGGGAAGCAAAACACCTTCCAGCCTTTGCCTGTACACTCTGCCACAAGTTCAGAATATCTTGTGAGCTTGCGCTCAAAGGCATAGTCAAAATTATCCTCTCAAGGGACGGTCAACTCTCCTAGAACTATTACCTTTGCAGAGTCAGTCCACAAAACAATATCGGGGCGGAGATTTGTAACGGTCACATGCTGTGGGAAACTCCCTTTTCCTTCCAGGTCGCGACTTTCACCTGCCAATCACGAGCTGAGCACAAGATACTGGGCCTCGTAGACCTTGCCCTTGATCTTGGCCTAGCCCCCTCCTTCACAAAATCAATATGGGACATACCCCCATTTGCAACACCCTTCCCAGAATTATGAGATGTCACCCTTTTTGCAACCGCCTCTTCAACAACCTTCAAAACCTGGTTATGCCTCCAAGTATACATCCCACAACACAAGCTAACCTCGCAGGCACTAAGTATATGCTAGAGGGTACCTCTCCCTCAACAAGCACTACACTTATCAGGCTCGTTATACCACTTGCTGAGGTTAACAGGCGTAGGCAAGAGATCATAGGTCGAGCGAACAGCGAAGGAGATTCGAAGTGGCTCCATCTGCCATAGTACAGACCATGTCAACCTTCTGCCTTCCACCCCCTCCCACTTCGTCCATGAGCCCTGCTGGGCCTGGCCAACTGATGTGGCCCTCTCTTCTCCTCCTCAACCTCTCTGATCTCCTGCACGATGAGGTCGCCCCGCTCCGGGGCTGAAGCTGCTGACCACCTCTTGGTAGAAGTCCAGCCCAGGCCCAAACGACCGGTTTGGGCAGCACCAACCAACTCCTTGTGCCTCAGTCTAGACTCAGCCTCTTCCACTGCCTTATCAGCATGCCACTTCCTCCCCAATTTCACATCAGGCTGGCAATCTCTAATGACAGGATCGCTAAAATCACGAAGCATCATAAAAGATCTTGCTTTCGTCACCTTTACTTCCTTAACCAATGACTTGATGGGGATGTTCAACTTTGTCTCACTACTATGGAGAGCAACGTTGGTCAGAGAATTTGGAACACTTACGCTCCATGGCTTCGACATACGACAATCCTATCTCATAGACAGTTAATAGCCACATGATGCGTGGCATCAGCCCAAACTGAAGGCATCACAGTTTAAGTTTGCCTGGGAGGCCACATTTATCAATTGACTCCAGACCTTTCCTGATCTGTTCCTCAGTGTCCTTTATTCTTCCTACATCTTTCAGGTCTTCGGTATACCAACGGCCTAAACTCTTAACCGGCTCCTCCTGGATAGATGGGATCTCCTCCCCACACAGCAGGAAGTTAAAGTCACTTAGCCTACCTCGTTTCAATACAAGGCTCCTCGACTTCCTCGTCTTGAATTTCATCCTTCCCCAATCCATTAACTCCTCTAGCCTAGCCATAATTTCCTTAGTAGCCTTCGTACTTGGACAGAGAATAGTAAGATCGTCCATAAACGCACGAATTGGAGGTAGTTCCTCTGCGCCAGGGAAAGTCACACCACATCCGAATCCTCCAGCAGATCTAACAAGGACATCCATGACAAGCACAAACAAAATGGGAGAAATCGCACATCCCATTGGAATACCGACTTCCAGGCTCTGCCAGTCTGTGGTATACTGCTGAGTAGAGAACCTCATCTGAAAACCTTGGAAATACTGCATCACATACCTAGTTACCCGAGGGGGAATCCACAAGAAATCCATTGCAAACTCTATCAATGCATGCGGAACTGAGCCATATGCGTTGGCAAGATCAAGCCACACAACTGCAAGGTTCCGTCGCAGTTTCTTTGACTGCTGTATGGTCTGCCATATCATACTGGTGTGCTCCAGGCACCCATGAAAACCAGGGATACCGGCCTTCTGCACAGAAGTATTAACTAGACCATGATCAACGACAAAAGAAGAAATCCTCTTCGCCAAAATACCAAACATGACCTTCCCTTCAACATTAAGCAAGGCCGAAACTGACCTAGTGAAGTGGAGTTCTCCTCATTAGGAATATAAACACCATTAGCCTTACACCACTAGCGTACCTACGGGGGGGGGGGCAGGGGGGGCAGAGTCACAACCCATGCAAAAACGTATCTTTGCCCCCCCCCCTGACGGGCTTGAAAATCCTTTTTTGCCCCCCCTGACGAGCTTTAAGACCTTCAATGCCCCCCTGACGAGCTTCAAGACCTTTTTTTTTTTTTTTTTTTTTTTTTTTTTTGCTTGTCAAATTTTTTCTGGTACGAAATCCTTATTTTGTGAGCGAAGACCTTTTTTTTTTTTTTTTTTATTTTTTTTTTAATATATTTTTTTGCTTGTCAATTTTTTTCTGGTACGAAATCCTTAATTTGTGATCGAAGCCCTTTTTTTTTTTTTTGCTTGTCAAATTTTTTGGTGGACGGTTTTGCCCCCCCCTGTGAAAAATCCTAGGTACGCCACTGCCTTACACCTAGCCTCTTGTCGAGGCCCTGGCTGCTTCCCGAGCGAAGCGAGGGATATCCTAACTCGCGAAGCGAATTAGCCTGGCGCGAGCCAGGGCCTCTTAACATCTGTACCGAATTATATATTCATGAGGCACGTCTTCCTAATGAATATAGATGAGCTCATGAATATTTAACGATCACCTCGTAAATTGACCAATGAAATGTCAAAGCTGTTTCGTCCGTGGTTTGGAATAGTCCACTATTTTGCAGGGGATCGATTTAATTGTGGAAGATTTTTTTTTTTTTAAATGCATTGAAAAATCATTTTCTGACAAAAACAGTATTTGTATTACTTCTAAAAAATCTGGCATTAAAGAAATTAAAGTTGAATTGTATTGAATATCTATTTTGAAGAATAATATGAAACGTATCCCTATTTTCACCCCCGTCTCTTTGCTCAATTGTGGACGAGTCTTTCCCTCCGTCTTGGAAGTTTTGTTTAGTCTTTGATAAAGTCACTCTCTAGAAGAAAACAGAGTGAAATCATGGACTAGATGCTAAAAAGTACTGTATGTTGTTCGGGTGTCAAATATTAGACGGAAATACGTACAGAGATAAAGACTAAGACAAATTTATTTCCAAAACACAGCTGATTTTGCGAACACGTGTGTGAACACTTTCGATTGAGTTGGAGTTTTCATGTTTCAATAACAAGCATATGATCGATTTTCCACTGAATTATAGAAAGTTTTGGATGTATATTTGTGTTGGATGGGCCACGCTTTTTTCAAGACGATCTGATAAATTATTGGACATTAGTTAGCTGAGACAGTATGATTTATCTTCGCATTCCATGTCAACAAGTTTCGGGTCCATGTCACGATGCTGCTTGCTGGTAAGGTCAACGTACCTAACGTTACCCTTACAAAACCCGTCGTGATCGGGAAGAGGACGTCCCAGAGCAACTGACCGTGTGTGTTGTGTGTGCAATAGAAACGTAATTTTGTTTAAAAAATATTGCATTGTTGACGATGAAATCTCCTCAAAGTTAAATGAGTTATCTGAAAGAAACACAGATTTTTTGTGCAAGAAGATTTGTGGTGTATGCAAAAATAAAGTAAACAAAATAACATCAAATGATGATCCATCAGCACTTGAGCTGAAAACTATGATTGCAAAGAATCAAGATGAAGATCTACCGGAAGGACGAGTTAAGCGGATGATCGCTGAAAGCCCATCCAAATTGATGAGGCAGCAGAAACGGTCTGGAACTGGAAAGTCCACAGCAGCAACAAGCCCTTTGAGTTTGACTTTGTCAGTTAATCCGAGCATATGTGCCCCAACAGTCAAGAGAAAGCAGCTCCAATTCAAAGAAAAAACAAGAGAAGAGGTACGTGTAACTTTAAGAATTTTTGTTCATTAATTTCTTTTCTGCTAATTGAGAATCCATTTCCTTACAGACAATTAAATTAATCATCTTAAATGACTGTCACCATAACCCCTTGCTAAATTAAATTTACCCCATAGAAGTGCGTAGTATCTCATACTTTAACACCATGTGCTTAAACATATGACGTCATGCTATAAGTGGGGGGGGGGGGGGGTGCAACAATAGATCACCCCCGTTCCATGAATAGCATAGGTGTGACGCAAGGATTTACGTCTTTGATGGACACAAATAAAACTGAGATTGTCATAAAATATTTCCATGGTTTTTTTTTTTATCATAGTCATGAATGAAATAGTGCTACCCTAATGGTTAAAGTAACTCTGAAACTTTTAATTACATATCCATGCATTGCTCACATTACAGGACTTGGCAAAACCCACTCCGCCAACTTCTGTAATGATAAATGAACTTCATACGGCTTTGGATCGAGGTGATCTCCACACTGTCGTTCACCATGTGACATCATCACCACTTCTATAATTCAACGAGTGCCTGTCAAAGGAGATCAGTGCAGAATGTTCCTACCTGTGTAGCATACAGAATAACCAATCAACTTTCCGAAACGAAAGCAAGGAAGCTTTACAAGTAAGTATATTGGTTTTTTTTAGCATATTTGAGGCGTTCACTCCAAAAGAAGTGTTTTAAGAAATGAGAATATAATATTTATTGATTATTAGTATTATCATTTGTATGATTTAAAAAGTTAGAGCGTCTTATACATATACACTCAGATGCAACATAAAGACAGTCGCACCATGATTTTTAAACGGGGGGGGGGGGGGGGTTGCAAATGGATGGCAACAGATCATTTATGCTTATTTCATATAACAAGCACAAGCTAAAATTTTTAATATAGGCCCTACTGACTTAAAAAAGGGACTTGTTAAAAGACAAGTCCACCCCAACAAAAAGTTGATCTGAGTAAAAGAGAAAAATCCAACAACCATATCACTGAAAATTTCATCAAAATCGGATGTAAAACAAGAAAGTTATGACATGTTAAAATTTTGCTTAATTTACAAAATAGTTTCAAGCATATCCTGGTCGGTTTGCAAATGAGGAGACTATTATCCACTCGTTTCTTCTTTTCATTTTATTATATGAAATATGAAATAATCATTTTTTTCCTTATTGTCAAGTAAAACAATTAATTCCTCCATGAACATGTGGAATTGGCATTGTTTAATACTCGTTGGTCTTTATTGTCAAATCTGTAAAAAATCAAATATTGTTTAACTCAAACAATAAAAAACAAAAGATACAGAGAGGACGTCATCAACTGTCTCATTTTCATGTCACTGAATTATGAACATGAATATCACTGTTTTATGAAAAATAAGCAAAATGTTAACATCTCATAACTTTATTATTGATCTGATTTTGATGAATTTTTAAGCATTTTGCTAGTTTGATATTCTCTATTTATTCAAATCAACATTATTCTGGGGTGGACTCTACCTTTAAGGAATGTTTGCAAGGAATCATAATACCTCATCAAATAAATAATTTGATGGTGATTCGTGAGTTGTAATTTTAAAAGATATTCTGAGATGATAGTTGGCCGCTGTTTGTAAACACATTTTGTAGCCATGAACAGCTAGGATGGGTATCTGACTTAACAATTGATGTGAGCGCAAAGTGCAAGCTGAATAGCACTTTTTAAAATTATGAACATGCAGGATGCATACCGGTACCTCGTTAAAACAAAAAATGACAACTTGAATCACAAGAAGAATAATTTGTGCATATTGACTTGAACACTGGATTTTTAAGACCCATGTTATGTCATTGAACACATCATTTATTTATCTCAACCTACAGCCAAACTTTTGAATTTCGCGAATTAGGATATCCCTCGCTTCGCTCGGGAAGCAGCCAGGGCCTCGACAAGAGGCTACCTTACACCAGGAATCTGGGACAACACCTTGCCTCCAAACTACCTTGAGAAGACGCCACAAGAACTTCCTCAATCTCCCACACTTCTTATACACCTTGTGAGGGACACCATTAGGCCCTGGTGCCGAACCTGTCCTTGTCTTTTCCAAAAAGCTAACAACCTCAGAGAGCCTTGGCTCAGCAAGGTCAAAGGGCTCTCCCGGCTCAGTAGGCCTGGCCAGGCCAGAAATTGGAAGCATCGGGATGGTCTTCCTGTTATCCGAGTAAGTATTGGACAAGTGCTCTTCAAGCTCTGTTTTGGAGATACTTAGCTGACCAGATTTACTCTGTTCAAACAAACTCCGTAGGGATTCTAGTAGTGCTTGTGGATGGAGAGGTACCCTCCAGCATATACTTAGTGCCTGCGAGGTTAGCCTGTGTTGTGGGATGTATACTTGGAGGCATAACCAGGTTTTGAAGGTTGTTGAAGAGGCGGTTGCAAAAAGGGTGACATCTCATAATTCTGGGAAGGGTGCTGCAAATGGGGGTATGCCCCATATTGATTTTGTGAAGGAGGGGGCTAGGCCAAGATCAAGGGCAAGGGCAAGGTCTACGAGGCCCAGTATCTTGTCCTCAGCTCGTGATTGGCAGGTGAGAGTCGACCTGGACGGAATAGGAGTTACCCACAGCATGTGACGTTTACAAATCTCCGCCCCGATATTGTTTTGTGGACTGACTCTGCAAAGGTAATAGTTCTAGGAGAGTTGACCGTCCCTTGGGAGGATGATTTTGACTATGCCTTTGAGCGCAAGCTCACAAGATATTCTGAACTTGTGGCAGAGTGTACAGGCAAGGGCTAGAAGGTGTTTTGCTTCCCCTTTGATGTTGGTTGTCCTGGGTTCATAGCAAAATCATTGCCTAGGTGGTTTCGGGAGTTGGGTTTCTCAAATATAGAGAATAAGCATGCCTGTAGGGCTGCTTCTGAGGCAGCAGAGAAGGGTTCTGCTTGGATTTGGACCAAGTATGTCCAAAGGAAGAGGGTGACCAGCAATTAAGCAACTTATTCTTGTCGTTTATTTAGTTCTTCCTTTCTTTTCCTTTCTTTCCTTTTTTCTGTTACCAGTGGGGAAGGTGGTGCTTTGTACTGCTGGCCCACCACCAAGAGGGAGTATTGTTTCTAACGGGCCAAAACTCCCAGTGACTGGTGGAAAACAACTGAGGATTCCCCTTGGTAATGCATGAGGCAGCGTTCTCGTGTTTAACTTGTTTTTTTGGGTACCAGTGACTGCCAGAAAAGTCTGGCTGGCAACCAGGAATAGGCTAGTGGACTGTCAGGAAAGACTGACATTGGGGGTGCCTTGGGTTAGTTACTCGGGGTACCGGCTCTTTTTCTTGAGCACCCGTATTAAATTGCTACAGAAACACAGAACGAAACACACCCTCGAGGCTCTCCGAGGGGGGGGGGGGGATGATGAGCCACAGGTTGATCTTGATGCCTATAAGGAACGTCTTAGACCAAGGAATTCGCCCAATGTTTTTGTGTGCCCAGTTTGCTGGTGTGGAAGGGTGTTTGGCAGCATCAAGGGTTTGCGTATCCATGAAGGTAGGATGAAGTGCACCTCAGTGGGGTCAGACTTCTCGCATGGGAGTTCCTCAACATCATTGGCGCAGGCAACGGCGGATCGCACCGGTTATAAGACCCAGAATCCGGATAAGACGAGAGATAACTCTGGTCTGGTAGGAAACCAAAGTACCAGGGTAGATTCAGAGCCTTGCAACAGTGGCAATATGGAGAGGAAGAGAAGGGTGAAATGGCCCTCAATGGCTGAGGATGGGAAGTGGAAAGAATTTGATGACAGTGTTGTGTTTCTGCTCGAACATACATTGAAAGGTTCTTCAAGCGAGAAGTTGGACGCTATCGGCTTGTTAATATATTCCATCGGTGTGGAGAGTTTAAATAATGACCAGGGCAATCAGTGCGGTGCTTTCATATTTGCAAATTCATCGCAAACCTTTGTGTTACGGAGCCCAGGCTAGAGAGGAGGCATAACCTCCTTATATTTCCGTGATAGCAACACTGCCGTGTGTTGCTGCCCTCTACGTTCGTTGGTTGTTGATGAAAATTGAAACTGTTTTGAAACTCGTGTTGTTCGTGTTTATTATAAGTGACTAATGATAAGGATAAGAATTGCGCTAGAGACAAAAAATATGCTATGGAGTCTCAAAGGCAAAGCAAAAAAAAAAAGGGAAAGGAAGGGCCGGGGAAAGGGAGACCCCCTCAATTTAGACCCCATTCCTTGCTAGAGCAAATAACATGTCATGGGCAGGGAGTGTACCAGGCTGTGGGGTCTAACGGTAGTCTGTGAGCCTGTGCTTGCAGACTGTGTGGTATTTATTCATAATTTGAAATGACATTTTCACAAAGTTGAAACAGTTCGATAAGTTTTCAATCTCTTTATGAAAACATTAGTAATCGATTACAAAGTACTAAATAATATTTTGCAATTTTCAAAACCCAGTGTTAGTATTTTATTTGTAAATATGACGTAGTATACAGTGGCGTACGGTGGGTCACGGCATTGCATATGTTTCATAAAGTTATGATAAAAAAATGTTTTTCCTTATATTTCCGTGCGTAACCTTAGTTTTTGTCTCGCCTGCATATAGCAGAGCGAGACTATATAGGCGCCGCTGAACGGCGTCGTCAAAATTGAAATCTTAACCCAAAGTTAAGTTTTTGAAATGTCATCATAACTTAGAAAGTATATGGACCTAGTTCATGAAACTTAGAGTCTTGGAAATAAGGGTAATCAAGTATTACTGAACATCCTGCCTGAGATTCAGGTCACATGACTAAGGTCAAAGGTCATTTAGGGTCAATGAACTCAGACCATGTTGGGGGCATCAATATCGAAATCTTAAGCGAGGTTAAGTTTTTAAATGTTGTCATAACTTCAAAAGTATATGGACCTAGTTAATAAACCTTAGGCATAGGGGTAATAGTGTATCACTTAAGATTCTGCCCGAGTTTCAGGTCACAAGATTAAGGTCAAAGGTCACTAAGGGTCAACGAACTTTGGCCATGTTGGGGGTATTTGAAGAATTGTCATCATAACTTTGAAATTTTATGGATCTAGTTCATGAAACTTTAACATATTAACAGCAATCAAGTATCCTTGTACATCCTGTGCGAGTTTCAGGTTACATTACCAAGGTCAAAGGTCATTTTATAGGTGATAAATGTTGTATTTTGATATTCAAAATGGCCGCCAAAGGCCCTAATAGTATTGTGAATGAGGACAAAAAAATCACAAGAGTGGGCGCACTAGAATTCTAGAATGCATGTATTGGTGATAAATAAGTGGAATATTGTCTGAAAATATAAAATATATACCAAATAGGCCTATTATTTGGGTGTCGTGTATGTGTTAAATACTGTATTTTGAATTTTAAAATGGCCGCCATAGACCTTGACTGTATTACGTCATGCTATTGTACAATGCCAACTGGGAAACTAATTTTCACAGGAATAACTAACACCATGCATAAAATGCATGTAATTGTCATCTATGAGTAGAATATTGTCTGAAAACATGATTTCTAACAGGTAGGTGGGAAATACTGTATTTTGGAATTTAAAATGGCCGCTATAGGCCCTAACAGTATCATGTACAATGTGAATGGGGACAAATAATTTTAACAGAATTTGGCTTTGCTTGACTAAATTGTATGAGTGAAATATCGTCTGAATAAAAAGATTTCTACCGAAATATAATTATCATATCTTATTATGTCATGCTTCATTTTAAATTCAAAATTTGCCGCTATATGCCCTTATGTGAAAATTATTTGTCTCCATTCAAAATGTACATAGTACTTTTAGGGCCTATGGCGGCCATTTTGAATTTCAAAGTACAGCATTTATCACCTACATGACCAATATGTGACATATTTAGTTAGAAATCACGTTTTCAGCAATATTTTACTCATAGATCACAATTACATGCATTTCATGGTTTACACTCTCGTGAAAATTAGTTTCCCTATTCGCATATTACATAACTCAGGGCTTGTGGCGGTAATTTTGATTTTCAAAATACAGTATCTGTCACCTACACGGCAAAAGAAATGCTATATTTCATAAAAATCATGATTTCAAACAATATGTCACTCATACAACACAATAACATGCATTTCATAGTCAAGCAAATCCAAATTCTGTCAAACTTAGGCCATTTTCATTGTACATAGGCCTACTATATTGTTAGTGTATAAGGCGGCAATTTTGAATTTCAAAATACTGCATTTATGTCATGCATGACAACAGAAATGATAGTTGTTGCTATTTTACATGTTTTCAGACAATACTTTGCACGTAGAACTACATGCATTTAATGGTTCTTACTCTTGTAAAACTTAGTTTCCCCATTTGCATTGTACATAATGCAGATAGGGCCTAAGGCCGTAAGGCGGCCATTTTGAATGTCAAAATACAGCATTAATTACCTACTTTGGCAAAGGAAATGATATATCTCGCTAGAAGTCACGTTATCACATTGTTTCACTAATATATCACAATTATAGGCATTTTATCATCAATTAAGCAATCCAAATTTCAAAATTATTTGTCTCTTAATATAAGGGGTTTATGGCAGCCACTTTGAATATCGAAATAGGCCTAAAGTATTCATCACACATATAAGAAACGACATAGTTTGTTAACAATCATGTTTAGACAGTAGTCCAATCATAGATCACGATCACACCATCTGCACTTCATTGCTTTTTTTGAACCCCCTTCATATTCTACATTTTAGAGTATACAGGGGGTTATGGCGGCCATTTTGAATATCAAAAAAATATATATTTTGTCAAAATCATGTTTTTCAGAGAGTATTTTACTCATGCAACACAAATGCACTCATTTTATTGTCAATGTGTTAGCAATTTTATGATTTCTATGGGTAATTTGCGGAACTATCCACCATAGATTCTTCTTATAACAAACTAAAATCAAGAAATTTTTTCTCTCCATCCCTTCTTCTCCTCATCTCCCTCTCCTCTCTAAATATTATAATAATTTCTTATATATATGATTGTTTACTTGTATTCTGTAAAAAAAAAAAAAAAAAAATCCTCAGTTTGCATTGATCAATATCTTGTATCGTTCCACTCATCTAGTTTATCTCTCTACATCATTCCATCCTTTCATCATATGCGTCGTGTCCTTTACGACATCTATTCTTATCATTTTCATTCTATCTATCAACCTTCTTTTCATATTTTTTTCTTTTTTATCAATTAACCATTTGATGTATTCTCCAGTTGAAGGCCTATTTTTAAGCGATTGCAGTTCATGTGATGTTTCATTCTGGGATCCTATGAACAAGGTTTTTCTCAACCTGTAACAGTATTGTCAGAACTGCACTACTTGGAATCCAGTATGCAAATGAGGTGTATTACTAGTTGCCATGTCTGGTAAGCCTCTGACAAGTTTCATGCGGTATTCAAGAACACCCATTAAACATGAAGTTTTAAAGTGTTATTCAAGTTTCAATATGCCAGCCTTTTGTGCTTGAAATAACTTTTTCATTTGTCTTTTCTGCATCCTCCTTTTTTTTCCATCATTCACAAACCCATACTGGGACTCAATATGATTGTACAACTTTGATGTTGAACAATGAAATTACATATCAGCAGCTTGTTACATTCTTATTTCAAGTTTAATTACACATGTCCCTGGTCTATCCACTCGGTTTGTGTCATTGACTGTTATACAAATAACAAATGTTTAGGAGTGCAATGGACAGAATACTTCATGAGGTGGAAGATGAAATGAATAATCCATTTCACGAATGAAGAGAACATTCATTATTTGGTTTACATGTATATGACACCTAAACGTAGATTCTTTTTCATATGAAATTTATCAATTTCGATGCAAAATGTGCTCATGCAGTGCAAGCTATGTCTGTTGATCATTGCATACATATACAACATGTGCGCTGCAAACACGAGTGGTTTTACTTGTGATGCCTGCAGTCGCGATGCGAGCGTGCAATGGACAAAATTGTATGGTCCAAAATTGCACGCTTGATGACGTCATTGTTAAAGGTCAAGTCCACCCCAAAATTGTTGATTTGAATGGATAGAGAAAAATCAAACGAACGTAACACTGAAAATTTCATCAAAATCGGATGTAAAATAAGTAATGACATTTTAAAGTTTTGCTTATTTTTCACACAACAGTCATATTCACAACTCATTGATGTGCAAATGGGAGAGTCGATGATGTCACTCACTCACGTTTTTTATTGTTTGATTTATACAATATTTCAATATTTACAGATTTGACCATTGGGACCAACTTGATTTAATCCCAAACTGTTAAAATAATGGTAATTGCACATGTTCAGGGAGGAATAAAAGTTTGTTCAACATGACGATGAGGATAAAATCAGAATTTTTCATATTTCATATAATAAAATACAAAAGAAATAGTGAGTGGGTGACGTCATCAGTCTCCTCATTTGCATACCCACCAGGATGTGCATACAACTGTTTTGTGAAATTTAGCAAAACTTTAAAATGTCATAACTTTCTTATTTTACAACCGATTTTGATGAAATTTTCAGTGTTGTGTTTGTTGGTTTTTCTCCTTTTATTCAAACCAACTTTTTATTGGAATGGACTTGTCCTTTAATGGGCGGAATGATCAATATCAAACAACCAATCAAATGACAAGGATCTATCTAGGTGTCATATAATGTAACATGACTTTATCTTAATAGACCAGTTCGTAGTTCCATTCTGCGCATGATCACAATGTCCTTTGAATTCAAATGACATGGTAGTATTGTTTTCAATGAGAAAAGCAGACTTTGATGTCTTGACTATCCATAAATTATTTTGAATTATGCTTTTCATTAGATCCACTGGAAATCAACAAACCGTCCATTAGCGACTGGTTCTAGCAGTTGGCAAAGTACAGTGTAATAACAACATGCCAATGCATTCAAAGAAGATATGCAACAAGAACCTTCATAAGGTTCATTGACGTGCTTTTCTAGTTACCTGGTATATGCAATGTCGGGCATGCTTACATACCTTGCATTGAATTTTGCCCATCTCAATGAAAGGTAAGGCCATTTGAACAAACTTGAGCATGAGTTAACTCTGAACTGGTCTATTCAATCTTGCTCCTCATCTATTGACTGGCAATCCCCATCCTCAAATTAGGTATTTACCCCCCTTCTTTCCACTCTCTCTTTCTCTCTGAAAATGGTAGTGATTTTTTTACCTGATTTGTAAGAAAGCATGCATGCTTGTAAGCAAGCAACCAGATCGAGGACCGAATAAAGAGTGAATTTAGACAAGGGTATATCAAAAGTGAATCTGTGAATGAAAATGAACGAAAATTAAAAAGTCAATGAAAATTGTCATTTTTCACTCATTTTTGGAGACTGCAGAAAGTTCAAAGAGTGAAGGGGTACCAATAATGAATTCAAGCTGCATCTGTATCTATTTAAATCTTCAAAGAGTGAAATGTTTACTCTTGTTTTTGAGAGAAAGGAACCGCCACTTCATAGACACCTCACTTGATTCTTTCCCCACCAATAAGAGTCAAGTCAAGAAAGACAATACATAACATCATATTGTGTAAAAACGCTTGCATTTTTACTCTCTACCATATTAAAAAGAAATCTCGGTAACAGTTTTTTAAATAATTACTTTGCTTTGATATACAATCAAATGAAGCACATAATTACAATACACGTCATACGTAATATTTATATACAAGATGTACACAAGGAAACTTGGCTTCTCTCTCTCTCTTTCTCTGTTTCTTTCATTTACAATATTGCATGTCGCTATCTTCAAAGTATGCAACAATCGACCGGAAGTGTCGCAAGTCTTCTTAACATTTACAATCTTCCGAATGACAATAAAATACATAGTTGAAAACAGACCATTATGGCAGAGATATTATTGTAATTACATAGCACACATATTTTGTTTCATTAACATGAGATTTCCTCTTAATCAATGATGATATCCTAAATAGAAAGCATCACACATTGAGGAAATATTAATAACATGAATTCAGATTTAAAATCATTATTGACTTCTTTAAAAATCAAACTGAGAAACAACCCTTCAAATATCTTGAAATACTATCCTAAAAAGAGTGAATGCTATCCTAAATAAAATGCAATCAAGAGAATTTAGTCTATTTCTAGGGGCTTTGCCCCCCAGCCCAGCAAATGAAATAGCCCTCATCGGAACATAAACATTTTTCATACTAACAAGGAGTGATTTAATCAGGGGTTAAGGGAATGTGATGATTCAAATAGTTTATACAAACTCAGAAATTATACATCTTGAAACTTGGATAGTCTAATGAAATCAACAATACTCGGGAACAGACTTACATGTACATGTATTATAGGCAACAGGAACATAATGAGGTAACATTGCACTGGGAGTCTACAAATACAAATACAAGGACAAAACTTTTTCTAAAAATCAAATTAATACCATTTTATCGAGCACAGGCAAGAACACAATTGCACAATTATACAAGTAAACATCCCTTACAAATCATCTCCAACAAAAAAAGAAGAGGTATTCAACCGTGTCTTGAAAAGTTTGAAGAGTAAACAAATGCAGCTATTAATTTTAGATGAATTATCAGAGTTAATGTCCATATTATCCAGCTTTAAATAATTTTATAATTATTGAGTCATTTCCTCTTATTATGGTATCATAGCACAATTATTGAACTTTTGAGATTAAATTTTCTTTTTTGATTCAGATACCATATTTTGTATCCTTTCTTCAAATTGTTTTTACTCACTAATGCGTAAAATGAATAGTTATTGTGTTGCACCAAATGAGACTATATGCATTACAACAATGCATGATTCAATCACGTGTTTGTGTTAAGATGAAATTACAATTATCCTAAGTTAATGTTTTTCTGTATAATATTGGGTAAAAGTACTGAATGATAATGGAAATACACATGGATCTCATTGTTTAATGTATTTTACAGTTGCAGCTCAACGTTTCCCAGTTTAACCATTCTATCACCTATTCGGCTCTACTTGTACAAACTTTATTTTCTTTCAATTATTTCAAAGTACATTTCTGTGCAGAATACATTTGCAACTACCATTGCTGCCTAAACAGAAAAACAAGAACTGAATAAAATTCTGGGATATTATCATATTGATTTCATTTTTGTATTAGTTCACAAGTAATCGGTTCATTCAGGCTTGTATTTATTCATGAAAATGACTTGTTAATAGTATAATATACTACCAACAGAAGGCCCGCAAAAAGTAAAACATAATCTATCTACATGTAATATATTTCCTATGCAGTGGATTAAAACAGTAGTTGACATACAAAAAAAAACAGGAACCACTGGAAAGTACATAAAAACAAGTATAACAAACCAAAACGTAATTCAATTTAAGTTTGCATAGGTATCCAATAGGATTGACTTTGGTTGTAACTTCAAACAATCATAAGCCTGGGTAAAAGATAAGCTAATGTTTTTTTTTAAAGTACATAAATACCCCCAAGGCCCCTGATCCAACATTGACTGAAATACCCAAGACTAATATATTTTATGCTTGATATCATACTAGGTAAAATTGCAAGAAAATGCCCAGTTAATATCAAGTCAGTTGTAGGCCCTAAAATCAGTTATAGGTCTTAAGAAAAATTGGAAATTGAATCAAATGCTCTTGTGTTTCATGCAACAAAGAGTATAAATTATCCTTAAAAATCAAAATGGATTCATCACGTTTCGCACAATGTTCGATTAATATTTGCTTTGACTTGTCTGTAGTTAAAAATGAAAAGATGAAGAATGAAATCAATTTAAATAAATCAAATGTTTCATTATGACTCCCCAATCGTAAAATCGAAATTCTATGAAAAGGTGACAAAACTGATAATTTTGTCTTTGCCAAGTTCTTTGCTTCTATCAGTATCATTGCTGTAGGCAGATCACACTTCTAATTGTAGGTTTATACCATAGATATATTGTTACAATGTTTCCTTGTTTTAACAAATACCATACTGAAAATTCCATTAGAACTATACATAAGATTGAAATATAGTCAAATTGAATATGTTAGTTATTAAGTATCGAGAATGAAACTGAAAACAATGAAATTTGTCATCATCTCATTAATAGCAGTTGCAAGCACTAATACTGCAGCAGTTCTAGTAGGACAACTATTTTTTTTCATAAAAATTTTATTCTAAAATCATATTTTGAACGAACTAGTTAATACCAGGTTTCATACATTTTTCTTATTAAGCATTTTTCCCAATATTTGAAATAATATGGCATTTTAAAATATTTTCAACCAGCCAGACACTGCCAATATATATTTTAATGTAATTGAATCACTAATATGGAAATACAATAATCTCTTTCAAAAGGTGCTACATTGAGCTTAAGTAACAGTTTGCCATAATTAAAAACATGTATTTCAAATACTTAATATACACTGTGAAATAACCGTTTTCTGCCATTAGCAAAATTTCACACACTTTATATAATGTTATAAAATTGCTTGTATTCCTTTCTGATATAAGTACATGTAAAATACAAAACGCATAATGCTTGACTTATTACAATGATAATTGAATAAATATATCCTCAATAACATAACATCAGCAGGATATTACATACTGAAGCATGGCATCAAACATCTCACTTTAATAAATGTGTTTAAGTAACATTTTGAACCACTTATTCCAATAAATGTGCATATGCTTCAAGCCGTAAAAAAGATCAAAAGTTGCATGGACAAAGGTCCTTAAGATATGATTATGATGTCATGAGTCATGTTGAATGATATCATGGGTTAGTACATGCAACTCTGAATAGATACTGTTTAAATTTTAAGCATCACTCTAACAACTAGCCACTCTAAAGACTAATGCTTAAAGCTCTAAACATAAGTTTAAACTTTTTAAGTTTTAAACATTTTCTAAAGTTTTAAACAAATACTTTTAAAAAGTTTAAACAATTTAAAAAAGTTTTTAAAATTGATTAAAACTTTATTTGTTAGAGTAATGGGCTTAAACAACGTGGTAAATATATTTTACTGTGCAGTGTGTTTTTTGTCATAATTAGAGTAGTTTGCCTCTCTAAAAATATGGATGCCTCATATCATATGGACTTAGTACGCAAAATGTTTCTGAGCTTAGCATTGCAATGTTATTCATGCATTTAATACATCAAGCTATCTCTTTCTGAATCTGAAAAAAAGGTAAACCCTGCCACTGATTATTACATTCATTTACAGGACAGAAGTTTCAATATATTACTTAGGAATACAGATTAAGGGTTATATAATCCCCAACACAGTAATAAAATGAAAACAGTTTGACTGCAATAATATACTACTTCAAGTAAATTGTATATTAATATTCAAAAGTTATATCTTGTATTAGGAGCCTAGGATATGGATTTTCTCATTCTTTCTAAAATAAAAAATAAAAAATGTATGAAGGTATTTTTGCTTTTAATTTTCAAACATAGTTTAACTTAAAGACAAATTTTAGTTGGTTTAATATGCATAAATTAGATATGTATTCTTGTTGTTACAGCAAGCATCTGTGAAATTTCTTGAAAAGATTCAATGAATTTTGAGTCACGATTGCATGGTTGGACACCGAAGGAGATCAGTGATCAGCAAATTTGCATTGCAATATATATATGCTGTGTAAAATATTTTTTCCATTGAGAATAATCACACGTAATGCTACATCACAATGTATATGCCTGCACAACCTTTTGCACAGTGTATATGCCAGCACAACCTCTCGCAAGGTATATGTGCTCTGAACAGTTGAGACAATTAATGGTATGAGTGGCATGAATCCAATAAAATACACACAGCGATTTCATTGTTCAAATAGTATTTATGTACATGCACTTGTGAATAAAAATACATAGTTTATTCATATCTTTAAGTTAATTGGCATGTTAAAGTGTAGCGCAATACAGATATATATGACAATTATTTAAGTCATTTGATATATATGTTATCTCAATAATATGCTGAATATTCAAATTGGAATATATCTCCAAAGCAGATTGCACACAGCTGGCTTCTTATACATGAATTGATTTTCAAAGGCAAAACTAGAACATACAATTGAGCACTGTTTCAGCCATCGTTAGATCAGACATACTTAATTTATAATTATACTTAATTACTGATGAAAAATATTTGATGACAATTATTATGTTCTCAATCATCAATACTAAATTACTTGACAGTATTCACTGACTTACAAGTTGATATTCTGAATTCTGGTTCAATGTAAGCTATAATTATGGGAAGCCAAATATGTTTTTTTGACCGTTAATCTTTTATAGCTTTCAGGGCTTTCTTTACCCTCTGTTGATTAGGTTTTTGTCTTAACGCTTGAAATGGTGCAGAAAATTATCGCAGTTATCATTCCCAGACTATATATTTATTGTTTTCTTTATTTTTAATGCCCAGCATGCTAAAAAAACTTTGCTCATAGCATTCAAGTGTTATGTTATATTTGGCTTGCCATAATGATACTCAAAATTATTTATTAAGACCACACAATTTAAGTAAAACTAAAGTTGAAATTATACCAACCATTTTCTTTAAAGATAAAAAGTAAGAAAGATTTGTGATCTCTTGAACAAAAAAAATATATCCTGCATAAATGGGGAAAGACATCATTTTCAATAATGTCAATATCTGACATATAGTTAATACAAATGGGGATTGGGATTATCTTTAAAAAACATAAAAACATGTAACATATAAAACGTGGAAGGAATGTAAAACACCTAATTTCTCTGAATAATCAAAACATCTGAATGGGAATACATATGGCACAACCAGAAAAGGATTCATTATTCTAGAATTTGGTGGAATTACAATATCGTGCGCCATCTATCAGTTGTAGTGAACAGGCCAAATTTCTAACTTTGGGTTCGACATCGCGCACAGTGCTAGTATACTTTAATGTGACTGTGATGCTTCAAAACGATAACCATATGGCAAGAATTCACCCAAAACGGTTAGAAATATATGTGTACATTTCCCTCCCACCTCCCGGACCTTAATAAACAGCATATCTGGTCGAGCCGCATCAGCCAGTGCTGAATAATCGCATGCATGCATGCACTATAGTACTAGTGCGCACAACAGATGTCAACTTTTTCCCATGAGGCATTGCGAATTTCGGCCTGTCCGCTGCAATCGATAAATGGCGCATCGTATTGTGAATCCACCGAATTAAGGATCAATATGCTATGAAAATAAATCATTGTATAATACTTACTACTAAAATAAAATGAAAACCTACTTCTTCATAAGAAAGACAAATTGATCATAATGGTTTAAAACACAAGGAGACCAAACTTATTTATGTTTAACAATTATTTAGGTGAGAGATCAAAGTATTATGAATGTCAAATTTAATATTATACCAATATGGTTTAAATCAAACAAAATATGGAACTGAAATTAAAATGTAAAAATTATATGTAACTCGCACATGAGATTTATCCTTAAAGCTCTGTCAATGTGGCTCTTAAATTGGCAGCTATGCACATGTAAAGCTTTCCTTTCCTTCTCGTATATCCACAGGATATATTCAGCAACGCTGTTAAGGTCCCCAATTTTCTTAGTTTCCTGGATTGCAAATTCGACGTTCTCCAGTACGCTAAACTTTTATGTTCATTGGTGACATACACAAATTTTATGACCAAGCAATAATTACAAATAAAAAATGTCAAATCTAAAAAAGAGGCGGACACTGGAAAGCGAAACTGAAGTGACCGGTATGAGTGCATTCTGTAGTATGTAAATTCGATTATAGATTGGTTTGATCAAATTTTCTGCAGATCTACGGTTGATTTCATTTTGTTTTGTCTTGTAATGCTTTCTCATATTTTCTTCCTCGTTTTAGAATAAGAAAATATTAATTATCTGAAAATAATTCGTTGAAATTCATAAAAAAATTTGTGCACTCTCCTAATTGTGAGAAAATCGTAAGTTTTCATAATCACAGAAAACTGGGGACCCGTCCTAATGTCCACAAGGTAATTTTAAAGATACTGATCTTAGGAAAATGTATTTTTTTCTCTTTCATCTATAGAATACAAGGCCATTCAACATTCATCTAGTCAGCAATTTGTACATTATTCACTTTCTTTAAATTCTTCACTATTCATAATTATCAATTTCCTTTTACAATATACCTTCAGGTAAATACCAGTTTGGAACATGCAAGAGCTCTTTACAATATATCGAACTTTAATACTGGCCGAACATTTCCTTTTTAACAATAGCCATCAACCAATGATTTTCTTTAATATTTCTTTGTCCTTTTTTCTTCTACTCTTTTGGTCTCGCATTACACTATTTGTTTAGCTCTATTTCTTTAACAATAATAATCATAATGTCTAAGCACTAACAGATTATCATCACCTAAGTCATCACACCCAATCAGTCCTACCCAAATACAGTGCATACACAGCCACCACTCCCTGGGGAGTATTCTTGCATGTCCTAGCTGGGTGACCCAGCCATGATGCAGGGCAAATACAATGGGTGATTTCAAGTTTGGTGTTGACCATTTGGTGTTGGTGTTGAGTCAACCTTTAAGCACTAAACCTAAAATGAAGCTGGTACCTTGACAAAACCTTGTATTTCACATTTTTTTGGGAAGTTACTTCTGTGTTTTGATCATGAATTTGAATCCCATCTCTCTTTCAATCGGATACAATATAATGTCAGCTATGTTTTTCTCTCCCATGCATTCACAAATATTCCCTTTTTTTACATACAAGGTTTGTTACCCCAGTAGCAACATGTCTACCCATCCACCTCATCACTGTTTCAATGATTGACTTTTTCCAAGCATACCATATTGACACCAAATCCAACTCTTTACTTTTATATCACTAGAAATAATCAATTTCGTATAAACCAAGACAAAAATAGCCACACTTGTGCCTTTTCAATGTAGCTTCATACAGCATAGATATTCTTTTCATAATGGTTTAAACACCAATTCAATTGAAGATCTTGGATGGTATTACAGAACACATCTTCATATTCCTAAATGCTTTTGCCAATACAATCATTTCTTCTCTTGGTCAATTGCTACCCCATAAATAGGTCAGCTTTTCTAACTGGTCAGCTACAACCATGACCATGGTTTGGATCATGAACCTGAATGGTACCTGTATGTCCAAGTTTAACTAGGATTCTGGATGCCACATCGAAGTTCATGATTGGTCAAACATTAACCTATGGGTTGGCTATACATCAAAGGTGCTGATTATGGCAAGCGTTGATCAAGAACTACAGTCACTCTGCATCAGGATGCTGTTGGGTCAGCTACAACCATGATTTTGGGTGTTGTAACAGGGTGCCTCATTGGTCAATTAGGACCATGACCTGCAAGTTGGCTATACATCAGTATTCCTGATTGGTGGACTGGTGGAGTCTCCGTCAGCTCCATTCCATGAGATCCTGGTGGAGCTGGATGCCGGCATGGAGCTGCTCTTTGGTATGTGGGCAGATTGAGTGAAGAGGGGTGAGGAGACAGGGGCCTCCTCCGAGTGTATACTACTATGACTATCTACAGAGACATCTGACAACGATGATAGGATCAAGCTTTCGGGAGGTTTAGGTCTCCGCCTGCTGACTGGGCCATCTTCTACCGATTCTGGACTATCCAGAGATGACACCCCTCCATCACGATCCTGGGGCAGCCTTCCCATTCCTCCGCTCCCCGTCAACGAGGGCTCACTTCGAGCCGAAGTTCGTGCATGCCTTGAGCTGCTCTTGCTGTGCGGGGGAGCGGGGAAGTCCGTGCTGTGGGTTTTAAGGATGCTCCTTTCCGGGGAACTGGAACTATGCGAGGTATGGGGGTGCGAGGGAGCCGAGCGCATGCGGGGGAGGGTCGGACGTTGCTGCCTGACGCGACTCGGCAGCAGCTGCGGGGGCGACGCGTACATCTGATGCATCCTGTGCAGAATGTCCAAAATAGAGTTCATGTCCCCGGTCACCTTCACCTCCAAGCGACTCATCTGACGCTGAAGGTCATCTAACCGCCTCTCAATATCGGGATTAGATACAAAACTGCTCACATCTTCTACAATGATATCTGGTTGTTGAGAACCTCTCTGGCCGTTCTTCCCGTTCTGGTTATTGGAATAATGCCGTGCTTTTCGCTTCATGATCGGGGATGAGTCTGGACTTGCCCCTCTGGTACCCGTAACAGCATTCACTATATTGTTGACTCCTGCTAATGCACCTGCGAATGAGATGAAATAGATTAAAAATATGAAATTTCAAATCATGCTCGTTAGCTCAAAACCCATATCAAGATGGAAGATGCTTACTCGAGACAGACACGCTCCATCTTCAATCTATGAAAAAAACAAGTTATGAAATCAAGAAATCATGACATAGAAATCAATTTTAAAGGACAAATCCACCCCCCAAAAAAAATTGTTTTGAATAAAAAGAGAAAAATCCAACAAGCATGACACTAAAAATTTCATCAAAATCGGATGTAAAATAAGTAAGTTATGACAATTTTAAATTTTGCTTAATTCCAAAAATTGTTATGTGCATATCCTGGGCTGTATGCAAATGAAATGAGGGAACTGATGATGTCACCAACTCACAATATCTTTTGTATTATATTTTATGAAAAATTATAATTTTCCCCTCATTGTCATGTGAAAGAAAGTTTTATTTCTATCTGAACATGTGAAATTACAGTTGTTTTAAGATTTTATTGTTCAATCAAGTTGGTCTCTCTAGTCTAATTTTAAAAAATTGAAATATTGTGTAATTCAAACAATAAAAAACAAAAGAAATAGTGATTGAGTGACATCAACTCTCATTTGCATGTAAATGACTCGTTCATATAACTATTTTGTGAAATGTCATAGCTTTATCATTTTACATCCGAGTTTTATGAAATTTTCTACGTTATGCATGTTGGATTTTTCTCTATTGATTTAAATCAACATTTTTCTGGGATGGACTTGGCCTTTAAGACTGCTGAGAATTTCAAAATATCTTGCACAGTATGCACATTTCATGCTGATGTGAACCATAAACTTCGAAACTTATGTTCTCCTTTTACTTTGAATTTCGCAATAAACTTTTCTACATTGAATCGGCACGCTAAAACCTGAAATGTTAAATCAGCAATTAAAAGGCGGGAGCAGTGAAAACCTTTCTAAATGGTATATCCAAACTTGCATAAAGCTGATTCTAAAAATGTTAATGTTGGATTGAACCATTTAAAGTACGTGGTTAATGCAACATTTGGAAAAGGATGTCACTCCTCTAACCTTTCAATTGCTCATTAAACATTTCAGTTTTTAGTGTTGGGTAATAAACCAGATTAGTTGAACAATGGCAATAGGCATTACTTCATGTTCAAAATAAGGATCTAATTTTTCAATAAATGAAAATAACTAAGCATCCATTTTGGCAAACTTATTTTGGGTTTGTAATTTGAGCCGTGGGTCTAACTCTCTTTGTAAGTCACTAAAGATGCAAAGAATAAAAATCCATCACATGATTCCGAACCAAGCTTTGCCTATACAAATAAACGACGACTTTCATTATGTGCCACGGTAATTACAGAGGTTTCCTTTGTTAATGTTGTTGCCAGTGTGTATATTACACTACTAAGAACTCACTTCATGAAATTTACATGTACCAATGATCATACCACCAACAATAATAGTGAACATGATCATAAACAATGCAAATAGCCAACCAGAATAAAGCTTTCTAAGGTAGTTGAGACTGATGACAAAGTAACAATCAATGGTAAGTTGAGGGCAACATGGCCCGTATTCCATAAACGAGATAAGCATGCTTAAGTAAAAAATCTAAGCATTTTGTCTTATTTTCTGTCTAAGACAAAATTCTTAGCCAAGACGCGTATTCCATAAAGAATTTTGTCTTAGAATTTGGCTAAGAGTTTTTGCGCGACTAAGACAGATATAGGATGAATGGCTAATATGTGAATTAAGCGTGGGTCTCAAGATCTCTTCCCTTTCTCTTATTTCTGCTATTAGTGTAATTTTCTCTCCTTCAGTGAAATTGGCCTTCCTTTTTTCTCAGCCTCCATCTTGATATTTCTTTAATGTGATTTTTGCTTTGACACATAAAACGCATATACTTTTTACCGCGGAGCAGCTGTTAGGTTCGCGACAAAAGTTGCGCGACGTTGCAATTTTCTCATGACGTCATAGAATTTGAGACTTTGGCTTAGCCATATCCTCTGACTTGAGACAAATGTCTTAAAGTATATAGAATATCGTTAGGGAAGATTTCTTAGACAAGCAAAATGCTAAGACAAATTGCTCAAACTTAAGCAGAGAGCTTATCTCGTTTATGGAATACGGGCCCTGGTTCTTAATTCTTAATGTAACAGGTGCAACAGGTCCTTGGGGGCATATTCAATGGACTTATTTCAATATGCTTGCCTGCTCATATCAACCCTTCATTTCTACGTAAAATAAAATTAAGCAAAATCTTTCTTTGTATTTGAAAATTATTTCCATGAAATTTCAAATTGAAGGATTTTACGATGATTTAACTTTAAACACTTGTTTTTATATCTTTGAACAATACTGGTCTTCTCTGTTACATAATCAGCACGACATAAGGATTCTGCATCAACTTAAAGTTAATGGGGCAAATCTAAAAATGTGGAATTTTGTCAAGAAAAGTTATATTTGTTTTAATATTAGAACAAGAATTCTACCTCTAGATTCTATTGAAGCTGGTGAAGTTTGTGCAAAATCAAGAGGAATCAGTTGTATCCTTTCATCTTTAGGAGTGCAAAAAATAAATAAAGTGATTAAATTCTAACAAAATTATTGGTGATATGAAGTGAATAAAATAAGTAAATTAAAGTAATAATTTCAGATATACATGTATGTCATTTCTAACCCTAAAGTTTAAAAAAGGTCCCACTATAATATGACATGGATTCAAAACGTGAAATATTAAAAAAAAATTACAAGTGTGTAGTGACAGTGTGTCAAGCAAATGACAGATAAAGCATCCCTCCCACGCCTTCCCGATCCAGGGATGAAATACATGGGGTTGTCAAGCTATAAAGGGAACCTATTTTCTTCCCTCCTCTGGGTCCTGAATGAGCTTATGGTGAGAATCTGAGAAAAGTGATACTGTCTTCATCTAATAGAACAAGTCGAAGCCCACCCCAGCCTTGCCCTCCCTCAACTATACAGGCTATTCAAATATTTGGTGGGACTTGGATAAATGATCACAGAATTATTGATATTCCCCATCCAAATGAATAAAAGATTTTTAGGAAATAGTTATCATAATATCTAAAGTCCATGAAACAATAGTTCATTTCGGGGTGTCTATGACAAACATTTTGCACTTAATTGGAAAGGGATACATGGTCTTTCTATAGTTACAGTAATCAATATCACAGAAATCTCTTTTCTAGATTGAAATCCAAAGTAGTAAAATGATATATGTATTTTCTACTAAAGAAAGAAACTTGGTGTATGAATTGACTAGAAGGCAGAAATGCAATAGGTTGAAAATAAGAAGAGAATGGAATTCTAAAATTCATGCTGAAAATGCAAGATAGAGTAGAATTGATTATGATATGTGCAGGCAAGCACTGTTACAAACAAGATTATATATTCATGAGTATATTCAGCACAGCATTCCTAATGCTTAGTTGTGAAATGCAGAGTATGCTTAAGTTCTGAAAGTTCTAAAAGTTACTATTGTTATAATTTTGTCAACAAATGTTAACTACCATGACACCATCTCTCAACAACCAATCAAAATCTAGGATTCCATGAAGGGTATGCATGCCTTTACAATTATGAAGTGCCAAAGTGTTAAGCTTGCATATAATTTCGCCATTTTTTTTTACAAACTGACTGGGTTTGCCATTCACTCATAAGGATGTGCATAACATAATAAACAACTACAATAAAGAAAGGTAATACTGAATCAAATAAAAATGGTAAAGGCATTTCATATCAATGCTACAGGTCTGAAAGTAAGATAAAATAGACATAACAATTAAGATGCAATGCATATTATAGTCAATAATGTAGGAATCATGCAATCCATGTGATTCATAAAAAATGTGCAAATAAAGGGAATAAAGGGAAGGTATAACAAGGATTCTAATAGGGAAGACTATTAGGGGAAGTGTTAATTGGATGGTCCGAGCTGAAAATATTTATATCTTAATACATAGAGTAGAATTCACTGAGCAAAATGCCGAAAATTTTATCAAAATCGGATGACAAATAATAAAGTTATTGAAGTTTAAAAGCAAAATTAGGTGGGCTGATGATGTCACATCTCCACTTTCCGTTTTCTTATGTTATTACATAAAATCATAATTTTTTCATTATTTCATACTTGTGTGAATAATATGTCTCCCTTATAATGAAATAAGTTGCAGCAAGAAATATCTAATGCACTAAATCAGTTGTCAATCCAATTTTTCTAGTTCTTGGAGGAAAACATTTGAATAAACCTAATTTCATATAATAAAATACAAAAGAACAAGTGGGGATGTGACATCATCAGCCCACCTAATGAATATTCATGACGACTGTTTTCACAAAATATTGCTAAACTTTAAAATTCAATAACTTTGTTATTTGTTATCCGATTTTGATGAAATTTTCGGCATTTTGCTCAGATAATTTTACTCTATTTATTAAGCTATAAATACTTTCAGCCCGGACCATCCCTTTAAATTAATGATATATTTTTACGAACTACCAAGAAGTATATATTTGGATAACATGAATAATTGAGAAGTGTATAAAAAGTATATATTTTGGACTGAGCTGGTGAGTAAGTAGGGTGATGTGCCATGTATTGTTAAAAATACAAGTTATAAACTTAGATAAGGAATACATGCTTTGTCAAGTATATATATGTTGTTCATAAAATATAAATTCAATTTGTTACTTATTAGGTCAATGACATACAGTTGAGGCCAGAAATTTACATACACCCAGGAAATTCAAAGAAAAGTTGACACTTGCCAAACATGAAATTTACTGTATCTCAAGAAATATTTGTGCTATCATGACGAATTTGATATATCAAACAAATGAGTATATCATGCCCCTTCATCACATTGCTTTGTCATCAGGAGTTGACAAATATTTAGGTGTTGTTTTTTCCCCAAAAATCTTCATATTTTAGACAAATTAAAAATAAAAGGTTGACAAACTAGTTACTTCTCAACACAAACATTTCAGATTACACTTTTTTGTTCAGTGGTGACATATCATGATAGAAAATGTAATATAAATCATAGATTTGACATTTATATATTTCTATGAAACGATGTTTGAAAATATAAAATCAAACAATAGAATACATTTGGCACGAATATTACTCTTTTTCTCCAAAGAAAATTCCACCTGAAATATACTTTAATCCCAACGGCATCCGAATCATGTGAAAGAACCTAATACACTATTTCGTTTGATACCAAATTCGTCATGGTAATATTTATACTTCTGAAGATAAAGTGAATTTTACGATCTTTGGCAAGTGAACAAATTTGACTGAATTCCATGGGTGTATGTCAAATTTTGGCCTCAACTGTTTATCTCTAAAGCACGAGAATAGAATATTTATGAAAAGGGTAAAGAGATAGATCATGATGATTATATAAGATAATTTGAAAGACTGAAAAATAAATATGTACATGTAGATTAAAAAAAAACTCTTTGTTTATAGCATGTTAAGATTTGGGGTTTAGGGGTTCACGAAAGAAGAGAGCTGATGGGTTGAATGTTGTATTAAATGACTTAATATCAAATCAAATTAAATCAAACCATTTTTCAAACAAAAAAAATCATGTAGGAAAGTAAAGATAGATACCAAAATTCAGTTATAAGAAGATATAGTAATAGACTTAAATAATAATCAATTATTTCAATGATTTTGGAGATTATGTGTGGAATCTTTTTTAACGTTGGAATCTCAAGTCCCTTCATAAGTATTTGTAAGCAGGCATTAAGTCAACTTTAGTGTTTCACTCATGTAACTGCGGGACCGAGTCATGCCTCAAACTGCATCGGAGGTGGACTGAGCTTGATACAGCCTACAGTTCATGTTTAGAAGCATGTGTAACAGGAGTCCAGGGCTCTCCCTCCCAAAAAAATACACAAGATGAAATAAAATTATAATGTAACTGAAAAAAAAAATGGTATATAACATAACAAAATTAGAACAGTGCTAGAAATTGGCATAATAGGATATCAATTTACGAAGGAAAGGGGACGTTTTGATACAGGTGGAAAAATAACATATAAGTGGTAACCAAAACTAGCACAAGTGCTACATTAAAACTAGGACATAAGTGCTTAATTTAAATTATAAATAAGTGCTTATTAAAATTATATAAGTGCTAAAGTGAGGTAATAAATAATTACTAATTTGGAACTATAACTAGACAGGATTCTTGTGCGGTGTTGAGGGGTAAAACACCATGGGTGCTATCTAACTAGACCACAATAGGTTGGTTGGTGCATAGCGAGGAATGGGCAGGATTCTCTTTAACATCAAGTTTATCCTCTTACCCTGACCGCTACCCTGTTGCTCCCTATTCAACCAGTCTTTGAAGGAAGGAAAGCAGGAATGCGAATCTATACCTGCTATCGTATTGAAGCTACCCCCTCTGCTGCCCCCACCACCTCCTCCTTCAACCCCTCCACCGCTCCTCCGGTTCTCCTCGTGCCCCTGCAGGATCTCGGGGGCAGGGGTAACGTCGCGTCCCGCCATGTCGGGCGAGAACTCGAGGATGCCCCTGCCGCACTCGTCGTCGTCGCTGGAGTCGAGGGTCGGGATGCTGTTGTGGCCGGAGCTGCCCGATTGGTTCTGCGCAAACTTCATTCGCCGTGCCTGGGCGTCTTTATTAATAACACCTGGTAATGGACAAGTTAAACAACATGGATCAATAAAAACAAAAGTAAATTGAAGAATGAAGGACAGAATGGTGATAATAATCATATGGTGTGATTTAGAAAGAAATCAAATTCAATGAAATGTAAAATACATTATTTATCTCATAAAACTTATCTATAAATTTTTAATCAAGAATGTAATACAAAGTAGATCTTTTTCTTTTTAATTGACAAATAAATAAACGAGTAATAAGATAATACAATTTCGATATACTTAGATAAAAATAATATAAAATAAAAATAAAATCTAAACCATTTTTCAATCAATTTACCAATATGTAGTAGATGAAACTAGTTACCTCATCAAAAGAAATAAATAGCCAACATATTATTTTGAATCTTCATCTTATCATAAAGAATACTGGTAACAAGAAAAGGTTAAGATACACTACCAATCTCACTTTTCGGCTGGTATTTGAAATCATTTGGCTTTTCTCTTTCATCATGGAGTACTGTGTCTGGAATCTTGCAAGATTTAATCTCAGGTTCTGGCTCCTTTCCTAATGCAGCTTGTTCCTAAAAAAAAATACAATTTTTTTCTTCAAAGCTTTACTTTACACAAATATCCAGCATTAAGATAATGAGGGGTTGGAATGGGGGAGGGAGGGGTACTTGGATAATGTTCCAAAAAGGGTTAAAGGAATATGAAACCACATGCTTAGATGAGTTTTGATGATAAATTTAACACCCATATCTATGATTTCCAAATTGGCAAATTAGTGAGAACTAATCAAATCAAAATTTCTTGCTAGCTAATTTGCCTATTTTGGTTATTGTACATAAGGGTGTCAAAGTTATCATTAAAACTCCTCAAATCACTTTTTGTAACTATGATATATTATTAAACAAATTTTGAATAATATGTTTTGTTTATTATTGGTTAAAGAGAATCTATAATAGGCAAACATATATATATATATATATATATATATATATATATATATATATATATATATATATATGGATTTTGTCGCTGATGTCACAATTTTGGCTATACGCTTGCAAAATAGCAATCTCCATCCAGAGACTTCGAACCTGAATAGGCCCAAATTTGAAGAGGTGTTACTCCATACTGGGAAATAGGATTGGGATATAAGTAAATTCCTTTTGATTGTCTTGTATTTATCAATGATCTTATGTGGTATAAGGTATTGGGTTTCATTTTTCTTTAATGGGTCACTTTGTAAGAAAATATATATATTCTAAATAAAAGAGAAATTTCAAAATCAGATCCCACATTTCTGGATTTGAGCGAGAGGTTCTACTATTAATAAGGCAAACTCATATACACCTGGTGAGTTATAGTCGAAACACACAGGGTAAAAAAGGCCCAGGTCACTTACATCTCTGAGTTCAAAGGTTATTTCTAGATTCTTGGTGAACTGTTCGGCAAACTCTGGGTACATCTCTAGGACTTCCAAAAGGTCATCTCTTAGGATCTTGTGGAGGTCACAATATGTCAGGGCACGCACGTTGCATTTCGACTTGCCGACAATCTCATGTTCACAAATGTTCTCTCCAAACACATCATCTTTACCTGTTTATTACAGCAAACAATAAAAACATTAGGTCAATTGTCATAATCTATTATGTGATTCTCTTCCACCTGTTGGGAAATTTTATCAACAAAGATTGTTTATTTATATTATTTCTTATGAATATCTTAACTACTTCAGTTCATTTACCTTCTCAGTATCATGCTGTTTCACATTACACAAAAATTTTACAAACTTAATTTCTGATTTTCTTTCCTACAGGATTTCCCATTGCTTTTGAGCCGGGTCCATATTTTACTGTTGATTTGTGAAGGCAGATCATTTGCAAATCATTTTAAGGTTACCCAAAATAGATATCTAGATTCAATAGTTCAACAATGTAATTATGAAAGGTAGTAACTGCAAACTACAAAAATGAAGAAAAGTATTTTCAAAACATCCAACATATATGTAATGTACATCAATGTTGCCAATAGAAATCACACAATACACATAAATCCCAGAAATACATAATTTCAGTGGCATGTCAAAAGACAAATTTCAAGGATATTTTGAACTAACCTAAGATGGCAAGTACCACATCTTCTCTTAGAATTTCAATGGAGCCTCTGGAAATAAAGTAAAGAGCCCTCAAGACATCCCCACGGTGGATAAGGGTGTCACCCGGCGGTGCGTGAGTCGTCTTGAACTTCATGGAGAGGGCTCTGAGGCAGCCAGGACTGGCACCCTTGAAGGCCGGACTGTTGTTGAGAAGGTTCCGATTGAGATGGAGACAAATGTCCGCTTGAAGACACTCCGGAAAACTCTTCAAGACCTGGTTTGGAAGAATCAGAAAATATACTATCAATGCTATTGGAAGAGAAGGCAGCTCTGAGGTAGCTTGAAATGGCCACCTAGGATTCTTGTTAAGGAAGGGTTTATAATGAGATGCAGGCGAATGTCCTCTTCATGACACTCTTCAAGACCTGGAAAAGAAAGATCAGAATTTTTCTTTTCAATTTGTTATCACTCTATCAAGCCCATTGCAGCAGTCCTCAAAGGCCATCTAGAAAGCAAGATTCTTGTTGAGGAGAAGCGACACTCTGGAAAACTCTTTAAGACCTGGATTGAAAAGATCAGAAAATATATTTGTGAATTGCAAATGCTCTATCAAGCCTATTGGAATACAAGGCAGCTCCAAGACAGCCCAGAATTGCCACCTAGGAGCAGAATTCTTGTTAAGAGGAGGTTGTAATATGAGTTGGACGCAGATGTTGTCTCAAGTACATTTCCACGATGGCTGCTGGCACGAAAATCTGGAAATAATCTGGAGAAATCGTACGGGAAGACCTGTCAAAATAGACAATTTGTGAAGAAAAGAGTAAAGCTTTAAAAAACATTAGTTATACTCAACAATCAGCAGAAAAACTATGAAAGCAAAAAAATTTGTGCTACCTGATGATTTTCTACCCACTTTTCTTCTTTTTGTTTGTGTGGGATGGGGGCAAAGAAAGTTAGCAGTAATAAAAAAAAATAGTTTAATTAAAAAAAATCTATATCCTTTAGAAGAGTGTTCAGAAAGATAATGATGCCATCATCGAGATCAAATTTCGAAGATACAGTTTAGTAATTCAAAATTGATATAAAAATACACATGCAAGTGTATGATATTCAAAGGCCCTTTAATTTGGATGTTGTTATAACGAAAGTGGTCTGATGGCATTTATAGCAGGAGAAACCTCTTCTGTTATTCAATCCGGAAGAGTGTTTATTTTCTCAGCCCTGGTGGGAAGCTCTTATACCCATTTCTACTGATTTCAAAATCAGCAGAATCTCCTTGTTAATACACATCTGGGGCCAGTTGCAGAAAGAGTTGCGCTTAAACGCAAGTCAAAATATCAAGTGCAAGTCCCAAATACGGGTGCTTCATTGGCTAAAAATCAAGTTGCACAAGATTTTTTTAGTTGTGTTTGATTGCAACTCTTTCTGCAACGGGCCCCTGTGCTATCACTTGTTTCTTATCTTCTAATCTAGTTTCATTCTCTCTCTCCTTCTTACCTCTCTCTTTCTCGCTCTTCCTGTCTCTCTCTCTCTGTCCTATTCTGTATGTTTCTTTCCGTCTGTTTGTCTCTCTCCCTCCCCCTCTCTCTAATGATTTTCACTGAGCTGGTTTATCTTTTTTATTTCATTTTCATCTCTCTCCCTCCCACTCTCTCACACAATTTTCTGGGTTTTTTTCTGGGTTTCCTGACTCTCCCATTTCTACCCCGCTTTCTCTCTCCTCAGAATATTCTGAAAGGTCTCCCTCTCATATTTCTTTCATTGATCCCCGCTCTCTTTCACCAATATCATCTCTAACGTCCCTTTCGCGCATTCCATGTGGAGGCCAAATGGAGGAGAACCGTCTCCTCTCAGAGCACTCAGGTCATGACAAATAGAAGACGAAATCTGACCCTGTCTCAAAGCTCATGAAATTCAAAGTGGTGCCCTAGAACATTGCCTCAGCATGGAGATGAAAACAAACCACTCCTTCACCTTACTTAGCTAG
This sequence comes from Lytechinus pictus, assembly GCF_037042905.1. NCBI lineage: Eukaryota > Metazoa > Echinodermata > Echinoidea > Temnopleuroida > Toxopneustidae > Lytechinus > Lytechinus pictus. The sequence continues at coordinate 23,515,863 of NC_087257.1, forward strand.
TTTGCATGACCCAATCCCAGATTTGCTGAAACATTCTCTAATAGTCTGAAGATTAAGCCTGGGCCGTAATGGATGGAATACTGGAATCCGTCCGATGTGTGCAGGTTTCGGGTTTGTTCTTTTTGTTCCGGTATTCCGATAAAACAGTGTAATGCATATCAAATAGTTTAACATTTTCTTCTTCTGAATATCTTAACATAATTATTGAGTATGTTTTATTCAGTCTTACCAAGCATAACCCAGTTTACTTTGATTCATTTCAGGTGACCACCGAGAAAAATATGAGAAGACGGAAATAAACTTGCCAGTGTTTACGTGGCCATCTTGTTGTCTTTGTTAGAAGCTAAGCTACAAAATGCATATAGAGAGCGGCATACTCTATATGCATCTCGTAGCTTACCTACTTACAAAAAGAACAAGATGGCCACGTAAACATCGGCAAGGTTTTCCCGTCTTCTTATAATATTTTTGTTTTTTTAATGAATGTTTGTTTAAAATGAAATCAATATTATATAATCTGTGACTTCTTTGTACTTCCCTGTGAATTCATTTATTGGGATACTGGATTCTGGAACAAAAAATTCCTACAAGACTCAGGCCTACTGAAGATTAGACTACCAGACTCTGTCCTATGTATGCTACTGCTTAAATTCATGGTGCAGCAAAACATTGCATCATCGTGTAAAGATTAAAAAAAAACCTACTCCTTCAGCTCTTTGAGTTAGCTTGCAGGCCAAAACTCCAGGTTTGCTGACACATACATATGTATAGCTACTGCTTAAATTCATGGTGCAGCAAAACATTGCATCATTGTGTATAGATTAAAAAAAACCCTACTCCTTCAGCTCTTTGAGTTAGCTTGCAGGCCAAAACTCCAGGTTTGCTGACACATTTTATGGTAGTCTGAATTTTTAGACTACCAGACTTGAATGGGGACTTTGTACTGTAGCTTCTTGTGGTGCCATTGAACATCACATCAGCATGCAGAGATAAAACAAAACTACTCCTACACCTCACTTAGTTAACTTGCAGTACCAAACCCTAGGTTTGCTGAAACATTCTCTAATAGTCTGAAATATAAGACTACTGGAATTGAATACTTAAAGGAGAATGAAACCTTTGGAACAAGATAGCTTGTGTGAAAACAGAAAAATCAAAGAAACAGATCAACGAAAGTTTGAGAAAAATCGGACAAATAATGAGAAAGTTATGAGCATTTGAATATTGCAATCACTAATGCCATGGAGATCCTCCAATTGGCAATGCGACAACGATGTGTGATGTCACTTGTGAACAACTCTCCCCATTACTTAAGTATATATTTCACTTAAACTGCCTCTTTTATCACATCCATCAGTAGACCATGTGTTCTTTCTACAGGAGGGCATGTAATACAGATTTTTAAAGAATACATCATGGATTTTGTATCACCATAAGAAAAAGCAAAAAGAGACATTTTGGGAGTATTTTAAAGTCCATCAAAGGGAAAGTTGTTCACATGTGACATCACACATCCTTGTCGCATTGCAAATTGGAGGATCTCCATGGCATTAGTGATTGCAATATTCAAATGCTCATAACTTTCTCATTATTTGTCCGATTTTTCTCAAACTTTCTATGTTCTTATTCTTTGATTTTTCTGTTTTGACACAAGCTTACTTGTTTTAAAGGTTTCATTCCCTTTAAGTTTCTAAACTGGCACAGTGCATGGAGCCGTTGCTTATACTTCTGTCAAGACCACAAATTCTCTCTCTCCTTTTTTGGGTGTATTATAATTTTTCTTTTTCAACCAATCAACCAATTTCCTGCACAGTACACTATACACATATAAATTTATCAAAGATATCCACCTCATTCTCTATTTTTTTCTTAGATACATGTATATGTAATACTACAGTGTATACTTTTTCTTGAAAATATGATCAATTTATAAAATTGAAAAACAAAGGAACAACATAACAATGGACGGGGGTGTGCGGCTGAAGGTTCAAAACCCATATTTACGGGTCATTTTGGCTAAAAAGGTACCCATTATTAAGAATTTATTAAAATTTGACAAGCAAAAAAAAAAAAAAGGTTATCACCCAAAATTAGAGGAGAATATGGACCCATGTTTAAGGCCAGTATCTTAAAAATGGGGCTATGGACCCATGTTTAAGGCCAGTATATCAAAATTGGGGCCATGTTTAGGGTTTTTCCAGCATAAAACCATACCCCATGTTTAGGGATTTCTTCCACAAAAGTGACCCATTCCAGCGGCAAATCCCTGTATGCCTTATTTCGTGAGTATCTCCCCCCCCCCCCTGGGATGCAAATATTCACTTTCAAATCTGATTAGCATCTATTTACCATATTCATGTCAATTCCATTGGTATACGACCACGCGTGCTGGAAGTATTCCTCCAACCTCTGTCGTAGGGGGTTTGGAATCTGATGGAACCGGATGAACTCTTTGACCCTCAGCATCTGGGTGTGGTAGCGGGCGGTGCCGGAGTAAAGGCGCTGGATGATGGCAGAAACGTTACCAAAGATACTGGCATACATGAGTGCTAGAGGGAGAGACAAATAGAAGGTGGTGAAATTAAAGAGATGGTAAACCTTTTTTAAAACAGGCTTATTTGAGTTATTAATTCTATTCAATTAAATTTGGCAATATCACACACACATAAAAAAAGATTCACTGCCATCCTTCAATATTGCATATTATTTTCTTAAATTTCACTTATCATTTTTTTATGTCAACTAACAAGTTCATTGTATTGTATTTAGGGGTATCACAAAAATATTGATCCACTGCTATCCTTCAATATTGAATTTAATGATTTATTGATTTCACTTGTAAATTTGTTATTGTGCAGAGAAAACAAGATCTATTTTTCATATTTCATAGACATTTCCTTGGATGCATCAGAATCTACAACATACGTTTATTTCAAACTTACATCCTATCAACATGACACAGATCGAGAAGATTTTCTCCGCGTTGGTGTTCGGCGAGACGTTGCCGAAGCCGACGCTGGTCAGACTGCTGAACGTGAAGTAAAGCGCGGTGATGTACTTGGATTTGATCGTGGGCCCACTGCTGGTAACATTGTCTATGTAATACTGGTGCGTCTCGTTGGCAAGGTGATCCAGCCACCCTATCTGATGCTCGAGTTGCTGTCGCTCTGCCGACCCGATCGCGTACCAGATACACGCCAGCCAGTGGGCGATGAGGGCAAAGGTCGCCATGAGGAGGAGGAGGACGGCCGCGCCGTACTCCGAGTAGCGGTCAAGCTTCCTGGCGACTCGCACCAGGCGGAGGAGACGGGCGGTCTTGAGAAGGCCTATGAGGGTTGTTGACTGCATGGGGTGAATAGAAGAGAATGAAACATTAGAAACAGAAACAAATATTATATCTAAGAGATGATGGTTACGGTGTATGTTATAATTTTTAATGAAAATAATGTCCAATGACTGTCAGAGTGTCTGAAAATGCTTTTGGCAGTAAAATGTCAAAAAGACTATCAAACAGAGGGAAGCAGACTGTGCCATGACTAGCCTGCCATCGATTAGGGAAATTGAAGGGAATCCTTATGAGAAACATTGGTTGGAAACCAATATCTCAATCTAGAACATAGCATAATATATAGTTTACAGTTGGGGGGGACATACATTATTACAGAGAGCTAGGCTTGCAAATGGACCGGTCCTATTTATATAATGAAATACATGTAATACTTTTAAATAATTATTAAAAAATGAACAGATTTTTGGTTATTGGACATACCTGATCACTTTCAGAACCAAAGAGAAGGAGATCAAATGGAATCGCTGCGACCACATCAATAAGAAACCAGCCCTTAAAATAGTGCACAGCGATCTTGCCGGGATGCGAGACCACTTCGTCATTCTTGTTGACGTATGTCGTCCGAAAATTGATCAGGATGTCTATGATGAACATGACGTCGACTATGAGATCGATGATGGTGAGCGGCTGCTTGTAGTTGGCGCTGTTTGAACCCGTGGTCGACGTGGAGGGGGTGTCATCGCTCGGTGGGGTGGTTGGGGTGGGGGAGTCTTTCTTGAGGAGGAAGGCAGCATTGTAGGGGGTGATGATGGCCGTGTAGATGACCAGGAGGAGTATGACCCAGTCCCAGACGGCTTTGAAGGGCGAGTAATGCAGGATGGTCCATTTGTGGATCCGAGGCGACTGTAGCTTGTACTCTGGAAGCACATCGGGGCCTAATGATAATACCTGAAAAATAAGAACAAATCATATATCAATAGTTATAAATCTTTCTGAAGTGTCACTGACAATAAATTGGTACAAAATGTATTAGACCAATCAATGAAATGTTATTACAAGAGATATAAAATGCATCAAAACAATTTACTTGCATTAGTGAAATATTGTGTTAAAATACCTGAAAAATATGGATACAAAACATATATACATGTCAATAATTCTATAAACTTTGATTGATAACTCTCAAGCATGGACCTGGCGACGGAGGATTATCTATTGTTACTGGGGGTGATGTGACAATGCTCAGCACCCCCAGTAACAATACAATAATCCTCCGTGTCCAGGTCCCTGCTCTCAAGTATTACTGTGACTATGCATAGCAGAATGTGTAAAACGATTAAGGTAATGTACTTACTCAATATCAGTCAAAATTATATTCATTTTCTTTCAACATCAAGGATCAGCTACGGCTGATGTGTATAATGTATCAATGAAAGCTTTAGTTATAAACTATGACGTGTTTTCATGCATAGTTATTTAAAAAAAATTCTATGACTTAAGATATATCTGATATTTTGTCAATAATCTTAATCTGTTCTGAAAAAAAACCACTAAACTTTTCTAATATAAAGATATATAAACAAGTATATTCACTAATAATGAAAAGGAATTATGAAAATAATCACAACTGTACATAATGGATCAGTGGTTGTATGAGGATTGATAAATCTTATACTAGTTTCTTATAATTTTGCAAATATTGAGAGTTTTATGTTAGATGTACTTTTTTGATGGTGTAAAAAGTGAAAACAGCTAGAGGATGTTAAATACATATTATATATAATGGTAGATTAAATATACGAAATTGATACCTTAATTTAAGCATGTTGTGGATTATGTGTAATAAAGAAATTCTGCTTGACGTTTGTACTTAAACGAACAGACCATATTTACGATAGACATAAAAATTGTTTAGTGTCACAAAGAGAGCAATCAATGGAGAAAATGTCTGCCTTCAATGTATTCTAATGCTTTGGTTTATTCAAAGTACTTCTTAAGGTGAATATGAATATGAAGCACCCTTTGCAAATGAAGCTATGGTCACATGTCATTCACTCTGATGTTACACATTAGTTATGTAGTTATCAAATGATGTCAATCTTGTAAAAATGTTATAAAGAAATATAGAATGATCAGAAGGTCATGTGGCAGGGCTTACATTGGCGATGCCATTAAAACAGAATTCTATATGCCTATGGTTGCCAAAAAATGATTTTTTACAAGAAGTTTGAGGAATGTGGTAAAATGAGGAGAAATATGTTAATTTGATCAACCAAGACAATGTGAAGAAAAATGTGTTATGGTAGAGTGTAAGAAAGTTAATTAGCAACCAAAAAAGTTTACAGAAATACATGTTCTGCTAGAATATATGGCATTTGATCAGCACCCAAGATAGTTTACAAAAGAAAAAGGTGTCCTGCTAAAATGTATGAATATTGATAAGCAATGAAAAAGTTTAAAGAAAAATATGTTCTGCATTAATTGTTAAGGTTAATTATGAAAAAAAAGGTCAAAAGGGATATAAGGGAGAAAAGAGAGAATAAATTATCTTGAAAACTGATGTATGAGAACATAAAGAAACAATATGAAATTTATATTTGAAATTAGTGTATTCTCTTTCTACTCAAAATTGAAAAGGTTTATTTAGCTGACAGGAATTAGAATTATTATTTAAAAACAATTTTGTTAATATGATGTTCAGAAAATGTTTTCATCTTTGTTCAATGAAGTTATATATGGTTTTAATTCAAAATGGAGAAGATAATTTTTAGAGCATAGACTAGGGTTATTATTTTTATTTATCGTTAAGCCTAAAGTATATGTTAGAAAACGGTGCATTGACTAGTTCGTCCTCTTTTTAATAGATTTCACAATCTCATAAAAGGCATTTTAACTTTCACTCTAAAAGTGTGATACTGCATGAAAGCCTTTACAAGATCTTTAGTGGTACAAAGCAATTTTTTAGGATTAATGTCAATAATTGTTAAGCCGATGAACTGGAAAACTGTTGGTTAGTTTTGTTTAGTTGTGAAATAATTTCTTCACAGTGCATTGTACTTACAGTAGCATGTTCTGGGTTGGGTACCGAGTTGTCTTTTGTCTAGAGGGTAGAGGGCGTTTACAAATGGTTTCATATTTAATGCATGCATTTTGACGATGGAGGGATAACAATCGCAATTCTTAAAATCATGTAAGAAGATATACTAAGGGGAGGATATATAGCATTATGCATTGTTCAAAAAATAGTCAAGATGCTACAATGATTGTTTACATTCTCTTAAATAAAATCAACTTCTCATTCATTTCTCTTTTAAAAGTTGCATTATATAACTTGAATGCCAATAGTGCTTTTAACATCCGCATTCACATGACAACAAATAAAACAATTCTTACCAATATGATATATTCATATATAAACATGATCAGTTGTATTCTATGATGTTGGAAAATGAGGCCATGCCCAATGAACCACACAAAATCCTCCCCCCCCCCCCTTCCCCATCCCCAGTTGCACCTGCTTCATCATCTCTGCAATGAGCTGGTAATTTTCTGCACAAAAGACCCTGGACACAACAAAGAATAATTGACCGTCCCATTTTTGACCCAAATGACATATTGATTTTTGATATGTCACCTACATGTACAGTATTGTGTAGGGATGAGGAACATGCAATAGTTTCAGGAAATATTGGGAAGGATCTAATTTTGCAGATGGAACACAAAGGGCTGAGCTAGGATGTAAGGATTGTTGATAATGCAGATATTCCATGCAGTCTGTGTGAATACTTGATCTGAGAATCATCATCATCATCATCATCATCACCATCATCATCATCACCATCACCATCATCATCATCACCTCATCATCATCATCATCATCATTCATCATCATCATCATCACCATCATCATCATCATCATCATCATCACCATCATCATCATCACCTCATCATCATCATCATCATCATTCATCATCAACATCATCATCATCATCATATTATCATTATTATTATTATTTATCATTATTATTATTCTTATTATTATCAACATCATCACCACCATCATTAAGATCAATATCACCTTCATCACCATCATCAATATCATTAAATAGGTTCTAATGACATCCAAATAAATTACAAACTCTGGATTAGGCAGGTGGAAACATAATAATAAAGTATTATGAGACATAAAGAAGGTCATATTTGATTGCTATTTTTCCTGATGGGGGGGGGGGGCATGACTATGCCCATATCATTCATGATACCATGTAGTAGGTCCATGATGATACTAACCAACAATTACTATAAATGACACAGTTCAACAGACAGTGAAAGAGCGTAACGACAGCAATGTATGGTGGTAGTAAAACACAAAATGAAAGTAGAACTAGGTCAGAGAAATCAGTGAAGTCAGTCAATTAAGGTAATCACGATATTGCACCAGAGAGAAATCTTCAGACAAGCATGCTAGATGGAAGGTTGTTCCTAACGCTGTAAAACCGAGTGTTGTTAACAGTAAAATTAAGTAGTTGCAGCAAGCAATTAATTCCTGAGAAAGTCTCTAAGATCAAGGCTAAAAGCCACTAGTTCTGGTACATTGAAATAAACTGATCTTTGTCTTGAAATCTTAGCTGAAAATTGATAATTCTGATGATCACTAACATGGCATATGTGGGACAGAGTATTAATATTTTTTAGAAAAATACCTGACATTTTATGGAATTCCGTGCTTATTTTGCTAATTTCTCAGCAATTACTCATTCGTTTTCCCCAGAGCCATTCGGCAAATATTTTTTCATTTATGTATACAAACACTTGGGTGGTCATTTCATTGGATTCTGTTCGAACACTTTTTGAGATCGCTACCACAACTGATATTTTTATAAAAGCAACACCATCCAGAATTCAAGGTGTCATATATGCTTTTCACACTGCAATTCCTTAACCCCATACTATCCTTAACCCCGGCCTATCCTTAACCCCATACTATCTTTTTTTCGATTCACACTGTCCTTCTTAACCCCATACTATTTGCTTAGCCGGGGTTAACGCCTTAACCCCGGGCAATCACACAGCTCATTAATATTGATGATTTTACCATACAGAGTGCGATTAACGTGCAATTTTGACTTCTGTGATTGGCTAATGCTTAGCCCCACTTTTCCTTAGCCCGGTTTCGATTCACACTGCATCTCTTAGCACCGCAATTGTGGTGCTAGCACCGCAATATGCCGGCTAACCCTGCTTTTTTGCAGGGCCAGATAGTACCATACTATTTACCGTGCTAGCCCACTTTGCTAAAACGTAGTGTGAAAACGAAGTGGGCTAAGCTTAACCCCGGGAAATTGGTGGGGCTAAGACCCCCCCCTTACCCCCCCCCTTAGCCCCACCAATTTAGGACAAAAAGTGCAGTGTGAAAAGCATAATAATGTAAGTATACTACAGAATGTAAACATAATTCCAAATTGTGTTAAAAAACAAAAGAGAATGTGCTATCTTAACCGTGACACGACAATTGCTCCTGCGACAAATGCTCCAGGCTTTATTTCGTCTAAGGTATAGGGTTTTAGGTTTAGAATTATGTTTAGGATTGGGGATTGTGTTAAATCCAGGGTTGAATTTGGCAGTTCCATTTGTGTGTGGAATTCACAGCGGAGCAATTGTCGCCAGAGCAAATGTCATGGAACCATCAGATGGGTGTTGAACTGACACCAATCATTCTCATTTTAATTGGTAGGCCTATCCTCATCGAATGGGGGGGTTCTCAAATTATGATAATTATAACTATAATTCTCAAAACATGATATCTATGTGTTGCAACAAGGTCGGGGGCTCTGGAACTAACGAGGGTCTCTGAAACGGCTCTTGGATCAACAATTGCTAAAAATGCAATGCTCTGGAACTGACCACATACAAAAAGTGGTCTCCGGAACTTATTAGATTGTAGGCATAGCATGGTCGCGGCCGAGTTAACACGTGTGCGCGTCTTGCTAGATTCATATCTGGTATGAGAAACTACAAATTTTAGGGTCTCCGGAAAGGGGAAAATAGGAATTTCTATGGCTTTCTAAATTGGTGACGCTCTGGAATGGAAATTTAGGCTGAAAATGGGAGGTCTCAACCGTGGCACATACATAACATACATTTATATTAAGTACCCCCCCCCCTGGGTCCTCATCATCCCTCTCCTACTCCCCCTACTCCTCCTCATCATCAACATCATCAATATAACCATCATCATCATCCGCAGCAGCACCACTATCATCATCATAATTGTCATCTTCATGACATCATCATCATCATCATCAATATTATCACCATCACCATGATCATGATCATCACTATCATCACCATCATCATTATCATCATCATCATCATCATCATCATCATCATCATCACCATCATTGCCAAACTGTCTCATCGTGAAATCAGTTCAAAATGTTATTTCATAAATTCAGTCCCTTTCAACCTAAACCCTTAATCTATGTTATCTTAGTAATACAAAGCATCTGATTGTTTGCAGAGACACATAATAGCAAACAAAAATCTAGCCAACCCAGTAACGGCTACGACATGAGTTATGTAGCAGTTACAAACATTAGCTACATAACAGCTACTGACATTTATAACAAGAAGATTGTTTCTGAGGCACCGAACAGTTCCAACAGAATCAGAATGCACAAACCAGGCTTATTTGCTTGAGCGAGTGGAGATAATAATTAATCATGAAACGTGAATAACAGCGACTTCATTTTACACCCTTCCACCGTGAAAACATGGTGACTTTACCAGACCTTGCCAATTTGAGGAAGTAATCAGGCACGTAATAGAAAGGGCAACGAGGCAGCAACACAGATCTTTTGTCAATTTCCATGGTCAAAAACAAGTTTGTTCAACTTTAGATGCTCAAGAAAATGCCAATTACACAACTGCAAAACACATGACAGTGATAATTACTCCCCCATGTGTTGTACATGTCCAGCCTGTTAGTACTACTTTGTTACACAATTCTCGCTACCCCAAATAGGAACAAAAATCTCATAATGCGCGAGACGAGATAATTTTCACTCCGTCGAGTCGTCATCACCACTTCCGGTTTAGAGTCATGCTCGCGCGAGGTTCGCGATACTGAGTTTTCCACCACGCTGAAATCGATGCCAATCAGCGTAATATGTACAGAGTATAATACTTTTTATTACATTTGGTCAGTTTTGATTCCATTTGAATTATAGATAAAAATAAAAAATATATTTCACGTGAAAATAATTTTTATTCATGTTATTATTTGGTTATAAAAAAATCAAACAAATAATGAATATCTTAAAATTTTGCATTCAGCGACCGGCCTGACATCACGATCGTATTCAACTAGACGCTAAATATATACAGCATTCATTTCGTTCAATTTTTTCGTCGACCACAAAATGGATAAAAATCAGTTTCAGAACTTAAAAAAATCTTAACTGACAGATGAATACCGTGCAATGGAAAGCGTCGGGCAGAATTAGTGACTTTAGCAGAAAAGGCCGTTAAACTGTATCGTGAAAGAGAGGGTTGTGATCATCACGAACTTTCCGAGCGAATTGCGAAAGCGACGTTGTGTTGTTGTGCATGACGGCACTGTTGATCTGAATGGCAAAACAGTGCATTGGACTTCCGAACAGGAAGTTGTAATACCGAAAAGCTATCCCATAATGCAATGCGCGTTACAGGGATTTTCCCGGATCTCGGCGAAATCGCTATTTGGGGTAGCGAGAATTGATCAATTTATCGAAAATATACATAAAAAAGATCTATACTGAGCTTTCATTGATATTTACAGAAACATCCCCAGTATACCTTCCTAACAAATTGAATGTATTATTAATTATTTTCATCAAGGATTTTTTCTTTGTATGTCTATTAATCAACCATTTCTGCAATAATTAAAAAAAATCATTAGACTAAAGTTTGTTGTGTTAACAACTTGCAATGGTCTGACTTCAAAACATACAAAATACATACCCCTTGCTATGAATGCGCATCCTGACTTTCCCAAATGGACAGTCACTTAAAAATATGAAAAGAAACAACTAGATTTTACTGTGTGTTATGTTGATATTTGTAATAAAAAAAACTATATCGGGGCTCATACTGTGATAAAAGCCTAACTACATTAGTAAGTCACCAAAGGCGCTTCTTTATATAATTACTTGGTGATTTTGGTGAAAGTGAATACCTGTTTCCTCTCACATAATATATTGGAAATCAAAAGTACAAATGAAATCTGTATTTCAACACACTGTCATATAAGTTGTTGCAGTTCTCTGTCTAAACAGACAACATGGGTGGCATTAAAAGCATTTGAACTCAAACCCGCAAGGCACACTTGTGAGATGAAGAAGAAGAATATGGTTCACATTATCCGAACTGACGTCAAAACGAAGAGAATGTACATTGAGAATGTCTTTCAGTAGAGAAATATTGTTGATATGCGGAGTTCAACTGTTATATTTTCAGCTGGGGTTTCAAATCCAGCTAAATGTCAAGAAATAAATATGAAGAGAGGAAGGAGAACAGGGGAAAGAAAAGTGAATGGAGAAATTGAGAATGAGAAACAGGAGTGACGAAAACAAAATAATGAAAAGGAATGAAGAGTGAGGGAAAGGGAAAAACAGTGATTCAGACATCAGAGAGCAGACCCAAATAAAAAGAGAAGGGGTAGAAAGATAGGTACAATGAAAGATGGATGGATGGATGTATAGTTTTAGATAATCAGACAGATATTTACAAAGAAAGATAGTAAGATAAATATATGAATAAATCTTTAGAAAGATAGATGAATCTGTATTTTTTTTCCAAGCAAATATACTTTATAGGTTTGATGCCAGCATATAGATAGACAGATAGATAGATAATCAGACAGACAGACAGATTGAGAGACAGATAGATATATAGATAGATAGACAGACAGACAGATTGACAGACAGATAGATGGATAGATAGATAGATAAAAGACAATAGATAAAAAATAGATCACATAGATATAAATATATGATAATGGGGAAGGGCAGGGGAAGGAGAGACCATCAGGCAGCTGCAGCTTCAACATGCTAAGCAAAGCATACTTAATTAGCTCTCTTGCCTCTGCAGACGACCTCCTAATTAGTCAAGACTTCAAGGTCTTTCGTATACAATGAATGTGAATACTCGTCAAAAATTACATTGGTCATGCACATATCCACTACCTATAGAACCGTCACATGGAAGAGATTAAGAAAAGGTACATATACATGTATGTAGATAATACATAATACATCTAGTCTACATCCATTCTAAAAAGTTTTATAAAGTGTGTAACAACAAATGCAAAGCTTAAAGAACAAACCTTGTCAAAATTGATCAATTATATTACCCACAATACTACGTGTTTCAATTTAAAAGAATTTCAGGTAGGGATTGGAAAACAATGAACAAAAATAATGTTTGATGTTTCAATATTCAGCCATATAGATTTTTGTTCTGCTGCAGGCTATGTGATAGCCTGACCAGATATTTAGAAACATTACGACTCAATATTACCCATAAACTTCAGAAGATACAGCGCAGAATGAGCAGTGTGACTGACGCACCACCGTGACTAAAGTACATTTGTATCGGGGGGGGGGGGGGGATATAGTCGCATGTGAACAACTGCTAAATGCACTTGTACTTTGTTAATATAGGCTTGCTTTGATAATTCAATCATCTTAAAGGAGAATGAAACTCTTGGAGCAAGTTAGCTTTTGTGAAAACAGAAAAATAAAAGAATAAGATCAACAAAAGCTTGAGTAAAATAGGACTAGCAATAGAAGAGTTATGAGCATTTGAATGTCGAGATCACTAATGCTATGGAGATCCTCCCATTGGCAATGCGACCAAGATCGATGATGTCACAGATGAACAACTCTCCCCTTTTGGACACTGAAAATATACCCCAAAACATCTCTTTTTGCTAACTCTAATCATATGACAAACGATTCATCAATGATATAATGTTGTGAAACCTCTGTACTTGTGAAACCTCTGTACTCTCTCATAAAGAGAACACCTCACCTTGTGATAGACTCTGTAAAAGTGAGAATATAAGTGAAATAAGTACTAAAGTAATGAGGGAGTTGTACGTGTGTGACATCACAGATCTTGGTCGCATTGCCAATAGGAGGATCTACATGGCATCAGTGATCTCAATATTCAAATGCTCATAACTTTATTATTATTCATTCAATCTTCCTCAAACTTTCAACAATATGTTTCTTTGATTTTTCTCTTTGATATGGATTCAGCTGGTTTCAAGGGTTTCATTCTCCTTTAAGTGACTGGGCTGAATACATTCAAGAGGGTTTTTTGAGCTGTGCTTAAAAGCTTTGAATAATGAATGGATACAGCAACGGAGGGGACAGACACAATGCAAAATGAATTGTATCGCTGTACAAGTATGTAGTTTATGTTTAGAGCCACGACTGTAAATGGTAATCGAAGAGATAGTGAAATTCAACATTAATTACATACCAGAACATAAGGCACTTTATCAAATTATGATCTGAACAACCCTTTTGTGATAAAATGTCTTATGTATACAATCAAGAAAATTAGGTAACCCAAAATTTCATCATGAGACTTTTGGATATACTTTCCCAAGAAGATGGTGGTCTCCCATATATCAATTCACGATATTATATGCATTTTTATAGTTTACATACATGTTTCAACGTTTTTTTTAAGAGAATTTTTTTTCAAGAGAAAAGAGAAAATTTTCCAAGTATAATTTACATCTGACTGAACGATATTACTATGTTAATCATTATGCTATCATTATATTTATTGTTGTGAAATGCTGAAAATGATTACTTTGTTATTGAAAGGTGGAAATAAAATAAAAGAACATTACATTATGCTGTCAACTAAAGTACCGGTGAAATAAGCATCTGACCTGACTGGAGTTGATTTATTTTTATATTACGACTTGCATTTGACAAACCACAATTATTTCTAATTAAAGCTTGATGACTATTATGTTAAGTTGACACCTGATCCTGATTTCAACTAGTTTGTTTTTAGCGTTCAATAAGGTATTGAAAATATCTTATTTGGAAGAAAAAGTGGTGGTGTTTGTCAATTAAGTCTCCCTTACTAACACGACATCAAATTCAAGAAGACTTCAAATTCCCAAGAGAATTCAGAGACATATCGTGTAGAAACACATTGGAGAACATTCACGGCACAGTGACCAGATACATACACCCGTGCAGAGATGGGACCTGGCATAAACTGAGATGAAATGAAATTCTATCTGTGTTCTCCTCGCCAAATCGAATCATAGAAAAGGCCATTCCAGGATATCGTCAGCGTTATGATTTGATTACGAGTGGGGTAGTTAGGTGACGAGAGAAATATATATATATACCCACTGCATAATATACTGAAATATATCAAGTACATTTTCATTGCAGTATTGCTATCATTTATGTGTTTCAATGTTATGTTAATGTTGATCAAATAAAGGAGATCAGCTTCAAAATATCAAAGCGTTTAAATTCATCACAATTTTATCTAGCAGAATAAGATTATAGTGCAAGTTTATTGATAAACAGATGGTGATGAACATGAAGATTTCCAAATCATATTCATAATTAGTATATCTAATGCAATTACGTGTATTTCTTTATTTTTCTTTATTTTAATAAGAATAAGAATAGCAAATATTTCTTACAATATCTGCTTTGATAAACATGTTCATCTAGACAACCACCAAACATTATTCATATCTTTATTTTTTTAAAGAATCTAATCCTGTTCAAATGCATGTCTCGACAAGACTTTTATCAAACATACTTAACATGCAAACCCATCAATGCCTAGATGTTTTAATGGCCTAAGCATTAACTAATAAATTGCAAATTTTAACCTTTTCTAAATCATGATCAAGAAGCTTCAAATGGCAAGAACTATTACCAGTTATATCACCGTAAATAAAACATACAGGTAACAGTAGATTAAAATCAGAAGGAAAGTCAACCCCTCAGTCTCACCCGAATACCTTATTAACCGACATGTAAAGAGGAATTTCCACGAGCTAACACTTCGCCTATCCAAACGTCACATTGAAGCTAGCATTCCCCCTCTATATACCCGTCCTTGCAGCATACTTATCTCATACAGCTCATCTTCATAAATGGATTCAAACGCCACCGGCAACCGCAAGGCCATGCGCTGTCCTGACGACAATAAAAGCATGTTCTATATATTACATCACATGAAGGTTTGAATGCTTCTAACCCCCTGGGGCTCCTATAGCACATGTAATATCGGTTTCAATATCATGTTAATGGACATGAGAAAAAGAAGGGCGTGATGTGTTGGCATTTACGGGGGAATGATTTAGTGGTAATTTATGCCGCAAAGATGGCGAGGTTTGAAAATGAGACTTGTTACATTCAATATATGGGCATTAGCAATGTGATGTTTATTGAGAATGTCGCAAATTACTCTGGCATTGGGCATGCACGTACATAGGGTGGGAAGAATGTTATGTTCATTGGTAAGCTCATTCTCAGACAAATTTCCGTATGGGTAAAATATGAACAGATTTATAAGTGTTAAAATATAATTGTTTTAAGAACAATAATGGGGATTTATTTTGATTGGTAGATTCATTGCAACATTATGAGTTTTAATATATCTGAGTTACTGATAACTTCACATTCAAGCAATGTTCATGTTATACAGAGTTCAGAATGTTTAAAGGTTGTTATAAAACTTTACAACTTGTTTGGTTTTGAAACAATGGAAAATCTAGTTTGAAATCAATTGTTTGACAAGATACTCAATTTAGAGCATACACCATTTGTAGAATTAAACAACATTTGCTAGGTGTAATAATAAAAACAAAATAACTATAGTACAATTTGTGTAAAATGCAAGGTTTCAGTTTTTAGGGCTATGGAATGAATAACCTGTTACCTACTAGTACTTTGTGGTCCCTGTACAATGGGAATTATGGATTCAATAGTCAACTATAGACATATGCAGGTGCAAAATATGAAATAAAACCCTGGCTCAAAGACTTTGTTGCCGTGCACAATTACTAAATAGAGAAGTTTCCAAAATGACTTGCCATTTAGCGGAGTGGATAAGAATCTATACACAGCTAGCTTTAGGGTATATATGCAATTTAAGAATGTGTCTAAATTGTTCATTTCCAACAGACTGTAACTCAAAGAGAACAAAATCCCGCAAGATGCTCATTATCCTCTGAAAGGGGGCAGAAATCAAATACAGGAGTGCCATCTATGAAGATTGAAGGCGAGTCGGAGAGTAATTGAAAAATATTTTATGGGAAAGCAAGATGTACGTACATGAAGACTTTCACAACAAGGCCATCTCCATGAAAAAAATATGGAGTGCCGATAGGGACGGACGCAGTGAACACAGCAAAAACATGGCGCTGTCTGCGTCGAAGTGAAACCCTGCGATCTGTCTTTCCTTAGTCCATCTGTTTAAAAGTCCCCGGGGGGAGATGGGAAGCTGGTAAAAGAAATAAGACAGGCTTGAGATTCTGTTTCACGTTGCAAGAAACCAATCTGGAATATTAAGATCCATTAGGGTACGTGTTGCTTAAGGAGATCATGTTTTTGGACAGGGTGCTGAGAAAGAGGAGATTCGCTCGGAGATGTATTAGCAAATGATGTTGGAGTTGCAGCTGGTACACACAGAGGAATATACTGTTGAGTAAAGTATAATATTATGAAACTGTGTGATTCATATACCATACAAACGTAAGGAACGATTATAGAAAACAAAGAAAGTAAGAAAAAACAAGTACTCCCAATGATCTTTTTAATTCTGTATGGATAAGATACAGAAAATAAATTTGGTACATGAATTACCAATGTATCCATAATATACTGTATACTAAATACTGGATAGTATTTTCAAAGGATTATTTTAACAAAAATATCATTGTGCAATACCTCGATAAAAGACTTGTAAAATATAAATTTTTCATTTTGGTTTTACCGCGGAAGCAATGTGCTAAAGAGTCAGAAACTTTGACAGTGTAAATGTATTTTCTTTGATGGAATGAAATGCATTTAAAAAATAACAAAGCTTTGCAAAACAACAACAGCAAAAAATTAACAGCTAGATAGATATTTTTATTGAAGTAAATAAACTTTATACTCTATATAGCATGTTAACTCAAACCCATGCACATTGCATAAAACAATACAGGAAACTATTTTAATTCTAAATATCCTTCAATGTTTCCGGTGCACCCCACCATCTTGAAAATACTCTTCTACCAATGCAAGCATCTGTCAGCAACCTCAGGACGCAGAAGGACAGGATACAGCGCAATCAGAGAAACAAACAATGCCAGGGAGGCTTTCATGACACAATCAGTGATTTTCACTCATAAACATGCTCTGAGCCAATCATATACAAGGATTTCAGTAGCTTACCACAGCCAGTGAAAATCACTCACTGTGTGTTTTATGTAATGCTCCCCAGAATATCATCAACCTGAAGTGCTTCCATTGGAAGATAAGTTAGATAACAGATAAGAAAAAATGGTAAACCTGCTCTGAGCCAATCAGATGCAAGGATTTCAGTAGCTTATAACAATAATCAGTGACTGTGTGTTTCATGAAATGCTCCACAGAAAGTGCTTCCATCTGAATATAACCAATAAGAAAAAAGAAGACAAACATGCTCTGAGCCAATCAGATGCAAGGATTTCAGTAGCTTATAACAACAATCAGTGACTATGTGTTTCATGAAATGCTACCCAGAATGTCATCGACCCGAAGTGCTTCCATCGGAAAGATAACCGATAAGAAAAGAGGCAAGGACAGGACTTGGGATAAACACGAGCATCCTAATCGCTCTTCATTGGGTAAACTTGGAGGGAGATAATGGGGGACGGGTAGCGAGCCGTCTGACAAACATGCAGCTTGGGGTACGTCAATCACTGGTACTGGCGAAGAAGAAAAGGACTTGGATATAAGGTCAATGAGGCAGTAGATATCAATTGCTCCGGTGACGATGAGAAGACTCAAAATTTAATGACATGATGGAAAATAGTGCGAAAAGGGATGTGGTAAAAATCTTATCACTATAATGATAAGATTACAAGACAAAACATGATTTGTGATTTCTTCCATGTAAATTCTTTTTCCTCTGCATTTTCTATGGTAATAACAAACAGATTTTGGCAATGATAAAGGTGATCAGAACACTGGCACTCAAAATTACAGTATTGATAAAAATCACAGAATTTGAATTAGAAAATTTTGTTGGAGTTGACATAAGTGTACACCAAATCAAAACAATACCACAGCAGTGCTGCACTTCAAGGTGTTGATTAGGTGTTGCAGTCACTGGTTTTGATTCTACACACCCGCACACACACACACCAGGGCCCCATCTTACAAAGAGTTGCAATTGATCCAATCAATCGCAACTATGGACGGCCAGCAATATCAACATCTATTATGCATGTTTGTTCAAAATATTTTCTAGCTAGTATGATGTATATTCATGCATTCATTGTTTTCTTGAAATTTTATTGTGCTTCTCTTTGTTCGCAAAGGACATTGTGCAAATTTCCTGTAGAAAAAAATATGACACTGTTGGATTTCCATAGAGTTACGATTGAATGGATCAATTGTAACTCATTGTAAGACGGGGCCCAGAAACAGCTTTCAATCTGGTACTTGAAGTAAAAGTATTTTATTGCATCCAGCAAGTAAACCATTTTCACAGGGTAAATCTCTATTTCTTAAAAAAAAGAAAGAAAGAATGTTCACTCTTTATGGAGTGAACAAAGAGTGATTTCAAAGCAAATTTAGAAACAAGTGAAAATGATCGTTTTTTCAATCATTGTTTTCCAATCATTTCAGAGTAAACTTAGGGTAAAATACCTCATTCATAATTCTCTAGTCTTTAGTTCACTCATTAAAAAGTAGCACTTCAATAATTTTAAAAAAGATTTGCTTCAAGATAAGGAAAATTGTTTCATATCTTCATGAGATAGCATCAATACGGTGGTCACTCATTTTGGTGAAAATTTATGGTAAATATAGAATGATTGGTCACAATTCTTTAGTCCATATTCACTCAATACATTATATCACAAAAACAATTTTTCAAAATATTCTGCCATTTGTTCTGCCAAATGTGTGAACAATGCTCCCAGGGTAGACTTAAAGTGCCTGCCATTCATGCATGATTTATTGATAAGGCCCACAAGAGAAATTACTAGTAATATGCAATGGTTTCTAGTTGGTCACTGGTTTAGAGCAAAACATGTATTTCAATCAATTTATATAAACCAGAGGATATCTGTATTTACTTATATCTTTAATAAGGGTAAATTTAATGATACTTTCATTTCAGTGTTTGCAATTTTTCATTTCCCTAAAAAATTACCAAAGTAAGTGTTCTTATCAATATGATCTTTGAAAGCTTAATTGATTTTTTATTTTTTGTAGAGAATAGTGATAAGGATAAGATTTACCAACATATATCATACACCTGTTATCACACCAATTCCTAGACACGCTGTCTTCCCCTCCCCTTCACTCTCCATCTTCCCTATCTCTCGTTCTCATTCTCACTTTCGTTCTTCACCTCTCTTTTTTTCCAATCAAACCAGCTTGCAGACATGTGACACATCTGATTTCCACACGTAATTTCTCAGAAACGACAACACAGCTCCTTTATGAGACATGGTTTCCTAAGCTCGGAAGAACAAATGAAGAGAACAGTCTAAGACAACAAAGTGCATTGAAGGACGATAGAGAGAGCATGATAAAGATGAGGGCAAAAATAAAGATAGAGGAGAGAGAAGAGAGAGGGAGAAAAAACAGGGGACAGACAGACAACAAAAATAAATAATGAGACAATCAGTAGTTCTGATCAGGGTAGAATAACATTTCCAAGAAAATATAAAGTGTAGAAAGCGACACATTAGATGCGCAGTTATTGCTGCCACCCCTCTTCAATCTCTCTCCCTCTCATTTTCTCACTCGACTACTACCTTCTATGTATTCCTCAGCTGAATATTTCTCAGAATTAAAAGAATTTAATTTCCACTGTTTGACCTGATGGATAACTTCAACCCACACCGACCCTTTATATTCAAACCTTTTCTACAACTTAACACTATATTCAGGTGGGCGTTTCATAAAGCTGTTCGTAAGAGCAACTTTCAGAAGACTGGTGATCCTTTCTTATGGCGAATGGTATATTCATTAGCGATGGTTTTGTGCGTAAGAAATGATCACCAGTCGTTCTTAAACCAGTCGTCGTGATAGAGTATCACCAGTCGTTGCTCTTAACTTACGAAAAGCTTTATGAAACGGCCCCCAGACCTTAATCTTGGCCTTTAAGCCTTTTCTATGGAAATAAAATCTCCTGTCTCAAGAATCTCTTTGCCACACAGATTACCTGAACTAAAAATGTCGACATTGCTACAAGAAACAAAATGAGTCAGCTTTGAATACTGCTTCACACCAACCAATAACAGAATACAATTCCTGATGAATACAGCATGGCGCTGCAAATACAGAGATCAACCAGAGCCTCCAATCAGAGATTGGCAGTGTCACATTACTCAATATGAGACCCAATCCTAGCTCTTCACGGCTCCAAACTTAATACAATTACCGGGGATACTTAGGGTGTGTTCAATGTTGATTTTCAAATTTAAACGGCAACATGAATCATAATTCAAAATGCAATCACAAAAGGCAGATATATGAGAAACAAAAGGTGTGTTCAATGTCCCCCATTCCAGGTTATAAAAGAAAGGGTCTTTCAGATCACGCTTCTGTGGAAAATTTAAAGACCAAAAAAGGTATGTTTGGAAGATTAGCTAATTTTTATCACCTCTAGCATTTCGAATGCTACAAAATTAGACAGTGACACAAGTGAGTTTTGAAACATTAAAATGTGCTCTCATAGTGGAAGCTTTGCTGATGTTAGCAGAGAATTTAAAGACTATCAACGAATAATCAGCTTAAAATTTTTTACCCTTAACGGTGCACTGCTAATCGTACTTGTCTTCTGTGTTTTGTAATTGCAATTTGAGTCATGACTCATGTTGCTGTTTGAATTTGAGAATCGACATTGAGCACACCCTTAAATGTATTATTCTAATTGATACGAAGAGATAAAGATATCCCAACCTTGCCCAAGGAATGTTATTAAATGTTGTAATGAATCACCATCGCTGCTGTACTATCATGTCTGCCGTCCTTGATCCTAAACCTTTTCATCATGCACAAACCAATTAATTATGTATCCTGGGAGACAGGCTAGCTTAGCCGTCCTTGAGGGAGAATAAGCTCCTCCTATTTTTCCTCCATGGCCAGGTTAAAAAAAAAGTTTGACAGAGTTCTCTCTCATTATTCCATGTCTACATTGTAATGACCAGTTTATGATTTTGACATGCATTGCACTCAATAAACACTTCATACTGACCTATAATTCTTGGGTCAAACTACACAGTACGCCGTGCGGCGGGTGGGCTTGAAATGGGAAAGAATCTGTAAATGTATGTACAGTGTTATGACATTGGTGCTAATAATAACACCAGTCAGCATTTCTAGATTACCTCAACCTTAGGTGTTAAAATGCATGGTGTTTGAACACAACATCAAGTAGTGTTAACACCATAGGGTGCTGAAGTAACACCATGAATACAACACTGGTGATAAATGTTTGGTGTTATCTTCTCAGAAAACTGACTGGTGTAGTGTTAACACAAAAGTTTGTTAACATCAGTGGGTGTAAATTGAGCTAACACCATGCATGAATATAATACAAGTATTAAATGCTTGGTTTACCTTTTCAAAACACTGACTGGTGTAGTGTTAACACCAAAGTTTTTGCAGTGTATTGGCTTGAATGCACTCTCACAGTAGCTGTGTTTTATGCTGGCATTTTCATTTGTGGTTTATGTGCGGACTCAAGCGTAAAAAATCACATGAACGCATCCTTCGTCAGGCTAGCTCAGTCGCCCTTGGGGGAGAATCCTCTCCTAGTCAAATCATAACTTTACCCCTTTGTGCCCCTCGCCAATCAGGTAGAGGGGTGCAGCGGAGTGTAAGGCACTGCCTAATCTTACATCTTCACTACAACATGTTGATTTGGTTAGAGGTCTGCCCCAACGAGTCCCGATTATTGATGAGCTACTGCATGGAGGAGGTCCAACATGTCTTCAATATTTCTTATTCGTCTCTCTATCAGTCTTACTCCGTTAAAACAATCATCTTTTCCATCCTCCTTTCTATCACTCTTCACTTGATCCTCATCTTGAGATTCATAACCTTATCTCATGTTTATAAGAGGGCTTATTCTAAATTCTGACTGCTGTAACTAACTGAAAACGGATTCGAACAGAATCTAATAACATGGCTAAAAATTTTATTTGCCATATGATCCAGGTAGAAAATGCACCATTGCTGAGAAATAAATGAAAAGGTGGTAAGAAATTTATGCTGGCCAACAGATCATATATCAGAAATAATACACACTTGACATATCTGTCTTGGCTCTCTTGAGTAAGCTTGCTTGTCACCTTAGAGTTCATTAATTTCAAAATTTGGTTTATGTAAACTAGCTAGATCCAGAGATATATATGGTGGTACAGTAACCATTAAATTTTAAGCTATATGCACTGCTGTTACTCAGATAAGTCCTGGACGCTCTTTCGTACAATATCATTTTTGTTTTAATGATTTGAATATTAAACGAAGTGAGGACTTACTACAAATACTGTAACTGCTTAAGTTAAGCTTTCAACTTCCGTTTTCATCTTGGGTAATTATTGTATAAGCTGATTAATCTAAATAGGACGAGTTCATGATCTATCTCTCCCCTTCCCCTTTTCCCTAGCCCCCTCCCATCTGAATTGACGAAATAAAATGTATATTACTACAAAGACCTGCGAGTCTCATTGTAACCTTGTTTGATAACACACAAACAATCAATCATAACAATTTTTATGACATCATATCCAATCAATATCTATTCATAATTATTAATATTTCCTTTCCTGCTCATCCGTAAGTTCAGTGTAATGTTCATTTATAAATAGCTTAGATATTGATATATCAATGACCTCGCATAATAGTTCAATACTGCCAGACGTCATAAAAATATCATATAGACAAGTAACACATGGTTATGCTTCATGCCGTATGTACATGTATACTTCATAACAAACAGTGAAAAGCGCACAATTTGGCATTATTTGGTAGACAAATTAGTCTGCGAGACCAGACCCTAACTGATACTTTTATAATCAAGCTACAGTATAAAACAATCAACTTCCTTTCTAGTATAGTCTTACAATTCAGACTGCTCTTGCATGAGTAGAGAAACTGAGGATTTGTACCTGCAAACTTTTATCAAATGTCCCTCCGTAATCACAAAATGAGTATTCTCTGTCAAAAAATAATATTCACTAAAAAGGTGTATTTTCCTCTCAGTTAGGTCCTTTAGTTTAATTTTAATGCAAGCCCATTTTTCACCTTGAATCTAGGGAGATTATCATTTTAATGGCAAATTAGAAGTAATTATTCTAAAAGCTTAGGCACAGTATTAGTGTCATATCAGTTAAAACTAGTGCACGTCATTTGGTATACTTCGTAATTAGATATACAGTGCGTCCCAGAAAAAAGGAAACCGTGATTCAGTATGATTTTTACCTTTCATGATCATAATTTTGCTTCATAAAATGTACATGAATGGAAAGATATGCTTCTTTTCTTTCATTTGAGATCCATCTCAATGTTCATAATACATGCATGACTGAGTTAGAATAATGGAAAGAGATGCTATCAAATATTCATTTTCACGAGCAAATTACGATTTTGAGTGAGCTTTTCCGGCTTTTACTGCTATCTATTCGGCAAATAAATTTAATAACTTGAATATCCATCTTTTCTGCTTCCATATGAGACCTTATGCATAAAATATGGATGACACATGGTCGAGAAAAAGATCCAAGAAAACGTGCTAAATTTCTACCAACTTGACGAATCGTTGAAAAACAAGCATTTCGTTTTTCCAACAAAGCAGCAGACAATAGGCTAACCACGATAACGGTGAATGTTGTTCAGGCCGGGGAAGGAAAGCTCTTTTTGTCTTTAGCTATGGTAATTCAATGTTAGAATGGCAATAATATTGATCTCAAACTTCTCTCAGTCATTTCACTCGTTGCTACATTTCACAGGGGAGGCAGAAGATGTTTGAAGGGGGCAGGGCAAAACAGAAAAGGGGTATATCACTTTTTCCATGTGTAGGGGAGAAAACCATTTTTGGACACCCCCCATCCAACATTCTGCTGCCCCTGCCTCGTTTAATCAGTAATCATTTCAAGCATTTTTCTAAACAAGTTTTACAGAAAAATTAAAACAAGATTATTGTTCAAGCCAACCACAGAATCACGCTCACCATGCATTTACCGTTGGCCATTGTCTGCTGCTTGGATGGAAATGCTTGTTTTTTAATGATTCGGCATGCACTACCCAGAAATCAAGCATGTTTTCATGCAACTTTTTCTCAACTATGTGTCAATTATATTTCACGCACAAGGGCTAATATGAAAGCTGAAAATTTAAGTAAAAAGCTTTGTTTTCTGAATAGATAGAGGTAAAAGCCAGAAGAACTCACTTAAAATCATAATTTGCTGTTGCAAATGGAAATTTACTAGCACCACTTTCCATTATTCTAACTCAGTCATGTGTGCATTATGAACATTGAGATGGGTCTCAAATTAAAGAGGGGGAGCATATCTTTCCATAGATGTACATCTCATGAAGCAAAAATTACACTGAATTACGGTTTCCTGTTTTCTGGGATGCACTGTAGTATATAGCCAATGGTACTTAAAAGATCAACCTTTTCAAATTTGTCAGAATTTTAAATGGAGATGGATTAATATGCTATAATATTCATGTTGTTATGATTATAGCCCAGGAAATTGGTAAAGCCAACCTCCTAATTACATAGTTGAGAAGGAGTAATGATATTTGTATACAAAGTTTAATAACCCTTTTAACTTTGGAAGAGCTTCATATGGAGATGGAATGATATGCTATTATATCTTTTTGGCTTAGGGTATAGTGATGACATTTGTCTAAGATTGATATGAATGTGTTTTTAAAAGAATTTCATGCGATTTATTGCAGGGGGGGTGGGGGTCACCCTGCCAAGAGAATGACAGGGAGAGGGATAGAGAGAGAGAGAGAGAGGGGGGGGGGAGAAAGAGAGGAACTCAAGGATAGAATATTAGATAACTCAAGCGAGAGCAGTATGCGCAATCTCCGCTGGAGATTACCTGGATCAGGGAGACGGGATCTAGACGATATCGCTCGCCGCCGAACACTTCAGACATAATTCACACCTGAGTCTGTGCAAGCTGGTACCAGTCTTTGCTTAGTACAGCATCACCAACCATAAACATACAGAATGACATCTGGCAATGTTTACAGGATTTCTTCTATGCACGCTAAAAAAAGCCGTGACTTTAAGAAAAAGCATGACATTTGTCTACACCATTCACAGCTAAGGGGTCTGAATGATATCATGGATACATACAAGTAAATTCTCATAGTAATTCCTTTAAAATCATTTTACAAGTAGTTGTCCCTACACATGAAAGCCTTTATAGCCTGCAAGAGTTGTATGATCTATAAATTTAGACCTCTGCCATCTTTATGGGAGTTATTTTTCCTTTCCTTGTATGAAACTTTTGAATTGTAATTTACATTGATTTTTCAGACAATCCACCAATTATTTGTATAAGTCAAGCTCACAAAAAAACATTCTTGTCAGCTTTTGTAGCTAGTAGTAGTGATGTTGTATGTACATGCCAAAAAAATACAAATCTGTTAATCACATGTCACTGAATCCATTAGTCTTTGTGTGAAGGATAGGAGTGAATTGTACTTCAATAGGCAGGATCAAAGTTGCATTAAAATTGTATTCATAATTTACTTTAAATTTCTGTTTATGAATAACTATTGTACACAAATCACAAGCTTTTAACTATATTCTACTCTTAGTGGTTCCAAATCCTCTAAAGTGTTATTTCATCATTACTTTATGAGTGTTTTTCTCCACTATTCGATCTCATGACCATTCCATGAAAAAAGGTGATTTTCACTGACTAATTTGATATTAGCCAATCAGATGCAATAATTTCCATGAGCTTATAACATTTGTTGTTTAAAAACACTGACAAAATTCTCCATAAAACACTTTAGGGTTATGCTTGGTGTTCTTGTCTGTATCTATTCATTCAATTTTTTTGCTGGGGTGGACTTGACATCAAAAGACGTAAATTGTAAACAACATATAAAAAAAAACAATTGGAAACCAAAGTAATCGCCAAGAAAAGAGGAAAATGCTGATGTTTATAAATCCTCTAGAGTGTCCTCCCATACAGAAATGATGACTCGCGCTGAGAGAGAATAGCTATTAGATAATGTAAAAAGGTGCGAAAAAATATGATATGATGCCTCTGGCCTTAAACAAACACAACACTGAGGAAATTAACCGCCATATTTTTATGCTGCCCCCACAAAAAAAGGATCATGACCTTTTAGACTGAACTTTTTATACCCTTTGGGCATTTTCGGGCAAAATTAGGCAAACAGAAAAGAGGGGAAAATAAGCCAGGCTATAATGCATTGAGTTCTACCAACAATATTCAAAGCGCATGGGGAGTATTTGTTTTGATTTATGAAGAATACTCTTCTATAAGTGTGTTTATTGAGCACAATTATTTCCCACAAGACCATAGATGACAATTGATTTTAAATGTAGGACTTATATTCATTTATATGAAAGGTTATGGAAGCCATCTAGTAATGGCTTGTCTGAATAGATCTTTGTGAAATTTATTACCTGCATAATTATAGAAAATGATTAAAAAACAAATATCAAACACTTTCTTAGTACTTTAAACGATATTTTAATCAATGTATTTATGTTTATTAATGTATTGATTAATTTCATAAACATGGGCAGATAATGAACTGAGAAACATAGAATGGTTTCCATCATTTATGGCATGACACTACATATTCAATCTCTTCGTTTTACGCCATTATAGTTTGATTCAAATCAAATGAATAGAAAAGTATTAATTACAATATATTTTTCATATAAACACATATGTATCAATTACCAAAAATGTAAACCCTAATAAAAGAATTTCATGAAGGTATTTGAATTGTTGATTAACATTGAAACTCTCATAATTTCATATCATAATTTACATTTACATCTAATACCGTATGCATCATTTTCAGGGTAGATCAAGAATTTCATAAAAGTAAGGGCAGACATGTCGTCACAGACTTTTCAGACAAGCAAGAAAGTAATTAAAAATTATTGAAAAATACCAAAAGAAAATAAAAGATTCTCATTTCAAAATGTGAGCTCACTTTCCATACATGTATATGACTTATTTATTAGGGGCATATTTTTTTATCAGGTGGTGAGAGACATAGCCCTTAAATGCTTACCCCCCCCCCCCTCCACTGTTCTATTTCTTGGTCCTCGGTGGCTAATTCTAATCAAACCCTCGCTGTGCCAGCAACAGGTATTCTAAGTTTCATATTGACGTCACTGCTGGTGAAACCCCATGCTACTTGACCGTCCAATAGAGTTCAATTAAAGGAGAAACAAAGAAAAGTTCCTTTCTCACACACGCACTGCCGTTGATTCTTGATTAGACTACATCACGCATTGAATATACCATCGCAAAATACATAAAAAGTTAATTTTGAAGGGTTTTTATCAGCAGAAAACTCGGTCCAGTGCTTAATGAAATTGTATGACTAAGCAGTTTGAGCAATTCTCTGTCTAATTTAGGTGATATTTCAGACCTTAAGTATTCAAAGACAATTTTATAATACTTGAAATAAATTGAAATGAACTGCAGGCTTCTAGAATGTGTTTGTTGTATTGTGCAAAAAGAAAACAACAAACAAGAATTCATAATTGAAAATAACCTACACCAGTGAGATATCTGTATTAAAAAATTGTGTCAATTGGATACAACTTACTTTTCTCTATAACTATTTAAAAAGATCACTTAATCATCCCCCCTCTAAAGACGTATTAATTGTACATCAAAATCTTTTTCAACGATCTCAGCCATGAATTAAGAATCACATTAAAATTTGAAGTAAACATCATATCCCACATATACATGTATTTCCTCCCACCCCCAAAAGAATTAGTAATATTTGCCCAATATGCTATCTTTAACCTCAGCAATTTCAAATTGCTTTCTCACTGCACTTAACCATTAATTCTCATTCAAACACAGAAATCGCACCTCGCCTTCCCAGAGCCAAGGTAACATAATACCCATTCAGGAAGCCCGCGCCTATACAGCATTCCTAGCACTCAAACTTTCCATAGCATGCTCAAATATATTCTAATTTTCTCCCACTACCCTCAAACACGCTCAGCTCTATAGTTGCTTGGTTGATGTTGATTCTCCTTGGCACGAAAGACACCTCGACTCTCGATAAATGGCCGAGGCATTTGTCCATCTATTTTTGAACGCACGCTAAGTTAGAGGCTTCTGCGAGTTCATGTGTATCCGTATTTCAAGCTAAAATGCAGAGCTCCCATTTTGCCACCAGTTTAGAAAAAAGGCACACATTTGCATGGCCAGTGAATGGATTTTATGCAATATAACAAATTTGATTGAAAGGCTTCCAAGTCTTTCATAACAAGTCTCAATCAATCTCCTTGTTATAATCTCGCTAGTTTTACAGGTCACTTTTCTACACTGAGGACTTTATTAATATCAGGCAATTCACATGTGACGATAATCTCTGCATCCATTCGAAATCATATTTTGGTAGAATATAAAACTCAAACACATTTTCATTATACAACATGTGTTCAAAATTTAAATTTAAATGAGTAATATTCCAATAGACATGTATATATAGTATGTTTTATTACAATTAGCAGAGAAATTATTAAATAAATAAAAACTATTGTTGATTTCATTAAGATTATTGTTATTGATACAATAATTATTACATGTACTTTAAAGGCTACTGCAGTGCTGTTGCTCCAAAGTGGTTATCATAGATGTACTTCAAAGAATTATTGCTTCATCGTTCATTCATATTATCATCATAAGCATTATCATCAGTATTATAATAAGCCCCAAAAATATTTCATGATTATATTATATACCTGTGGCTCTGTATGCAAAGCATCAAATACTGCTGACACCTCCGCGTCATAGAGGCTGCTTGATTGAAGGTTATTAACTCTTCCCCTCTCGGGAATACTGCCTCAATAGCGCGGCATGTCAAGCACCATATACATCCATCATCCATTATTGGATAATAAAAGATATTTCCATCTTGTACTATTCCCTGGGGTATAGCACCACCGTTGCCCTATTAATATCTCATACACAGGAAGTTGGGTGTATAGTCCACCATCATTCATTATATGTGGTATGTCACAGCGCGTTGCGAAAGCAATCGCTTGAATGACGACGAAAAGGTGATTGGTCAAATGGGATTTGGGTGTCTTAAGCAATCAATATTAATAACCACCGAAAATTATACAATGAAGAATGAAAAAAAAAGACTAACACCTAACACCTTGATATAGACATCACCTTAATCAGATATGACTATTGTTTTACCTTGACCCATCTGGCACTATTCAATTCAATTTGTCCTATTGATGATAATTGTGAGATTATGAGGAGATATAACCAGCAACAGCTTTTCCATTCTTCTCATTGCATTTTTCTGTAACTTTTTTAAACTTTGCCTCTCCTCTTGGACTCCTTTCCTACTGCTATCCTTTCTTCTTTTTTTTCTTTCTACCGCTCTTTACATCTTCTCCTTCCCAATATCCAAAGCCCCTTCCACTTCTTCCTTCATTTTCTTCTACTTCTCATTCTTCTCACTTTCCTACTTCTCCTCCTCCTCCTCTCTTTTATTGATTTATTCTAATATCAGTTTGGCCAACTCGAAAGCAAGAACCATTTCTTATCAGGCAAACACAGAAGAATACACAATGGTTTAGGGAAATTCCCCAGAAAGTTAAACAAGGAAGGCATGCCAGATAGCTTAAAACAATTTCCTCTTAACACAACAGTCGCCTATCACAAATTGACCTTTTCCCAGACCGAAATCTAAATTTCTTCATATTGAATTATCTACAACTGAATCTAATCTGCCCACTCTATGGCCTAATTATGTTAGGAATCAAAAGAATTCTACAGTAGCAGTTTGCATTTACTCTCATTGATTTCAATTCCTGTCCGTTACCCCCTACCCCTCGCCCCTCTGAATACCTGAACATTCATGTACATTGACACCCCTCGCACTTAGTTTTGGTTTTGTGAACCTGCATGTATATTTTCCAAACTCAGTCTACGTTTTTGTATATGTTTATTCCTGTCTGCCTTTCCTCTAATATTTCATTATTTTTAAGTCTCAGACTTTACAATAGTTAGTTTGTTTCTTTTTCACTATCTTTTTATCCCTTGTCCACCAAGCCTTCTTTTTGTTTTACTTGTATCTCTTTTCCACACTTCAACACATATTTTGTCCACTTTAGATTTATGATATCTCTTATTTTCTTGTAAGCCAGGTGAAATACACTTATCTCATTGACAAAATCATTTCATTTTCCTCCTTATTCCGGCACAATTATATTTCATCTTCAATTCTTTAAAGAAATACCATTTGTTTATAATTTCTGTTTCTTATTTTATTCATGCAAGCTTATGAATTACTGACTTTATCCCCACAGAATCATACTGTGGTTACAACTATCCAAGATTACTTTTATCCCATGTATAAAATTATTCTACTCTTCTCCTTTCTTAAATTTCAACATATAACATTTATCTTATTACTTTTACATGTTATTTTGTTATAGTCACTGTTATTGTATATATTTTGTATTTTACCTTGTACAGAATTTCGCAATTCAGCCTTCGGTTTTCAGTTTTCCTAATAAACCATTTCAATTTCTTCTTCATCTCTGTCTCTTTCTCCCACACTCTCTCCCCTTCTACCCACCCATTTGTCTTTTGGATTATCTCTATCAGCCCTGATCTCTATATATTTATCTCCTTGTAACTTTCTTCTATTCCACCTTTCTATTTCATCTTTTTAATCAACTGCTTCGCTATCCATCTTCATTCCTTCTACGTTTTAAAAATCCTATCATGATCTATCTTTTTCTGTCTGTTTCAATCATATCCAATCTTCATCTTTCTACATATTTCTATAACCATTTGCCCATCTTGCGATCATCCCATAAACCTCATGATCCATCATTTGGATAGCATCACCATTCTCCGATCCAAACCAGCCGGTCCTCGCTCCTTTGGCTGGGGCGGTGTTGAATGAGAAATCCCAGAACGGCATGATCTGAATTCATAAGACGATACTTTGGCACCCCCATCCATTCTGCCCCGCCGCCACACTTTTTTTTTGCCGGAGCTAAATTTAACCATTGTTTATGCTGCAATGTGTTTCTAATATTAACCATGGTGAAAATATGGCACAAATCACTGTCTGGCAAGATTAGCACACTACAAGGCTAAGGCGGCCATAAATGGAAATGGCATCCACTATACGAAGATTATCCACATATATTCAGAGACATGAGATATTTGATGTTTATCACTGCGACTAAACATTCAAAACATGATTCTAAAAACACCCTTGATAGGAAAAACACCCTGAAATGGAAATGGCATCCACTATATGAACATTATCCACATATATTCAGAGACATGATATATTTGATGTTTATCACTGCAACTAAACATTCAAAACATGATGCCAAAAACACCCTTAATAGGAAGTGACATTTATGGGAATCGAATGTGATGAGGCAAGGGAATATTCCCACCTCTAATATCATGAATTCTATTTTGAGAAAAATCACAACAACCCTAGCTCAATTGCCATCTTGTCAATAAAGTCCATCTTCCTTCATCCATGAGTTAAATATACTGTATGTTCATAGATATATCCAATATATTACTATACAAATTCTTTTAATCAGAATTGCTCAATGTTTTTTTTTCTCAAATTACTAGTACTTCACATAAACATTTTGGAAAGTGCAAATAAACAACTTCCTGATTTGCAATTGATTACAAGATTTATGATTGATGTTGATACCTAACACTAACTTAAGATTAATTACTAGTTCCCTTAAACATCCCTTAGATACATACTGATATGTGATATTGTATCATAGCTCTTGTAATATTGATGTCAGCCCTGTTGTTGTAGGTCAATATTGTTTGCTATGAACCAGACTGTATTCACATCTACTCTGGATCACTAAACTCTGGATCACTAAATGGGTAGATGAAATATTAAGGATATATCATGATATTGCGGGTCGATATTACTTGCTATTACCTGGACTGTATGCAAATCTACTTTATATCATGATGTTGTAGGTCAATATGTTTTGCTATAAACGACTGTATTCATATCTACTCAGGATAACAATGTGGTAAGCTAATATATTCAGTATATATCATGATATTGTAGGTCAATATCATTTGCTATGAACTTGACTGTATTCATATCTACTCTGGATTACTAAATGGGTAGATAACATAAAAATGGATGTAATGTTGTTGTGTGTCAATATTACTTGCTATCAACTGGACTGTATTAAATGCTACTCTAGATTTACTTATATGGGTCGCTTATAAAATTAAGACTATATCATGATGTCGCAGTAGGTCAATATTACTTTCTATCAACTGGACAGTATTAAGATTTAGTATGGGTAGACTATAGCATGGCTTGTTTTAGTGCACTATTATTTGTTATCAACTGGAATGTATTCTACTCTGTGTGCGCTATGAACGCCTAGCTTAGCCGGGTAATATAGGAGCGCCTTGAGCACCTAACAAGGTGGATATGTGCGCAATATAAATACCCTATATTATTATTATTATTACTCTGTATAACAATATGGTAGACTAATATATGATATAATGATGTTGTTCTAGGTCAATATAATTTACTATATCATGGTCTACAACCACTTGGTGAAAACCAGTTGTTCAAATACCCTTTCTGTCTAACATCACTATGACTAAACCCATATTGTCTACATAATCTCCTCTAATTGCTATTTGGGTCAATTATCACTTTGTCTAATGGCAGTTATACAATATAATCATGTACAAGCAGTAGTGTATGCAGAATACTAAGAGAAGGAAGAAACTGAAATTTAAGCTTTTGAACTGTTTTCTTTTATAAATAAAGAATATTTTAAATTGAGTAACCCAATCTCAATGTGTTCAGTTTGAAAAGGATGATGATGATGATTCACAGATTTTTATAGGGTCATAAAGCTCAGACTCAGAGACGCCTCTATAAAAAGTTATCACTTTAATAACTATAAAATGTACATCTTGAGCAAAATCTGCAATCAGCATGCATTTCAGTCAGACTTAACCATTTGTGAAACATATCCCCCCCTGATTCCACGAAGAGGACTTGTGAACTAACTTCTGATCAAAGCAGGAATAAGACTTCAACCAGAATCGCTCTTTTCTGATATTCAAACTTTCAAAATATCTGTGTTCATAGAAAAACTAAAAGAATAAAAATTAATTTTACTCTGAATACTTGCATAATGTACTCGGCTTAAACTTGCGGGATTTTGCCGGTTTTTCCTGCTTCTGCATAATCACCTTTTCTAGGCACGCAGAATGCACCAATCAATCAACTGATAGAATTATTCATGTTGCCTCGAGCTTCACAGGAGTATACTTACACTAAATAAAGCAAAGTGAAGAAAATCTGTACATGCCAGGAAATTCAAATAATAACCACTAATTCAAATGTTATGGCTGAATTATGTAAATCTCTTACATACATCTTACTTACTTTGACAGAGCTACTACGGTAGCTTTCAGGGACATCTTAAAGTGATTGGTTAACATTGGTTTGACTTTTAAAAAGTCTGAGCTAGAAGGTCACACTTGTCACCTGTGTCTGTGTTATGTTACAAAAATGAAGCCCAGAAAAAATTGCGTTCGAAAATAATTATTTAGTGCTTCAAAAATTGAAATATAAAGTGACCGGAAACACCATCTTAATTTCATCCCATACACTCATGTGTACTATTTAGGTGTCTATAAGACGCCTATTTACAAAATCGGGTTTGCCTTGTAGTTTTAGCTTTTCATTCTCAATAATGGTTGTTTTCATGGTTTATTAGTTCTAATACATGCACTTGTACACATGTTTCATCTTGGTTTGAGAATTTTTTAAATCGGCTGCTCACAAAGTTAACAATACCTTTAATAAGAAAAACTACACATATCTGGATATACTTAATCTTTTCAAAAGTATCCATTATTACTTTTTTAATTGACAATTAGAATTCAGTTGTATTAATAATCATAAAATCAAGTTTAACAGAACTCAAATCAAAAAGTGTTTAGGCATTTGAGTAAAATTATTATTATTGACTGATAAAATTAAAGAGATTCATTGTTTCAAGTTCGGTATTCAGTAATTTTGTATTTTAATTTTCTTAACGGAATAACATAGCACATACCCATACACATACTGATCTGAGTTGTCAATCTTCAGCATTTTTTTTCTCTCTCTCTCTTTAGGGGGGGGGGTTGTTACTTCCTTCAAATTAATGTTAATGTTGAGTTAATTTTTGTTGTATGTTTTACTTTTGTCTGTCTCTCGAAAACTTTGTAAACTAATATGACACAATACTAATATCTATTTTTAAACTGTGCTTGTGTCAATAGAATGACATCTCTAAGTGCCTAACAAGTGTAACATTACCCAACTCAATGGATTAGTCAAGTGTTTACGCTTTCTTGTACAAATGGAAAATAGTATTATGTGGGATTCTCTCTTCAGAGAGATATCTGGAAAAAATCAGCATAATGTATGTCTAACAGATAGGTCACTATGAACTAGGATAATTGTTACCCGTCATACCATATTCAAACATAAATAGGAAAAATTAAAATTCATACATATCCAAAACACATATCCTACTGGAATATATCTTATACAAGGTCAGATCTGCTGGAGGAAAAAATCATTTTGACAGTTAAATAAAAACCTTGAAGATATTTGGGGATTATGAGAGATACTTACATTCTCCCTTTTTGGCTCAGCATGCTGAAACTCAGTGCTGTTGTTCTTTGAATTCGAGATGGACTTCTTGCGAAATTTATTCCTTATATTCTCCATGTTTGCACAAGTTCACAGTGAGTCGTCCCCCAACTTGCGTCCCCCTCCTCTGTTCTCCTAGACAAGAGCTTGAGTAGGGGCGATTTTAAAGCCCGCTGAAAGCTTTTCTTTAAGTGCTTTTACATATTCAAGTAGTGTCTTCACACAGAAAGCTTCAAAAGAGTACACATTCAGATTCAGTTATTCCACGGGGATGGAATGCAAGTGGTGTTTTGCCAATGTTATATCGGATCGTGCAAGTTATTTCCCTGCTGTCCGTATGAGCAAGATTCAATATTTACAGATAAAAGAAAAGAAAAGATTCGTTTTTAGAAGTTATGAAGTGGCAGATGGATTGCAACTTCTATACTTTAAAGTGCATGTTAGAATTCAAATTGTCAACATCCTCTCACATCGTTCCATTAGAGATTCCAGAATATTCTGTAGAAACTTCCATACAAATTCATTTTACCCATGCACACTAGGGTACATAGTATAATCAGTTCCAGTTTCTGACTTCGCAAGTTATTTCAAGAACATAAAGTTGAACCATCTGTAAAATACATCAAATAAGATCTATTCGAGGCCGAAGAGCAGTACTCTATCTCAGAAATCAAGCTATTCACACTCCTGCATATACCTATAGAGATAAGACAGGAAAATCATACAACTTATTTTCAACTCCTTTAACTCTCATAATGCTAAAGTTTCTAATCACCACTGTGTGGTACACAAAATACCACAGAGCTCTTATTCGTCTGGCAAGTAAGAGTTAACCAAGAGCCACGAGAGACGCACTTCCAGAACAAAGAAAACCGCACAGGCAGATGTAAAGCAGACATGACTACAAAACTGTCCAACAAACAGAGGATGAATTTTGGATGAATCAAGGCTGAAAATCGCGATTAAATGAGGGAACCGACCGAGTATCATGCCTTTAGAAGAACATAAACACCTGTTCCTGATGGACAGTCAAGACGAATGAATAGGAGCGAGCAATGAATTGTTCCTTGTTTTCAACGGTGTTTACAAAACAGGTGGAAGCAAGGTGATCAGAACAGGGGTGCATTTCATGAACACTTTTGTCCGTGATTTACACTGACTAACTTCCTCTCAGCCAATCAGCTGCGAGGATTTGCAGTAGCTTATAACAATAGTCAGTGAAAATCACTGGCTATTCGTATCATGAAATGCTCTCCAGGTGAAAGCAAAGTGATGAGACAAGGCTACCTGAAAGGGCCTCAAGAAGGTATAATGCTGAGATATTACACAGCAAAAACTGTGACGATGATTGGATGTACAAAGAGGACTGCACCATTCTTTTTACTCTGGTGTAAATTAGTTGGTGTTATTTTAACACCAACTGCTGTTATTACAACACCTTTGGCTGCTACGTTTACACTCTGTGGTACTGTTCAATCTCTAGGGTGTAATTCTAACACCTCACTGTGTGGTCCTCTAGGGACACAAATGGTGTCAGATTTAACACCAAAGTTGTTTAACAGTGTTACTCGGTGATCAAGAGAACTGGGTGTCCCTGTACAATTTGCAGAATTTGATGGTCAATTGCTCTTCAGATAGACCCATAATACAAACTAGTCAAAATGACTACAATGTTCTGCTGGATGGAGCTGTTATATTACTCATGTTTGACAATTTTTAGTCATATTTGTTTAGAACAGTTTTTGGAACTGAAGTGGCTACCCTTGCCAAATATGCAGTTATTATTAGTATTGTTAATATCAATATAGTGAGGAAAAATACCTAGATATATGAGTTGCACCAAAGCTGACTAATGATCTAGTCATTTTAATTGGTTTATTTTCAAAATGTAAATAGGTTATGCATCTCATTTCTATTTTCTGGGAGTAAATATATCAAAAATTTGAAAAACCTGAAGGAAATAGAATAATTATTACCTTGTTAGAAACATTGGCTTTTATGCATTTAGTACTACCATTCAAAGAATTAAGCATTTAGGAAATTTCTCCCCGGTAGAATTTGATTACTGCTTGGTAAGATGGCTGATACAAGTATAAGCTGGTTGCCTTCTACACAATCATCGATTATGCATTTGGATTGTATTATCCAGGGTTATCAGCAATTAGCAACTCGTTACCTTGGTGATATTCTAGGCACTTACATGAAGATATAAAGAGCTAGAAGGGAATGGTTTTCCAGAAGCGAACTTTGAACAACTTTTTGCTTATAATCATAAGAACCACTAAATCATTTTCTAACTGAATTTTTTTGTTTGCGACTAATTCTGAAAAACTTTTTATTTACTTTGGATAAGCAGTGAGAACAAAAAGAAAATAATAATGGTCTCTGAATATCTTTGTCCTCATGAAGTAAGCAAAACTTGAGCAATTAATAACTGTCTTTATTTTCTTCATGAAATAATTCAAAAATACAAAAATTCTACAACAATAAGGCTACTCATTTCCCATTTGTCTGCAAATTACAAATTTTATTGATTTGATTTCCATTTTCATATTGATTCCTATGGTGCCAAATTATGATATAAAAGGAAATTTGTCATGCAGATATTCATAGTGTAACAATAAAGGATAAAATACTAACAGGTGTTGATACAATAGAGAATATCCTTTGTCAGGGGAGAGAGATTGAAGCAAAATTGATATTGTTGAATTACCAAGATATTTTATCCAGACTTCACAAAAGAGAGTAATGCTTTTACTGAGATTTCTGCTTTATTCTTGGTTGAAGTAAAGATAATAAAACGAAAACAAATAAAAGGAGTTTGGGTTTTGGACTATTGTTTCAAATGGAGATAGATGCAGATTGACAGATTCAATCTTTGGCGTAACATTCTTATCCAGGGAATAAAATGTTGGCTATCAAGGGCTACCCTTGCAAAACAGGAAGGGAAGATAAAAACAAATTGGATTGGTAAGAACCAATCAAGACAACCAGGTTTCTTTATTAGGCTCGGAAATCATGGAAAGACGGGATTCGTGTGTTTTGAGAAGCACGATCTGATGGCTGGAGACAGATGAAGAGTGACACGGCTAAACGGCACAGGACTCCGCTACTTGCCATCGACGAAAGGTAAAACCTGGCAGCGTACTTATGCGTCTCGGAATCCTCATTATGTGGAGAAAACCAGAGGCAAGCGTTTAGAGGGGAATTGAAAGCGATTGCGAGGTAGACTTCTCTCTCTTTCCCGAGCTTTGGGTTTGAAGATAATGGATTATCCACATATCTGCATTAAATATGAATCACAGGGTGATGACAGAGTGGGAGAAAAACTGGGGCAAACATCTAAAGATTAAATCTCCACTGAATATTTCACCTGCTAATCCTCTGATGACATAAGACACACATCCACAAAGATCACAACAAGGTCCCAATGAATGGAATTAAGCAAGAAACAATCACTTTTTCCGATGGACAAGTAGAATCAGAGACTCCGTGCTAACTGGTGGCAATTATACTTTGTTTGCTTTGATGGCAGTATCATTTTCATCCTCTAGTCGGCAGTATCAACAATGCATCCACTTACTGCTTGCCGTAATAACGACGATCGAACCTCATCAAGAAATATTGCCGGGGCGCTGATGCTTCATTCGTTATCGTTATCCAAATCATGTCTAATGCACCCATCGGTGCATCATATACAATGGCCTAATCATGCTCTTTGCAAATGCTTGCTTCATTGCCGATTGTTTGAAAAAAACTATGCCGAATGTGACCAGTCGGATCTACAGCCCGTCCAGCTTTTCTGCTGAAATGCTGCACTTCGCCAACTCTGCCTCTATCTTTATCTCTCTCTCTCTTTCTTTTTCTCTCTTTCACCAGCTTACTCAGCAGAGAACGCATTGCAAGTGGCGGTGTTGAGCTCTCAATGATGAAAATGTGTATGAAGGACTGTGTGTAGTGTGCAGAGCCAATGTGTGCATTGGAGTTGGTGTGTATGTGTGTGTGGGTGGCGGGTATTGTGTGAGCAGTGAGTGGGTGTGCTCTGTGTGTGAGGGTGCGAGGGGTAAATGCTGCTTAGGTGCTGTGCTAGCTGCAGTAGAAAGTAAAAGAGTGTAACAGTGTGCAATATATATGCCCTCTGGAGTACCATTGGCCAACCTCAGGGAATTTACTTATTCAATGAGACATGGAAGGACAGAGAATAGGGAATTTCAATCTATATGACAACTTCAATACTATTTTATCTCCTTTACCTCAACTGCTCATCATGTTATTCTATAAATTACAGTGAAATATTTAGCAGTATACAAATAGCGAATAGGCATGAGTGCGATGGTGCGAGATTTCGCATGAGGTGAAAGAAAGATGCTCTATTCAACGAGGCGTTAGCCGAGTTGAATAGAGTGTTTCTTTCTTTCACCGAATGCGAAATCTCGCACCATTGCACGAATAAGAATATTCGCTATTTGTGTTGTACAACGCCTCGGAAATTAGCGAAAATATGTAAAAACAAAGAGTTTTTCCTGCTGTAATCTATGAAAAGGGAGCAAAAATATGGAAAGCGAAAAGCAAAATCCCACATAAAGCGAACACCTCGGGCAGTATGCATTGCACATTTAGCCAGCTGGCTATACGCGTATTGCACCTGCATTTTTACTGAGCGCAATGAATTGAATCGTATTGTGACGTCACCTCCTAAGCCGTGCAACGGTACATTTTGAACGGTACATTTTGGATGGTACGTAATTTGTGCAACGGTACGAATGTTTGACATTCAGCCTCCCATTTGCTCGCGTACAACAAGCTAAGTAGGCGTTGTACAATACAGAATAATATTTCATTTCAATTTCTATCCTTGCAGTATTATTATTTAATTCCCCCTCTCTAAATCTATCTATTCTCCTGTTTATATTATATACTTCTGTGTTTTTTTTTTCTCCTGTGTTTACACCATTCCAATACTTTCACTCTCAATTTTCAATAAAATTAGTCCTTTTAAGGTGTAAAATAATATTCTGTCCACTTTTGTTACACTTTCTTTTTAAAAATTTCAAAGTAAAGACTGCCATAACAAGGAAAATATTGCCCCATTCACATATTTTTATGATAGTATGTCTACAATGTTTTAATCACTTACAGATTAATATTATCTTAAACGTTGTCAGAAATTATTTCTGAGCCCAAATTTCCCATCATTCATCTTGTGTATCAACTCTGCATCTTGCCAAGTCATGTTCTTATGACAATTTTATATATAAAAATCATCACTGCAATTGAAAAGTGAAACAGAATAACATTTAGGGGAAATATATGGGGTTTTTTCATGGACCTCTTCCCCTTTCCTATTTTTTTCAGAGCCCGCATCCTCATTTCTTCTGTCGCTTGGTTGCGTGTCTTGCTCATGTGCTCCTAAATTGGACAATTCACTGCACATAATACATACAGACGCAAGCAATCAATCCCACAATTAAATCACATTTTTTTGCCATGTGCCGACCTGGAGAGGCACAACTGTGCTATGTGTATTTAAACATTCGCCTGCTTCGTCTCCCTCATACATGTGTGTAGCAGGGTTTTAATTACGCACAAGAAGGAGTGCTTAGAATTGAGATTGGCGGTCCCTGTAGAACGGTATTGCTAATGAGACATAATGGGATTATATATCTTAATTCGCAACCTTTTCCGACGGTGCATTATTTTATTCTTCAAATTAGCAATGTTATGTCACAATACATGTTTCTTGTTTATGTTCATGCATCTAAAACATGTGTGAACTAATAGAAAGATTAATAGTTGAGTATCTTTAGGAGTTCCAAAAATAACAATGTGCATGTTAAAACAATGTTTTTATTTTTACTCTGCATTACATTGCCAAGTTAAGGATCTTATTGATTATAATAATCCCTTTTAAGGAAATTCAGCAACAATGGTAACTACCGTACTGATGCAACTAAGATGGATATCCAATGAAAAAATATTTTATTTATTTTTCTGCATGGGTATTTGGTATGATTTATGGCTATGGATAAGATTTTGGCTTAAAATTATGATGGCAAAGAAATCCCCCAAAACAGCGTAATCATTTTCATGAGTGCGATTATGAGTGGGTATGCATGTAAAGTTTGTGTGTATTCCAAATGACCCATGATACACAATTTCCCCAGATGCATATAAAATTCATATTTCACAACTGTTCTAATTCAGAAATGTTCTGCCTTGATCTATTTACTAATTTTTCATCCATGTAATAAGTAGCTTAGTGGAAAGGAAAAAAATATTATCACACAATTGAATACAGGAAAGGAGGGTGAGAATAGCTATACCTCATTTGCATAGGGGATGGTCAGGAATGGTTTTTAATGTAAACAATTCAGACCAATGGGTAGCAAGGGGGCACGTTTTATAAAGGCCAAGTGGGCACTTAATGATGTTTGACACTGTCCTCTCCAAACATATTAAGTGGATACAA
Organism: Lytechinus pictus; assembly: GCF_037042905.1. Classification (NCBI taxonomy): domain Eukaryota; kingdom Metazoa; phylum Echinodermata; class Echinoidea; order Temnopleuroida; family Toxopneustidae; genus Lytechinus; species Lytechinus pictus. The sequence continues at coordinate 23,557,849 of NC_087257.1, forward strand.
ACACATCATTGACACAGTTGCATCTATTAGCACTGAACCTTACATGGAAATATATTTCACAGTGTAACATAGAAGGATAATACTGAATTATACTTTCAGATAGAAGAAATCATTCTTGAAGATAAACCTAATCTTCATAGGCCTAGTTTCCTCTAATAATGAGACTATAGATTAAACATGGGGGAGAAGAAGCCCATAAATGAAACAATATGTTTATTCTGTCTTTTATACATGTATATATAGTAGTTCTGTTTCATCAGTGTGTAGAAAGTACTTCACATTTAAGCTGCACTCTGTGAAATTTCAGATCATTATTCACTATATCTATAGCTTACATGGTTATTTTCATTTTTTAAACTAAGCATGCTTTAAAGCCATACTTACAGAAAAGAGTCATTAAAAAAATTAATGAATTGAGAAAAGAGGCGCCAGATAAACATAAAATCTTTGAATGGAAAATTAAGTTGAGAACTTTAATGGATAAACATCATCAAATGATATAGGATAATGTTTCATCTCCAGAGAGGAAGCACAACACACCATAGATTTGTTTCCCTTCATGCACTACATCATAAAAGGTGTTTTTTCTGAGAATATAGGTGGTTTCAGACCGCCTCGAAGTTCGCCAGTTCCAGGTATTCTCTGATCGGGAAATTTACCCCGATCAGAAAATACCAGGTATTTTGGCGGTGTGAAAGCAAACTACGCGTAATATCCCCGAAAGAAAATACCCGATAAATAGTAGGTACTTGGCGAAATTACGAGAACTTTCGCGGGGATTTTTCCAAGGTCGTGGGTATTTTGGCAGTCTGAAAGCAAATTACGGGAACTTTTAGCCCAGCGTGTCGTTGGGTGCGGCGCCGTGCATGGGTTGCTGCTGGGCTAGTGATTTTGAATTTCGCGCCTTGCTGCTTATCAGACCATACTGCGCATGCTCATAACTTCAGGAACTTATCCCGAAGGGTATGTTTCAGGGCGGTGTGAATGCAGGAATAATTAATGGGTATTTTTCAGCCTAAAAAAGTTCTCGTAATTTAACAGGGATTCTTGTGATCGAGGCGGTTTGAAACCACCTTATGTGTGTCTAAGGGGTGCTGCAAGTGGTGACTCATTTCAACAACTCTTTATTACTTTAAATCAAGCTTGATTAAATTATGGCAAAAATTACTAGATAATGATTGACTTAGATTTCAAAGACATTAATACCTATGTGACTTCTTCACTTCGGCTTTAAGTCCCACTCAAGAACAATTTGTCAAATTAAGTCTATATGTTTGCAGACTATATTCTTTCTTTATTTTGATATCCTTTATATTAAATTCTTCCTCATTCATTAAAAAGTAGATCAGTAGTGCTGAAGTCATTTATATTTCATATCATTAATCAAATATTCTCTTCATGCAGTTGTCCCTGTCCACGATCAAGCTCCGCCCCATCCATATTTACCTCATCACAACTCCTTATTAGACATGTGCCCATATCACGGAGGACTAATCCAGCATCATCACTATCATTAATATTAAATAATAATCAAATAGCCATTGCGTAGGTGTGGAATAAACCATCTTCCCAAACTTACACTGGCAGGTGTGGACATAAAGTACAGTTCACTCCAGCAGAAAGTTTCCAATAAATTATAACCTCTCATTTGAGTAACGGATCTATTTCTCTCTATAAACATTTGTTTATTTTTAATCATATTATGAGGAGTGACTTGAGGATTCCATTTAATGTCTATTTTTGGTACATTTTTCATATTTTTATTTTTTGCTGGACAGCATTCAAATGGATTATCAATTGCTAAATTTTGCATCTTATTATCATTAATGATATCATCACTACTTATCATCATGATTTGTACATAACTTTATTCAACATATTTTCAATATGGTTATTTATCTTATTATTACTAAATTAATACTACTATGCAGTTATTTATCATCATGCCAAGCCCTGAAAATATTTGACTTGCCCCCAAAACATCCAAGCTGCCTTGGTTGCAAACAGCTTCCATAAGTTGTTAGTGGGTTCAATACAGAATGCCATTTTGGTATGAACTCAATGGGAAAATTTTCCCCTTCCCACTAAAATTATAATTTTTCCTTTGATAAAAAAAAATTAACATCTATAATTTTGTGCATTTCTCCTGTAGACTTAAAGTTACGCTTAATTGAGCGATTGATCGTACCTTCTATGATACGGGGCCCCTGGCCTCGCATAGCCACTCCCACTCTCTATCCTTCTATATTTCTATCCACTGACCTCTTAAGCTTACAAATGACTTCTTGAATAAGATATTATCCTGAGGGACGGGTTAATAATTCAATAATTGATTGTTGCAAGAGCCTTGTGCAGAAAGGAATGAAGAAGAGTGCAAACGATGGAAGGAATCAAACGAGGCCAATCTATTTTCGAGACAACAAATTAAACAGATTAACGTTGGTCTCACCTCATTGATATTAATTCTAGTTACAGAGCAATAGGGGATTTAATACAATTCATTTTGCATGGATTTGTGCCCTTTTGTTACTCAGAAGATGATTATCTAGGGGGTAATTGATTGATATAATGAATACCAACAAGCTTTATATGAGCGATTATACAGATATTACTAAGACTAGATTAACCAAATTATCAATTTTCCATTCATGATCCAATAAATAAATGAACACTTAAAATTATGCTACAGTGCAACAAATTTTCTTAAATCAACAGAAATTCTACGTGTGTGATTTCCAGTTGTAGTTTAAGCTCAAAATTATCTATTTGGTCAAATTTTTATGCAACAATCAATTTGAAATGATATCATGGATAATTTCCATCATTCCCTTTTTTTATTGAAACAGCATTGTTTTCATGTCATTAATGCACACTGCATCATTGCACAATGCATTATTAGTACTTTAAAATTCTGTGTTACATCATTCTTCTCTAATATGCATCATTATTTGTAATATCAAAATATTATACAGATATTGCCTACCTAGAATTTGAATATAACATTTCCTCTCCCCGACGGAGTTATATTTTTCCCAAGGGATTATATTTTGCCCGAAGCGCGCAGCGCTGAGGGAAAATATTATCCCGAGGGAAAAATATAGCTTCGGAGGGGAGTTGAAATGTTATTTATTAAAACGATAGACCAGGCAATATCTGTTATATTATATAGTATATGTGGATTCGCCATCAGAAATTGCATTCATCATCTGGCTCAAACCCGAAATTCTTGCTACTGTAACAGCTCTGATCCATCTACGTCATAATAGATTTTGTTTTAAATACATCAAGCGCGTTCTTCATGCAATCGACGCGTTAACATTAGCGCGTACATTAAATAAACTACCTTGTTACGCAACTTGTATGCAGCGAGTGACGTCACCTTAGTGAATATAACGCCGCAATTGAAAATACAACGCAGTATATTCCATGAGATGACGTCAAAACCTAGAATATAACAAATGCGATCCTCGCAGCTATGGTCACGTGATGGCGTATTGACCTATCACTGATTCGAATCTACATAACCTATGTAATATAAACATATCTTATACTGATTTACAAACAAATTACTAATTAATCCTTTAATAAAAATGTATTTTTAGAAGCATTGCATTATTTCTTTCACCCCATGCTATCAATATTTTGTGTTGAATGATGTAATTGTCCAAATCAGTTTTTAGAAGAAAAAAATCATAGACAGTTTAGGAAAAAAATGAATTGATATTTACTTCAACTGCTCTTTTGTATATATCAGTATATTCTGACTAATGCCCATTGTGCATGATATACTTTTTTATAACTGTAACGAACCGACAATATACATGCAGTTGCAGATAAATGAACTTTCCCTCCCATCAATCAATTCCAATTCTAAGAAGGCGTATGAGATATGATGATGCTCGGGATAGTTTAAGGTCGAAGGTCATGGCGACCTGAGATGGTGCCTCAATTTGTGTCGGTTGGACATATTGATTTTTCTCGTCATGACTATTGTGGTTGCTCACTGTGTATAGCTAGATGTTGAGGCTTACCGAGCCTTCTCATGTGCAGAGTTAACTTATTTGCAATTTCCAGCTTCTTGCAGATGCTTATCAAGTGCCAACGAAGGTTGAGTAGCAATGTGTATGAACCAAAAAACCTACTCGAAACATATCTTACACAAATATCTTTGTTTTTATAAAGATTTGGAAAAGCAATATTTGAAATTTTTGTATTGCCATTGCTTCTGTATGCACATTTTGTGGGGAAGTCTACCCAAAATATAAATATCTCAATTCAATCTGTTTGTGTATTTTTGTCTTTTCATGATTATATACATATAATTGCACCTCACAATAATTTACTAGATAGATGTCACATGATAAATTCTGCTTTTATATCATATACTTTTATTTATTGGAGGTATGTTGGGATTTTCTCCTCCCTACACTACTGTATGTACTTGGGTTTATTGTGAGTTTCATGTGTATGATATCCACTAACTGAGTTTGACAAATAACTCAAAGCTTTCTGCTCATTGTATAAAGCCCAACTGGACGATTCCATACTTGTCATACGGGACATCTAGACAATTTCTAGCCTCTTAGCTGTTTGCTTGAGGAATAAAGTTTTTGTTGCATTATTTATAAAGTTATAGTGGGTAGTTATGTGAAAAACTGCATGATTACCAATAAAACATGTTTGATTCTGGGTGAATTAAAGGTGAAAATGTTACGTGTTGTACGGGGTTCAGAAATGTCCCCTACGACATCCAACATTTTCACCTCTAATTAACCCATGGACAATATATTTTTGTTGGTTGTCATTTTTTTTATATAGGTTGAATAATGTTGCAAAATAGCTGATTTTTCTAGCATGGAATCGCCCAAATGCTGTTTTAATCTTTTAGGCTCATTCAGAAATGGTTTGGCAAAGCTCAGCAATATTTTTGAGAAAATATCAGAGGAATTTTTGTATCAACTCACGGCAAACAGTTCATAAATCCCAATGGCACAGTGCCTGAAGGTATAATAAATGAAACCATTATCATATTTTAAAATGTGACAATAATATGATCAAGTCCACAAGACTTGGATTTTTTTAGACTTAAAGCATGTCATTGAGATTTATGAGCATGAATTAAGTGATTTTCCTGGCCATACCTGAACACTAAACATAAAATGTTTTAAAGTTTATACAAAAGACTAACATTTAATATTCAAGTCTGAAAGGTTTAAATCTATTGTAGATTAGTCAGTATTTATTTCAAGCCATGAAATTTAGAGCATATTTTGCATCTTTGTTTAGAATGATGGCTGTCAAGCTGCAGGGCGCCTTTTTAGAACAGCTGAATAGGCCAATCATGCAGGATGAACCCCATTAAAAAAAATTAATACAATAATAAATACACGCTAAAACCTGAAATGTTAAATCAACAACTGAAAGGTTGGATGAGTGATAACCCTTTCTAAATGTTGCATTTACCACTTTCAATGGTTCAAGTCCAACACTTACATTGTTGGATTCAGCTTTTGGCAAGGTTTATTTATTTTCATTTATTTCCGTTTTATTTCGCAGGGTAGCCCTTTCAGTTACAAAACTGCTCTACCAAGGGGCCCTGCACAATAAAAAAAACTATATAAGCCTACACAACTACAAATAAGTAAAATCACATTAAATTGAAATTAAAAAACTAAAATCACTTATAAGCAGAGTATTTATATTAAATCTAAATTAAATCTAAAATAACACAAGTATAATATTTACAGTAAATCAAAATTAAAACTGCTTTTTTAAATTCAGGGTTGAGAGTTAAAATTCTAGATTGTTTCTTAAATATGGGAAAAGATTTACATTTTGCATATTATGGAACTGTTCAATAGGTTTGAACCATAAAAATGCAAAGATTTCTTGTAATGCTCTGTTCGATATAACATTTGGAAAAGGTTGTCACTCCTCCAACATTTCAATTGTTGATTTAACATTTCAGTTTTTAGCGTTTACCACATGGGAAACATCAAAATCACACATGGCATAATATCAAAGCACACATATCCCCCACTATTTATCTTTAGCCATGCCTCTGTCGATGAGAGCAACTCAGCTAGCATTTCCATGCCATGTTCAAGGCTAAGGCCCAGTCCAACAAATTGATCGATACAGTGTTTATCTGTGGCAGTCGCCATAAAATGTCAGGAACGGTACATCTGGTGGAGTACGCGCCCACGTATTCTATTCAGTGCCTCGACATCTTTGTGGGAAAGCAAGAAATTTTCATTGTAGCTGAGCATTTTGAAATTGTCTGATGGCCTGATATTTCTCTCTAGTATAGAGTGTGGCTCTCGTTTCAAATCAGACTGTTAGGGTCTGTCTACAGCTTGAAAAATGTTCAATAACGTGAAGTACTTTTGAGTATCATGTAGCATTCAAATCTTACAAATGTGGTGATTGTTAAATTTGTTTTTGGTTGATTTGGTGGTGAAAATTTGATTTTATATTCAATATATCTATTTCATTTTACTTCATGAAGACACCCCTTACAAATTCAGTGATTCCATATCACAGAAAGACAAGAGTAAAGATTCATCCCATTCCAAAAAGGTTTTATGAAGAAAAAAAATGATGAAAAAGTGGTAATATCTCTTGTGTTTAAGATCCTGGTAATAATAATTTTTCATGTAAAATACATGCACAGAAACACTTTTTCAATTCATATCAAATCAGTCCCTTGGCATACGCTTTCACTATAATGTAGTAATGAACTGAAAGACTTTGGGAAGATTTTTCCAAAGCCAAAGAGCTCCTGGCAAATTGTATTATTTCAAAATATAAACATTTATATAACAATTTTCCACAGCCAATTAACTGATTTGAAAATATTTTGAATGTATTAATTGCATTTAAAAGTAGGCCCTTTCTTCTTGTGGCTTCCACTTCAGGGAAATCAATTCTCTTATGTGATTTCAGCAAACTTGCATATGCTGGTTTCCATAAACCGCAGTATAGATTTTATTTTTGTCACTTTTAGTGTCAGTTTTTAAAGGAATGTGGTAGAATACAATTTTTGTTCAATGGACAAAGGAAAATCAATTCAAATGCTAGGTACAAGCCGTGATATTTATTCCCCATAGAGGGGTGAGGTGGAGGTGGTTTTCGACCAGCTTTGCCCACTGAGTATTAATCATCTGGGAGTTCTTTCACAAATCTGTTGCTATACTGGATATGGAGTGCCAAATTGTAAGTTAAAAATTTCCAGTCTTTTTAAATGACAAAGACTGTATTTGAAAGAAAATTATTTTTACTAATATACTTCCCATGAAAAATAAAATTCGAAGAAACAAGAATTCTACATGTCTTGAATTGAATTCATATTATTATTCTAAATAACTGAAAAATCCCTCTGGCCATATTCCAACCATGCCCAAAGTCACATGCAATTTTACAAAGATCTTTGTGAAACCACTCCCCGAATAATAATTCCAGGGGCACAGCTGGCATAAAACTTTTTCCACTGCACTACACCATTAGGAAAATAATATATCACAACTTAAAACAAGCATTTTAATTGATTTATTCTCAATGAACAAAAAGTGTTCTCTATCACATTTCCTTGACAACAGACATGAATAGTTACGAGACTACAATTCATGCAGCAGTTTGTGGAAACCAGCAAACTGAAGTCTGCTAAAATCACATACGAACATTGATTTTTTTCCCTGAGGTAGACAATGTAACAAAAAAAAAATTTTAATCCACTTTCAAATGATTTCCAATTCACTTGCCAGTGGCATAGTGCAGCTAGTATAGCTGTTGATATTTGGACAAATTGTATGAGTACCATGAGGGCGAAAATAATAAAGTAGACTCTACTTAATTAACAATAGGAGGAAGCTATTTTCAGACCAAAATATGCAAACATGCATTATTTACATCTTTCAAGTTGAATTTTGGCCAAGTCAAACAGATTTCACCATTCCAAAAAGATTTGATTCACCAGTAATGATAATAACATAATGCAAAATTCATAGTGCATAATACAATGTTTCTGACCACTACATACTACTACCCCGGCCTCGTCATGTCTTGCCTGATCAGGTGCGAAACCGTGTGTACTTTTTATGGTCAATAGTTCCTACTCCTACTATTACTTTTAGAATTTCGAGAAGCATGGATATTGATGTTTCTACGTCTTAACGATTTTACTTCTACTGAGAATAATGATGAATGCTCCAAAAGATTTGAATTCTCTTTTGATCTTGATCTCAATTCATATGGGGGCGTCGTGGTCTAGTGGTTACGACACTTGTCCCTCAATCAGAGAGACGTGGGTTCGAATCCCAGCAATGGTGTGTTTTCCTTCAGCAAGAAATTTACCCACATTGTGCTGCACTCAACCCAGGCGAGGTGAATGAGTACCCAGCAGGATTAATTCCTTGAAATGCACTGAGTGCTGAAAGGCTGCTTGAGCTAAAGCTGGGGTATTAATAATAATGATAACAATGTGCCTAGGAATAGATTACTTCTAGATAGATGGCACAATATAAATACCTATTATAATGAACACATTCAGTGAAAACAGAAGTTACCACTCAATTTCGCATTAAAGGTTACTCTCCCCTCCAAATGTTGTCCCTGAACACGTCAAGATTCAAGATTCTAGAGCGGATAGAGCTCTAAGCAACCCTTCAGATTGGAGTACAGAGGGAAAATGTCAGAGGCACAGAAAGTACTCTGCTGTGAGACCAATGTGAATGCATCTTCCTCTTCCTCTCTCTCCCTTCTTCTTTCGCCCACTCTCTGTGATCATGTCATCAAGATCATAAGTTAACGTCAATGGACGGAAGAAGTATGTTTATGAGCAATAAACTCTGTAAACCTTTCCTCATTAATCATAAATCACTGCCACATTTTAAGCAGTGACTAGAAAGCTCATTCTCATCTCTCGTCAGCAGCATTCACTTCTACTTCTAGCAAGCAAATCTATCTCTCTCTTTTAAACCATCTCTCTATGTATCCATCTATCCAGGTCCTGTTTCATAAAGACTTGTCATAATAACAAATGCACAATTTCTATAGCAAATTTACTATCAGCCAATCAGAATGAAGTATTTCAGTAGCTTTTAACTGTTATTGCAAATTTGTGATTATTATAACAAGTTTCATGAAACAGGTCCCTGTTTTTGTGTGACTTATCTCTCTAGTCTCTATCTCCTACATATGGATATCTTTTTATATGTACATAGGTGTTGCAAGAAATTTATCTTAAATTGATCCTGAATTCTTACTGCATATTTGCAATTGATTTTCACTACAGAAAATCAACTTTCTATTGTATAAATCAGATTCTGAATCAATTCCAATTTTGAATTGATTGCAAGGTTAGTAAGTAATTTGGGAAATAAAGTGAATTTTCAGTTGACTGTATTTTCTTTATATTCTGCATATCTATTATATTTTCCACTTAATCGATATCTTTCCCAAAGACATTAACCACTTTTGAATCAATTCTTACCCCTCTTCCTCTCTTAATAAGAAATATCTAAAATGATTTGGAACATGCTTTCTTAGCTTTCCTTTTATATATCTTTGTTGGTCTGTCTCTTTTTCTCCTCCTTTTCTTCTTTTCTCTTCCACCCTTTATCTCTTTTTCTATTTCTTTTGCTTTTGCTGTCTTTCCCTTTCTCTCACTCTTTATCTCCCTTTTTTCCTTCTCTCTCCCTCTCTGTATATTTATATCCATCCATATACATCTCGCAGTCTTCTTCTCTTTCTCTTTATCTACCTATCTCTATCCAACTTCTCTCCACCTCCGCCTCCATCTCTCGAAAAATCACTGAAAAGACAATAACTCTTAGTAAAGGGACAGCTCCAAGCATCTTTACCTCTTTAAGACCCATAAAGAATCTCAACCTTTTGAGAACCAAGGATATAAATCATGGTAGCTGTGCGCTCCCCAACGGTGCCTCTAAGACAGCCGCAGTCACTCCTACTTATGCATGCAACTAAATACATTAAGCCAACGGGTTCTCTCAACTGAGAGAGGTTCTTCTAGTCTGGTGGTGTATCCTGGAGTGTTTACTCAGCCGCGAGACACGGCGCGGCTGCCGCCCTGCCCAGAGCGCTTAAACTTAAGCCTGTTCCACAGCTTTAAAAAAAATGTCCGCCACGAGGAGCATGCCACTCGGCAGACGGATCAATGTGAAATTTAACTGTTTCGCTTCACGTGCTTGTCGGCGGACATCAGTGAGTGCTCGATGTCCGCGACGATGATGTGTTGGAAATGGCACCTTAAGCCACAAGACTCGGCCATTATTCAGCAGCCGATGTTTTCAATATTCATGAATCAATTAATAACCCAAAGAAAAGCAATGGAAATATTCTTTGCTGTAAATCCGGCATCTTTTAAATTACACATCACCTAGGAGACAATCTGCGTATGACAATCTAATGGAAGCCATCGATGAAAATCTTCAGATCTACATAATCAGAACTACCTGTGCATTCTGCTATAAACTGGGTTCTAAAAATATCTAGGACACAGCACTAACCTCTATAATGCAAGACAGTTTCATATTGTATTCAAATGAATTACTCTGATTGACAATTAAAACCAGATTCTATGACAATTTACACTAAAGACTGAGTAAAGAATAGATAGGTTGGGAGATTTCGTCAAATATGATTAAATGTGCACAAAATGGATGAAGTTCAGACGATCCTTGAATTTTCTCAAAAAATGTGACTACCAAATTATCAATACACACCTTCAAAACTGATAGTTCTGAAAATAAAAAATACTATCTAAAATTGCCAAAATCATTAGCATTCCTTAGCATTTCTACCATGATAATGTGCAAGGACATTCAAACAGGTACCCATTTAGTACACCAGGGTGGAGGGTGGCAAACATGCTGTGGTAGGATTCGACCTTGAGATCTCTTGAATTTAACGCAGAAGATGATTCCCTGATCCACGACACACAATTTCAAATTACCTAATTGACGTCTAGAAAACGAGTGTCATGTATTTTGGAAGAATTTCTTGTTTTTGTGAGATATTTCATACATGCACAAAAGACAACAGTGAAAAGATATCAAGCCTTAAAAAACATTATCAAGTTCCTAAAAGAAATTGTCAATACAACGAAGCAAAGAATGCAGAAGTACATTCAACCATTACAAATAGGTGTTCATATACATATTACTCAGAATAAGGGCGTCAAAAGATCCATTATTTTGGACTCGGCCATCACAAAAGCGTGAATTCTCCTATAAGGTGTGTGAAAGCAATTTATAAGTCACACTATATATTTGTCGGAGGTTGCTTTTGCTTCACAGCTGAACGCCGATGTAGTAGGGACGTGAGATGTTCCAATTAGTGAATGACTATAAGATGTCTAGCCATGACATTGTTACATCACTGAGGGGGAGGAGGAAGAGGGGTGGTAGAGAATAGGCAAACAGATAAATAAAAAGGGAGATAGATGGAGGGATAGATGGATAGATAGATAGTTTGATAGATAGATAGATGCAGAGATGATGAAATCTGAAAAGAATCTTGCCATCCGTTGGACAACGTTGTGTATCCATTGTGTACTCTTTGCATACATGTTTCATACGCTCTATATCCATCGAGCAACCATCCACTGTGATTTCATTGTTCGCCCATTTCGTCCATTGTCTGGAGCGGATGCAAACGGATGGAGCCACCCCGAAATTTTGCTTGTCCGCTGTATATGTTATGAATACGTTTTGTGTCCGTCGGCCAGTGGGACCAGGTCTTAAGATATTCAGACACGACATCTTTACATCAATAATGACTATTGAAAACCATTGTGATTAGGTAGAACTCAAGCAGGGCGAATTTAACATCATTACATCAAGGCAAAGATGATAAAGGTGTCAACATAATCATACAAATGAGCGATTCAGTTGGGTTTTGCCAACACGTCACTGTAAAATATTGTGAATATTGTATGAGAACATTGATATTAGGCAAGCTTCAGTGAGCCTTGATGAACAGGTAATGATCTACAGAGAAAACCGGAAATGCGAATGAAAAATATTGTTTTTTTTAGGAAAGAAAACAATTTATAAATTCTGTAGGAAATATAAGAAACTACATGTATTAAAGGGGGGAATGTTGGAAGTGGGGAAAGAAGAAATTAGACACAATTGAGAATTATTCTTAAAGTTATTGAAAAGTAACTTAAGAAAGCAAATATGCGAGTGAAACTTTCTGGTTCTGTCCATTAGAATCCAAGTATGTTTTTTTTCTTTTTTAGAAAAATGTATTACTTTCAATAGTTTACTTTCAAAAACTTTTCCTACCAGAGTCATTCACGTGCAGTACCAATTACAAATGAATTTGAATGCTCAAGGAAATGATGTCAATGCAAGACACAAAAGAGTAAAGTTTCCATGCACTCAAAACTGTATTTAGATGGAGTTTGATTTCATTAAGGGTTGAAACGATTCATTACAAGCATGGAGTCTCTCATTTACATCCATTTTTCAAGAAAGTCAAATGTTCTAATGGATGCTTTGGATGATGATTCGCCGCCAATTGGAGTTTCCATGTCAGGGCATTGCACTATTTTGAGTGTTTTCATTAAATCTGAAATGTACATTTACTGCGTCTTTCCTTTCACAGAAAAATAAGTTCCTTACTTTGTGGATGTCCTTATCAGACAGTTAGAAAGTAAACATTTTAATATTTTGGAGGAAAATACCCTTCATAGAAACATCCTTCAAATGAACGTTCAGCATAAAATACTCCTTACACTATTTGTTGTGATTTCCAGATATAATTTGGTTTCAGTAGACAATGGATCAATTACGTTAACTTTGTTTTAATCAAATTATATTTTATATCATTTGTGGATTCCTGAATCACAGAGCCTGAAAACCTTCTCTTCTGAGCTGGTCCAAAATCAACACCAATAGGTTAACGACATACTTGAGATTGCTCATTATTGCTTTTTATTACCAACACGTTCACTGAATCTTTTAGGCCAATCTTGTTATTTATATATTCATTTATATACATTTATTATTATTTATTTATTTGTTCATTTATTAATCGATCTATCTATTTATTTATTTATTCATTTATTTATCATTTATTTATTTATTCATTCATTTATTTGTTCATGTCTACCATTTAAAAACATAGGTACATGATGCAATGGACTGACAATCTGAAATGTGTGTTATAGCAAACAATCTTCACAAAAACTTCCCAAATGAAACCATACGTTTAAAAGGATATCATTTTCAGTGATATTCATATGGTGAAGATATAGTATAAGGCTTTTTTCAGCAAATGTCACTGAAAAAGAAAACAAATTTAACACACAAGACAATCTGTTCTGCAAAATGCAAATTTCCAACTCACACCTGATTTAATGAAGTGGCTGTTGAAGGAGGCTAGAACTGGAGGCTGTGGAGTTACATTGGCACTTGGCGTGTAATGCAAGCCAGGGAATGTGAGACGGTAATTAGCCGCAAGCTATAAACGTTTTGACGCACCTAGCTTTCCCCGATGCCCGAGCCCTCGTTTTCAAGGATGCATTCTGAGCTTAATATAGGAAATGAAGGAAAAGCTAGCAATAGCGGTGAAGCTACATCAGCACACAGCTAAATTTCTGAAATTGGTAACTTAGATTCTACTCCTTATATTCAATGTTGCGGCTTTTTCTAAACCTATAGATATGTTTGGTTTGGGTAAAGTATTATGTTTTTGTTCTTTTATTTTAGCCGAAGCATTAAAACAAGGTATGCATAAATGTAGATCCAATAAATGCATCTGGCTTTGTGCATGACACCATACTGAATTGTCTTCACATCTCATGGGAAAACCTCAATATTAAACATGAAAACAGAATTTTGGAATTGACTTAGTATTGATACACCTGAATGAGGGCCCAAACATATTAGTAATAGGTACCTCTTACGAGCCCCTAAAAAAAAAATCCAGTTCAAATTTCATACATACCTTTAAACAACAAGATTATTTTTGACACAAAGTGGAATATGCCAAAACTTGCCCGACATACCAACAAGTGATTCATGCAAATCGAACTCAAAGTACCAAGTCACCAAGAAAACTTTACATCAGGAACCGGGCCCCCAGAAAGGGTTATTTCAAATTTTCAAGTTGACAGGACATATTACAATACATATTTTTTGTTTAAGTTCAATCATGATTCCTTTCGAAAAAAACATTAATAAATAAATAAGCCAGGAGCATAACAGTATGCAGTGTGATACCATCAATCATGAAAGTGACCCAAGTCCATTGTATAAAAAAATATGGGAGGGGAGGGGAGAAATAACAACTGACAATTAAAATATTACTTTATTAGATTAAAGTCAATGAAGCATACATGATTACAAACAAGAATTTAATTTTAGACCCTCCCATAAAAGGTCACTTATAAAAATTGCATGTTACTATTGAATAACAAATAAAACATGGCTGCCTATGTAGACTGTCATCCTTCAATGCAGAGTGTCCAAAAGTATGTAAAAATAAGCCATTTTGTAATTAGCTCAAGAGCAGCTTTTTCGCGAATGACCTTTCTTCTAATATAATTGGATAAGTACTCAATTAGTTGTATTAAAAAAAGGAATACATTATGTAGGCTTGCCTGGTAAAACCAATTTGTGATATTCAATTTTAATAAAGGAAAGACTGGGTGAAATGACTGGCAATAAAAATTTACAATTGAGAATTTTTTTCATGACTTGAGATATTGTTGGACACATAACAGATTCACATCTGGGCCCCGTCTTACAAAGAGTTGCGATTGATCTCATCAATCGCAACTATGGACGGCCAGCAACGTCAACATCTATTATGCATGTTTGTTCAAAATATTTTCTAACTGTGATGCATATTCATGCATTCATTGTTTTCTTGAAAATTCACTGCGCTTCTCTTTGCATAGAAAGGACATTGTGCAAATTTTTTGTAGAAAAAAATTATGACACTAATGGATTTCCATAGAGTTACGATTGATCGCATCAATCGTATCTCTTTGTAAGACGGGGCCCTGAAATCTAAGATTCCCCTAAATCCATAGGCCAGTATTCTGAACTCAGATTTAATCCTAATCTCTGATCTAAAGTTGTGGTTTAGCTATGGATAGCCAATTGTCACATAAATATATAATGGTACAAATTCAATCTATCAGCTTGTTGGACACATATCAACAGATTCACTTCTGAAATCTAAGATTCCCCTAAATCCATAGGCCAGTATTCTGAACTCAGATTTAATCCTAATCTCTGATCTAAAGTTGTGGTTTAGCTATGGATAGCCAATTGTCACATAAATATATAATGGTACAAATTCAATCTATCAGCTTGTTGGACACATATCAACAGATTCACTTCTGAAATCTAAGATTCCCCTAAATCCATAGGCCAGTATTCTGAACTCAGATTTAATCCTAATCTCTGATCTAAAGTTGTGGTTTAGCTATGGATAGCCAATTGTCACATAAATATATAATGGTACAAATTCAATCTATCAGCTTGTTGGACACATATCAACAGATTCACTTCTGAAATCTAAGATTCCCCTAAATCCATTGGCCAGTATTCTGAACTTAGATTTAATCCTAAACTCTGATCTATAGTTGTGGTTTAGCTATGGATAGCCAATTGTGACATAAATATATATCGGTACAAATTCAATCTATCATCTCACAGGACACTCAAATCACTCATAATTGTCAGGAAATAATAACTTCAATTGTTTTCTTCACCATTAAAGCATCAGGAAAGAGCAAAAAAAAACTAAAGAAACATTGTTTCTAAACATACCTTTGATGTTATTTACTTCCCATAATTTTAGCAGAGAGTTTAAATAGACAATGGTCTAAGTTAAACAAGACGTAAGCATACAGGCTATTGAGTTTCAGGAAGCCATAGATCTATCATATTGACTTTCATTTGTATTAAATGTATTTTATATCATGTGCTGTGAGCCAAGGGTGAGTTTCACAAAGAGTTAAGGAAGACTTAAACTTGTACTCAAACACAAACATGACCCCGGTATTAGACGCATAACATCAGTGATAATTGTACAACGCCTACTTCGCTTGTTGTGGCTGAATGTCAAACATTTTTACAGTTGCACACAAGACGTACCATCCAAAATGTACCGTTGCAGGCTTTAGGAGATGCATCACAATACGATTTAATTCATTGCGCTCAGTAACAATGAAGGTGCAATACGCGTATAAGCCTGCTGGCTAAATGCGCAATGCTGCCCAAGGTCATGTGCGCTTGTGGGATTTTGCTTTCCTCTTTCAATATTTTTGCTCCATTTTCATAGATTTCTGCAGGGAAAAACTCTTGTTTTATTCATATTTTCGCTAGATTCCAAGGCATTGTACAAAACAAATAGCGTATATTCTTATTCATGCAATGGTGCAAGATTTTGCATTTGGTGAAAGGAAGAGATGCTCTATTCAACTTGGCTAACGCCTCGTTGAATAGAGCATCTTTCTTTCACCTCATTCGAAATCTCACACCATTGCACTAATGCCTATTCGCTATTTGTATACTATGTAGGAGTGTGCAACCACTATGAACTATATGACCAATGTGGTGATGCCTTTTAACTGCAAACAATTTAAAAATGAGTTAAATTAAACTCAAACCTTTGTGAAACATCCCCCAGATGCATTTTTTTTCTCTGTCGTTCAATAGTTGTTGTTTTTTGCTCTCTGGTGCAATGTACGCCATGAATAATTAATCTCTTATTCATAATCTACTTAACCTCTCACATTTCATTCCTATTCTGTTTATCTAGAGGGTAGCACCTGTGATACAAGGCGATATCTCAATAGTTTTCTTTCCTCGGCTTGTCTGCCGCTGATTCACATGCCGCACTTGCCATCTATAATTCATGTGCGGAGACAAACACCGCCAGCTAGAGACCGGCGTTATTTATTCATCACCGTGGGCGGCTAGCCCTCTCTTGCCGGCACGAGATGTGCGAATGCGGATGCAGCACCTCCCACCACCAGCGGCATGCAGGGAGAGAGATATGGGGGAAATGAGGGGTGTGCATGATGCCCCCCCCCCCCCCCCGGAAGAGACAAAAGTGTGAATTCCTAGCCTCCTTCTAGTGGCTTGCAAAGGAAATATATACACATAATTAAAGCTATACAGTAAAATCAGGAATTATAAATGGCAACTCCCCTCAGAGTAAAAGATTGTTTGGTTTAACCATGGTCATAGGCCTATAAAGGCCCATGGTAGGAAGAGCAAGGCATATCACCAGGAATGAGAGGTAAGATTGGTGCCGACAAAGATGCATGACATTCCTCTCGCACTGCCAACAGCTTGTAAACATGCAAGCTCTACTCAAAAGAGATGGGTATAAGACACTGGGGACACTTGTTGGAATATAACACAGATGTGTGTAGCTGAGGCAACAGATTCAAAATATTTACCCCCTCCCCCTGTTATAGGAACTCCAAACATACCACTAAACCAGCATAGACACTGCAGTTATCATGTCCTTAGCAAACTATCTGTGACTTTTAAAAACATATCATCCATAGGGATGTTGAATTCTGTTTATAAAACTTCCAAGTCATTTTGGGCTTAGACTTGATAATACGACGATTGCCTGTTTGATCCAAGAAATAAATGAGAGAAAAATAATTGGACAAGGATATATAATCATTCTTAACACCTTTTTGGGCAGCGACTCCATTAATAAAATTGGTGGTTTTTCACCAGCAAGTACATTTTCTGCTCTTTTCTTGATTTCATGTACTATACTGAGATGAAAATCAAACACGAAATCAAGAAAAATCTTAGTGGGGTGATATTTTCCCCTTACCAGAAAAGGAGGAAAAATTGAATTATGCAGGATTTAAACTTGTCAAAGTACTGCTTGCCATGCAGCAACTCTACCATACGATTAACATAATTTCATGACATTCACATGTGCATTAGTGCTATCTTAATTTGCGTCATGTCACGTATAGAGATGAAAATCAAACATGAAGTACAAATTTCTCAGCGATATTCTACCCATAATTCAGTCTGATGTAGTTGAGTAATAGAATAAGGTGTGGTAATTATTCACACCGCATAGTCATCCAGCCATCTCACATTAAATCCCTGATTCATCAAGGCTAGAGACTCAAATTACATCCTCAAGTCTATAAACTGTCATACTGCCCCCTAGGGATCAAACTAAGAGAGGAGTATTTCAAGTATTACTATCAACACATACTCTGTGTTTATCAGTGTCTCTGATACATATGTTACGATTGGACTGTATAATTGATGAATATGAAATTTTGACATTTTGAGTTGGAATAAATGTTAAAGGAAACCAAAACCCAAGAAGAGAAGCAATCTTATTAGAAAGAGTAAAATGAGAGGAACAATTTACAACAAATTTTCCCTATTATCTTTAAATTGCATATTGCCTCATTCTGAGCATAACATATGTCATTGGAAAATATAAATCACACCACATATGTCAAGGTCAGGAGGAGATGATGTGAAATATGTAAAATTAAGGGGAAAATCTGCAAATATGAGTACAAAACAAATGGAGGGTTGTCCACAAAATCAGCCATTTTGAAGCATGTTTGCCAATTTTAGGATCCCATAGAAAGTACAACAAGACTTTTCAAACTTTCATAACTCGCTTATTCTATAACTGATTTTGATGAAACTTGTTTTAAGCTGTTCCTCTCATTTTACTCTTTCCAATTAGATTGCTTCTCTTCTTGGGTTTTGGTTTCCTTTAGTATGTTTTCGCTCTACCATTTCTTGACCCTGCTGTATATAGAATTAAGAGTAACAGACTGTTTATAGAGAACGATGTACAAAAGTTGATGTTGATTCATTTTATAGAAAGACAGGAAGCTGATGATTTGAAGAAAAGAGAGAGAGAAAAAAGAAAAAACACAGAGAAAAATGGGGGAATTAGTATGTGAGGACTAACTACTTATAGCTTGAAAAAATATTTTGAAAATAGCCACTGATGAGTGAAACTTATACAACAAACTAAACAATAATATCGTGTGCTTGACATAAAGTCTGCATGGTATCGGGATATTGTGGTGCTAAAATAAATGACAGAATTTATGAATGCTAGACCCCGTCATGAACTTTATCATAATTTTGCTCAGAATGGGATTATGCACATTCATGAATTTGTGTATTATTTCATGCACGCTTCAGAAAAGAAACACAATTTGTGACTATTTTGTAGAAAAAGTTATGACATCCACCAGAATACAGATTCTGTCTCTATGAAAATATAAAATATTGAGAAAAGACGATGTTTAGAATACCCCCCCCCCCATGGGATTGTGATGGCATGAAATTGCAATCACAATCCATAGAAATTTCAATCATTTTCTTTAGATACAGAAAAATAATCCTACTTAGGAAACCACATTTTACAAGTTGTGGCATATTTGAGAAATCAGGAAATTAGCACCACCATGGAATATCAAAGGTAAAATATGGTAGCTGAAGCAAACAATTATTTCATGAGAAAGTCTTGAAAATCAAGGTTAATTGTCACCACATCATATATCTACATCTGGTACAATGTAAACTTATCTTTGTGAAATCATGAGATCTTAGCTCAAAACCGATAATTCTAATGATCACTAACACAGAAATGCATATTTAGGACAGTGTATTAATATTGCTTGGAAAAATACCCGACATTTGAAGGGATTTCTGTGTTTATATTGTTTATTTCTCAGCAATTACGCATTTTCTTCCGGAGTCACTTGGCACATATTTTTTTATTGGATTTCGTTCAACTAATTTTGAGATTGTCACTACTAGTATTTATCTTTAGACTATCATGACTCAACAACTGAACTCACTAACTTATTTAAATTATTAAAAAATTTGAACTCATCTTCACTAACCTTAGATTTATTGCTTTTGTGAGTTTTTCTAGATTTGATGGTAATTTTAGGTGGTTCTCAAGTAAAAGTAAAATTTTGTCTGAAGGAGAGCAGCAATAGACATTCTACTTTGATCGATGAACAGGCTTAGTCCTACATCGTTGGAGTAAACTAAACTAAACTCAAAGTAGAATACCCCCTTCACTGCCTCATTCCATACAGTGGGCAAGCTAATTCTTTAGCTCAGCTGTTGATAGTCTTGAATGCTGCCCTCTTTAGTTAAATGTCATCACATGTTTGCTGTCATCTCACTTGCTCAATGTCTGTAGAAACAGTTTTTTGAAAACTGTCCTCTGTTGATCAAAGTGTGCCATTTACCACTTCTATCTGCAGTAGATATGAATCAACTCCAAAAAAATACAAGTTGGTTATACTGCCCTCTTTAGGTCACACTTGGCAATGTGATTGAATTCCTCTCTGCAAGATATTCCCATTCCCATATTCAACATTTAATCATTGAGAATGACGGTATGTTATGATATTCAATTTCAAGAGACTATGGGGGTGTTCCAAGGAAATATTTGCAATCAATTGCAAATATTCTGTTGCAATTTTACAACTGATAGATCAAATTTAATTGTTGCAAATGAGATCACACTTAATATTTTAAGAAGCATATTAGAAATCAATCACAGATTTGCAATTAATTGCAGGACATATGATTAATTTAGGGACCAAAAATAGACTTGCGATTGATCGCAAGTATCTTGCAACACCCCATAAAAGTTGGTTATAAGCATTCTTTAGACAATGTGACCAAATACTTCTCTGTGGGGGTATTTCTCATACTAAAGCTCAAAAAAATATTTCCTGTAAGTGAGCCTAACAAGAGGTTATTGTATTTAATTTCACAAGAATTCAAGTGGTTATACAACCCCCTCTTTAGGTTATATCCAGCAAGGTGACCAGACAAGATCAACAAGATTACCGAAGGTGAAGACATGACCTTTGAAAGAGACTCCTGAGTAATATTTGATGATATTGAGAGAACAGTATCATATTCAATAAGGTGTTCTATTATTTTACTCAATTGCCAGGTTGCTCTGTTGTGCTGAAATCATTTAATCGTCATCGTCCCTAGTATATTCTGTCTTTACAGCACCTCCCTGATCGGTTCCATGACATTTGCTCTGGCGACAATTGCTCCAATGGAAAATCTGCACATTAAGCCAAGCATAAAACCTCACCTCCAAAACTAAATAAACCCTAATCCTTATCTTTAGATTATTCTGAACCAAAAACTCTATTAAAATCCTAACTCTAACCCCACGCCCTCTGACATATTAAGACCGGAGTAAATGTTGCAGGAGCAAATGTCGTATCACCTCATGATCATCACAATAAAGTTTTTTTCAAGCCTCATAGGCCTAGTAGTGAGCTACTTTATAATACATTGATATTAAGCATCACTGTTGCTAATCATAATCATTGTGATATCATCATCATCTCATCATCATCATCACATCATCATTTTTATCATCATATGATCATCAACCTCATCATTATCACCATCAAATCACTTCTATCGCCACGAACCACAAACAGATGAACATCCTAATGATCACCACTCTCACCATAATTATGATTGCTATTACTTAATATATCAATTTCACCATCCTCATTTTCAGCACAATCATTATCAGCGTAATCATTATCCGAATAATCATTATCACAACCAAAAAACATACAGGGAATATTGTTCTGGACGGTCTGTATACATGACACAAAAAAGGTAGCAAGGTTGCTATTAGAGTATTCGCAAAACGTCAGGTATCATGCTCCATTTCCCTCCATGCTTGACCAACCAACTCTCCCTTGGCTTTCCTAGACCTTCCTTGGCCTCCCTCGCCTCACCAACCACCCATGATCAACTAACCTGGGTCACTCTGTTGCCGACGACTTGCGTTGCATCTCTGACCGGCTTGAGGATCTTCTTGGTGACCGCCGAGGAGGAACTGGAGTCATCTCGATTGTCTTCTTTAAGGCCACTATCTAAGGGATGCTCGTCCAAGCTCCGGAGGCTGTGGGTTGATACGTCTTTGCGCAGCTGCCGGTACCTCGCCAGATCGGAGTCCGACGCTGCCGAGGGAAGGTTCTTTGCAAAGTTTCCTGTTGGAGTGAGAAAACAGCAGCCCTAATTTCAAATTCATTCCATTGTCTCTCATGGAATTCCTCCATGTCAACTGAATAGATGTTACATCCTTGTGTTCTGATATGTAGGCCTTCTGATTAGGCATGTCTGTAATTTGTTCCACACATAATTACTATATTGTTAGATATATTCTATTATATGTTTGTAAAATGGGTTATTGAGGTATATGACCCTAATTGGTTAATTTTGTTGTTTTGTGCCGCCATTGAGCACCTAAACAAAAAGCCTGACTGGGTTTTCTTTTTTAGCTGGAATTGCTCTTGGCACGTTTTTCAAATTCATTCCAATATCTATAGAAAGAAACAGTCCCTTCAACTTCATTCAACATAAGGAACTTAAAAGAGTGCAAAAGTTTAATTCTATCTAGTTAATACAACTATGTTTTCAACAAGAAGCCTTAAAAAGCCTCTTTGAAATTAAGTAGAGAGAAATTTTGACCGATATGGCCTAATGATCACACACTCATTTTTAATAAAAAAAGATCACACCAATTCACAAATGCTTGAGTCAACACCATCCATCCAAGGCCTGAATGCAGCAAGGACAGAGAGGGCAGCCCCTTCCCCCAAAAATAAATGTCCATATGCAAAATGATAATGAATTTAAAAAAAAATTAATTAATAAATGAGAAAATAAATATATAAACAAATGAATGAACAAAGGAATGAATGAAGATGAATGAATGAAGATGAATGAATGAATGAACAATCAATCAATCAATACATATAAATAACTTAATAACTAATAAAATAAATAAACAAATAAATAAATGAAGGAATTAATAAATAAATACACAAAAAATTCCCTCAATAGAACTTGATAGTTCTTTCCCTTAATTACAAATATATATGTTTACAAACGGTTTACCAAATCCCCCTCCCTCCCCAAACAAAAAGATGTCTGTATATGGTCTTGCATTGACCTACATCTAATATTCTGACTGGTCAGTGTTTCTACTGAAGAACTGACCATGCATGGATGAGTGGTCAGTTTTCTCAAGCAGAAAATATTTGTTTTCCTCCTGCCCCAAGAGGGACAGCATCTTATTTGACACCTAATATGTGACCTATATTAGTAGTGTGCACAGTCATCCGATCCAGTAAGGCTGTATTCACACTAACATTGGAGCCATTCTTCCCATGTTCACACTTGTATCTGACCCCCTTTTGTGTATGTAATTTTGCAATAAGCTAATTGAAGCTGTATTCATACTTATATATCCTCAAATCATAAAAATAGTAGATAAATGGCTTTAAACAGAGTCTGATACAAAACTATCTTAACAACTATGACATAAGCATCATGTAATTTTAGGCGAATTTGGATGTTTTATTTTATCTATTTTTCAAAATTATATACAACCAAACTGTTGCTAAGCTAGCACCATGAGTATATTTGAATGGTGTGTGCACTCTTTGAAGCCATATGTTTATTACTACTATTGCTATTTAACATTAAATTATACATAAAAGTATATTATGTGGTAAAACATTATTGAAACAGCATATTTCTAATGTCCCAGAGCTAGGTTACAAGTCTTAGAATAAGTATGTCAATATGAAGTTTCAATATAAAGTACTATCAGATTCTGTTTGAGAGGCAAAAAGGTTATTGACGAATATGTATCTTTATGCATAGATGAGTTACATAACTACTATATAATTCATTGCACTTAATCCCTTTTTTGTGCATGAATTTACAAACATTTTTTATTCTGCAAACTTTGAACTATTGCACATGTCCTTGTGAACATCAGAGCAAACCTACCTTGCCCAGAATACAACCTTCTTTTTATATTACTTTCTAATCAGCTAAAACTCCACTTCAAATTTGAGGTTCGTGATGCCTCACTAATTGTGGCGTCCATGGCTTTTGCCACCTATTCATGCAGGAGGGCGCCAAACAGGATACAATGACAACCATAGCGGAGGCATTGGAACATGACGTCTCATTAGCAAACAAGGCTGCTTGCTTTGATATGTATGGAAATTCGCCACGAGATGATGTGAAAACTAACAAATGAGGGTTCTAGGTATGAAAATGTCTACTCTTAAAGGCCAAATATTTTCCATCTCTTAAAAAATGGTGAAATATATGCATTACTAATTCACAGATACAAATAGGTAACTGAAGCATTATAATTTAAGAAGTTTTGAGATGGCGCAATTGACTCTAAAAAGGTCCACTTTATTACTATCAATCTACCAGGGCTTTGTGAATGTTTGAGAATTTAAGAATATTTAGAGAAGAAAATAAGTTTAATAAAGGGATGCTCCGGGCTAAAAATATTTGTATCAAAATAAAGTAAGATTCACAGAGCAAAATGCTGAGAATTACATCAAATTCTGATGACAAATAGCGAAGTTTTGGAATTTCAAAGTTTAGCAATGTATTGAGAAAACAGTTATATGCACATCGTCATGAATATTCATTAGATGGGCTAATGATGATGTCACATCCCCACTTTCCCTTTTCTTATGTTATTACATGAAATCATAATTGTTTCATTTTATCATACATGTGTGAATGATATGTCTCCCTTGTAATGAAATAAATTGCAGGAATGAATATGTAATGCACTTAAGCAGACTGTCTGTTGTTATTCCAATATTTTGGTTCTTGAAGGAAAAAATTTGAATAAACCTAATTTCATATAATAAAATACAAAAGAACAAGTGAGGATATGACATCATGAGTTTGCTCATTGAATATTCATGAAGTCATGCCTAGAACTGTTTCACCGGAATAACGCAAATTTTTAACATGCCATAACTTTGTTATTCCTTGTCCGATTTTGATCCAATTTTCAGTGTTTTGTTTGATTTTTCTTAATCTGTTCAAATCATATTATTTTCAACCTGGAGTACCCCTTCCCTTCCTCGATTTCATCTTGTGAAATTGTGGTGTCAATCCTTTAATCTCTCACAATAAAATCAAACCAAGCTTATGGATCGTAGACTACAGTGTATTTCTTTTCTGGCTACCCTACCTCCTTCACTTTTTATTTATATATAAATACATGTATCTTTCTCTTTACCTCTAACTCTCCTTTCCCTTTTTTGTTGTATCTATCTCTCTTCTCTCTCGGTTCTTTGTAACCTCTCATTTCTTTTTCAAGAACTTTGATGTCACCATAATCAGATTTCAGTTCCATTTACTTTCTGCGACTGAGTTAGGAAAGTTTGTTCACCTTGAAGTTGCCATTATCCTCTGCATTGCCCCTTTTTCTCACCCTCTCTCTCTCTCTCCCTCTCTTCTGTCTCTCTTTGCCTCCCATGTCCAATGCCATCCTACCGAGTCAATATGGATGCAACGTTTGCATTTTTCATGCAATTTCAATGATTGGTCACGCCTTGCGGCAAGTTGAAGCTTGGTTAAACACCAATGCCAATGGACAAATGACATTTTATTCGTATTCCATCTCGGACAACCATATAGTTACATTAGCATAGAGATTGTTTTTTTTCCCATCCCCCTCATTAATGATATTAGTTTTTCATAAAATCTGTTAACCCCTCTAAAACTAAAGCAGAAATCTTGTGTATGAATTCAGATTTGAATTCTTTTTTGGGTGACATGGAATATATATTGTACAGATTCCATGTTTCAATAATGAAATATAATAACTTGATTACATTATTTTTGGCATGCTAGTCAATTTGATATATAGCCAACCTTCAGTACGTAAAGTGCATGAAGGTTAGGAAATTAATTTATTGTATAGATGTGGGATCATTGTTGCAGACAAGGAAATAGTCAGACATAAAACTGGCAAAAACTTTCTGCCTTAAGTGGGCTTTGCTTTGTATCCATTATTCTCATTATTACAATTCTTTTATAAAACTTAAGGTTTAGTTCAGTTGCCTAGAATATTCATTAAACGACAATAATGATGATGAAAATGATGATGAAGACAATAATGATTATGACAATGATGTTGATGATGGTAATAATGCAATCTATTGATCATTTATCATTTACATATCTTGCAGCTCATCCCAGTGCACCAGAATTTGAAGGTATAATATACCTATCACACTTACTACACCTGGGTTGAGTGCATCAAAATATCAATAAATTCACTGCTGAGGAGAAATCAAATTTTCATCTCAGGTGATGGTTTGTGCATGCTACACTACACAAGTCACAAAGGCGAATTCATTGAAATTTGACTGTCAATTTCAGGACTTCCAAGACTTCTTTAAAAAGTATAATTGATGCAATAATGAACTTAGTATGCAGATATGCATGGCCGGCGGCTGCGGCGACACTTGCAATTGCTAATGCGATGTTTTCAAATCAGCAGTGAATTTAAAACGCATGAAGAAATAGGTACAGGTTTTAAATCATCAATTTTGAGACTGATGTACCATGGAAAAGAGGTAAACTTTTAGATTATTGCTTGAGTACATCTTAAAGATACCTGGCGAGTTAATTTTTTGCATCAATAACACTTTTAAAAAAATCTTACAATTCGTGGATCAACGGTCAACCTGATGATTTGTGTAGTGCAGCACGCACGAACCATCCCCTAAGTTACTTATAACTCTGACCAAATCTTACCTAGTTAGGGGTTGCGCATCTTTTCTTTGTGCCGCATTTCAAGGAATACACTATATATTTTTATCATATATCAATGTACTACACCTGGGTTGAGTGCAGCAAAATTGCTAAAAGAAAATCTGTTTCTGTTTCTGTTTGTGGTAACTCCCGTAGGAACTCGGCAGGACAGCATTTTGCTGGTAAACGCCAAGCTGGTATATAACCAATTACCTTGGAAACATTTTACGTCTAGGTTAATCAGTCATAGTGGCTGACGTAATAGACGACAGATATCACTCTTGGGCCTTTCTATCAAAGTAAAGACAATGGCAGAGTTGGGATTCGAACTCACAACCTTGCGATTATGAGTCCAATGCTCTAACCACTGGACCACACTACCCTTCAACTCATCAATCTGACCAGATCTTACATAGGTCACTTACGTAGGAGTTGCGCATCTTTTCTTTGTACCGCATTTCAAGGAATACACTATATATTTCTATCATATATCAATGTACTACACTTGAGTTGAGTGCAGCAAAATTGCTGAAGGAAAATCAACTCATCAATCTGACCTGATCTTACGTAGGTCACTTTGGTAGGAGTTGCGCATCTTTTCTTTGTGCAGCATTTCAAGGAATACACTACATATTTCTATCATATATCAATGTACTACACTTGAGTTGAGTGCAGCAAAATGAAATTCTTGCTGAAGGAAAATCAACGTATTAATCTGACCAGATCTTACCAAGGTCACTTAGGTAGGAGTTGCGCATCTTTCTCGCTGTGATGCTGTCTGTGGTCTCTAAGGACGACGCCCGTCGGATGCTGACACCACTCCGAGCCGTCTGATTGGACCACGTCTTGACCAGTGGGGTGTGTCTTGGGAAGGTGTTGTGAACTGTCAGGCTCGTCTCGTGTTCGTTTGCGTCACGTAATGAGCCTTCTCTGTAATATTAGAAAGAGTAAAGTAAATATTGTTAATTTTGTAAGATTACACTTAAAGGTTTTTTATTCGTTTTCCACCCTTTTTCTTTTTCCTTTGTCCCTTTCTGGTTACCATTACTTTGTATTTTGCACCCCATGAAGAGTGTGATGAGGCACATGCGCCTCCCCCAGAAGCCACAGTAGTGTCATACCGGGGGGGGGGGGGGTCTCACATACACAGCTGTACAAAATCCGAAATTCCTGTGGGAATTACGTACCCACTTCCCCCCCCCCCCCCATTGCTGTTCACCCTAAATACAGCAATCCACTCTCTATGATATGGATGCTACAAACTTAACTTTGTGATTGATTGGGCTCGTCTTAAAACTGAGTTTACATGCTCAAAAAACAAATCACCCTGCCTATTCCTTGTACAAAAAATACTATGCTTTATCTTAATTTCATTTGATAATTGGAATGCGTGTATACAAAAGGAATTTTACATCCTACTGGCAGAATATCACACCTATGGATATGACCTACAACCAAACTTTTTTTCCAGAATAGAACCTAATTTCAAAAAGTTGATCATTGTGTAACAGTTACAGCATCATCAAATCGATGTGTTAAATATTACCCCTAGCACATTGTAGGATAAATTTTCTTTGCATTATTCATAGTTTCTTCAATACATACATCACAACCTCAAAGGGGCTACTCTATTATATTTCTACTTTACTTGTTGAAATAACAAATTAATCTTTAATGTACTTTACATAAAATTTCTTTCTTCTCTAAATTCTTTATTAAACCAATCCACTCATTCAAAAGAGATTGACTTTCATCTCAAGGAGAGTCAAGTGGATCAATGCATTAATATGCCAATTTTCTTTGCCTTCACTTCACTTTGTCATGTTTATAGATTTTGGAATGGGATTGGATTTTATCCATCAGGGAGATGGGGTGAAAACATTGAATAAACTTTTCTATAGAAATTTGAACATCTCGTGCACACTCAAACACTAATAAAACACAAATTTCCCTATAAAATACTTTATCACTTTGGGTAGGTATGAATATGCGAGTTTGTCAAGCCATTTTAATGCCTGAATATGCTTTCATAGTTATTTTTTCCTGGTCGGACCAGAGTGCATAAACCTTTTGATTTCTTTCCGGTTTCACAAAATGTGTTATATACCTATGAGGAAGAGAATCCGTGCTTTGCTTGCAACAAAGTTCCCCACCACCCCCAGAAAACGAATCCGAATGCACCGACTTCGTTGACTGGGTCGACGACGTAGGCAAGTCGTTGTTGGAGGGGACTTCCTTCAGACTCAGCAACGGCATGGAGCTCTCGAGTTCGGTGGTCGTCGATGTCGACCCTGCTCCCTGGCTGAGCCCATTGACGGCGCCCTCTTGGCTGCCCTTCTCGCTCCTTTCTCCATCTGCCTCTGGCGGGGCTGACTGGTTGGGGTTGTCCCGCTGGCGGTAGATCTGTGGAAGCTTCAGCCGGAATGTCCGATGGTTGTCTGCAAGAAAGTGGCGTGACAAAACGAAAACAAAAGAGGAGAATCAGTATCAACCCTAATGTGATCCTGGGACCGGTAACACAAAGGTTAGCAATTAATCCCTAAATTTGAAAGAACAATTCCGATTGGTTCCTAGTCAGTCTACTGAGCAATATGTGCATGCAACAATGGTTATGATAGGCCATTTCATTCAGTGATTAATCACTAACCATTGTGTGCCAGGGGGCAGAACTTTGGTGTTTTACACACCTACTATTAAAGTAACGTTTCAAAACAGGATTTTAAAAAAAAGTATTCTGATTAACCACTACGGCCTAATAAATTCTGTAATTAGACAATGGGTTCTAATCTGAAGATGTAAAGTATTTATATGAGCTCTGTGATCATAATTTGAGGTCAAGGCTTCTGAGATCCTTCATACCTCCAAGACCTCAGTTAAGAAAAGCCCTTTCCATTTATTAAAAAAACCCATAATAATAATAATAATAATAATAGCCAATTTTTATAAAGCGCTTTTCCCTGAATGGCTCAAAGCGCGTTACAGCATATTATTACCCCGGTCATTGGATTAATTTCAATCCCGCACGAAAAGTGCACAATATCCACTCCCTGGGGAGCATTCCTTGCATTCATCGCAGCCTCATTATGGCGCTGGCAAAATCAAACATACAATATCTTTCGCATCCTACCGGGTACCCATTTAGCACCTGGGTCGAGAGTGGCAAAGTGTGGATTAACGCCTTGCCAAAGGACGCTAGACCGCGGTGGGATTCGAACACCCGACCCTCTGTTTACAAGGCGAGAGTCAGAACCACTACACCACGGCTCTTCCATGCTAGTATTCTGAAAACTACTTTATCTTTTATATCATTTCAATTGTCAGTGCTCAGAAGTCAGGTGCGCAATTGGCTTTAAAATGGAAAATTTATGATTCATGTTCCTGTCCATGCTCTCGAATTTGTGCACTTTAAACTATCACAAGGACACTTTTTGCAATTACAATAATGAACAATAGCCAAAGATGAAATAATTTTCAGAATACCAGCCCATACCTCCAATTCTTTCTCACAGAGAAAATGGAATGTTTCTGCCACTTGAAATACTCACCTGTTAATATATACAAGGTTTCACCTTAGTATTTAAAAAAAAAATCTTAATATTAAGATTTCATTAAAATTCATCTTTGACCCCAAATACATACCTGGATGCATAGTTCCTTATTTCAATTTGGGGCTGTTTCATAAAGCAGCTTCTAAAGTTATGCACAATCTTACGACTGACTGAAGTATGGCAAGCCAAATGCGAGCCTGAATTGCATCGGCTAAAGGTAGAGTGAGTACATGTATATGATGTAGCTGATAATGGTTATATATTGTTGAAATATATTTTCAAGGTTAAGTAATTTAGTCTTACTATAAATTTAATTGCTTGAAATATAGTAATAATTCATTGATAACAAGTTTAAAAAATTCCATTAATTTGTAAGATTATTCATAACTTTAGGAACAGCTTTTACATGAATCACCCGAAAGGGTTAGGTTTTGTGTCATGTATTTCATATAATCACTACAGTACAATGGGATAATATTTACTGATGCTAAACCTACTACTATTTATAGACCTACTACTACTTCTCCTACTATTACTACTACTACTACTACTACTACTACTACTACTACTACTACTACTACTACTTCTACTACTACTACTACTACTACTTCTACTACCATTACTACTACTTCCACTACTACTGTGTTATCTGTACAAACTTAAAAAGTATAAATACTACGCGAAATGATTTCAACACTCTTAATGTATTATGTTTTATAACTAAGGTTAAACTTTTAAAATATGATAAATACATCACACACAATATATATTGAGGTCTCATCACTTTCCATGATGTATTTTCATCATGTTTTTTATAATTCAAAGTGCTTCTCTGCTTACTTGTAATTAATCATTGTTCTTCCACTTTGGAAATGATTGACAATTTTTTAAAATTATTTTTCATCAAATCAAATAATTCAGTTATATCTTAAGACTTTTTAAAGTCTAATGCCATTGAGGCGCAAGCTCTACTTAAGTCAATTAAATATCTTAGGGGAAAATTTAATCGTGACTATAAACAGTAAAAGGGAAAGAAATTATCAAGAAATGCAGTAATAATGTAAATGCTCCATGAAATTAGAGATCAACATTTTCTGCACTTATCTAATGATAATCTAATAATTTAATGAAGAATGTCATGAAATAAAATAAAATAAAACCAATAGTCTGTCTACGTGTCTATACTAATGGAAAATAAGAGGAAGAATATATAATACGCTTGGTTATATGGTATACTATATATATGCTTCAATATATCATATGGGGTAGCAAAGGGAATAATCATCAAATA
This sequence comes from Lytechinus pictus, assembly GCF_037042905.1. Lineage (NCBI taxonomy): Eukaryota > Metazoa > Echinodermata > Echinoidea > Temnopleuroida > Toxopneustidae > Lytechinus > Lytechinus pictus. The sequence goes on from NC_087257.1 coordinate 23,589,351, forward strand.
TTGTATTCACATATAAGAAATTAATTACAGGAAAATGCATGGATATAGTATGCTTGATCCATATTTTAAAGCACAATGCTCTCAAAAGCAAGCGTATAAGTGTAACTTTGCAAGATACAAGTATATTGAATATACGTGTTAATCTATTAGAAACAAGTATACTGTTGGCGGTACATTATGCAAGTCTTTTAGTATATTAAAATAACGTAGGTATATCAAATTTTATATTAATTGTATAAAATTAGTTGCAGAAAATGGATTTTGACAGGATTCTATGAAAGCTGCATTTATTTATAATTCAATATATGTCAGACATTCATTGAGAACTTTTTAATGAATTGGAGAGAATAGATCCAATAAAAGCCACTGTATAAAGGGCAGAATATTTGTCTCACGCACTAGAATGCAGCTGTAAACAATACACAAAAAGGAATAAATAAACCCCTTTTCTGCTTTTACATATCAACGATTATTTTTTCTGAATCATTTTGAGCCATTTTCTGTCAAAATTCATTTTTGATGAACTAACTTGCAGTTGATTAAATTTTCAGCATTGATTTTTACTTTTGTTATTCAAATTAACTTTTAGTGGGGTGGACTTTCCCTTTAAGGGACATTGCAGAGTAGAACAATTTAAGTGAGTTTTTTTAGTTAGCACTGAGGAGAGAGCAAATTCTATACAATTTAGATTGCTCTAAGTTTAGGGATTAAACATATTTTGGGGCACAACTGGGTTATTTTCGAATTTTACAGCATGAAAACTAGTAGCTTGGAATAAGATATCGCATTGGCAATACTATGCAAAAAGCAGTGAGGGGTCATTTTTTTAAATAGAATACATTTTTGTGCTAGTACATGTACAGGTAAAAATACAAAGGATATATTTCAGAACCTTCAACACACATTAAAAATATCACACGCACATGAATATCACTGACTAGGGCTTAAACATATACAAAGTGTTTTGAATCAAAGTTGGTATTGGAGAAAAGCTCAAATTAAAAAAAATGTTTATTAAAAATAATCCTACGTAATAGCATTTCCTTTCATATTAGATGCCTATGTTATACAATCTGAAACATTCTCAGAAAAAATTCAGCAGAGTTCCACACTAATAGGCATCGCTCTAGTTACACACTGAATATTACATGTCCGCTTGAGTTTAACCATGACTTTTAGTCCAACTCGACTATTTACATCTAACAAAACACCCCTGATAAACCAACAAACTTTTTCACCATAAAAAAGTATACAAGTAAACCTAGATGTACTACCATTGCAGAAGAAACTGGTTTCACACAACTAAAAAACCAAACGCAAGTTCCAAATACAAGCTTTTGATTGGTCCCCAGATGGGATCCCCAGATAAAGCATTTACAAATGCCTTGATCATCCCACATAACATTAAAAAATGGACAGATGAAAAACATCTATGTATATGAAATTGAGAATGTTTCCTTGATTATTTTTTCTTACAAGAAGAAGAGAACATTTGTAAAAGGGTGCACAGCAACCGGTGATATCTCACATCAAAACACACAAATGGACAAACAGAGATTTAGAGTAAGAAAATTTTTAGATAAATTTAGTTTAGAAAAGGGGATAAATGTACAGGAATACACAATTCATTAATAACCAGAGAGTAATATGTGAAGGGGAAGAAACGGCACTCCAAACATAGGTAATGCACATCACATTGGTGAACTGTCAAAAATACAGATTATGGAAAACACATAATAATAATAATAATAGGCATTTATATAGCGCCATCTATCTAGAAATATTCTATTCCGAGGCGCGTTGTTGTTATTATTACCCCGGCTTTAGCTCGAGCTGCCTTTCAGCGCTCATGCATTCAAGGAATTAATCCTGCCAGGTACCCATTCACCTCACCTGGGTTGAGTGCAGCACAATGTGGATAAATTTCTTGCTGAAGGAAAATTCGCCATGGCTGGGATTCGAACCCACGACCCTCTGTTTCAAAGTCAGAAGACTAATCCACTGGGTGACAACGCTCCACATCATAACTCTGTAGTCCAAAATTTGGAATTGCAATCCTTTCCCAAATGGCCAACATTATGTTGCATCACAATGCTGCAAAATTTCATGACAACTGGTCACCTAAAAGCATAAACTTCTAAGGAAAGTCTGTATTTCAGTGGTCAATGGTCACAAAATCATGGCAATTCAATATTACAGAGTGCACTTTAGTGCCACCATGTGAATTCCATGAAGTTTGCAGTTTAGATTGCAAAATTGCAACAAAAAATGATATTGAAGGCTGTTTACTTGTGGATTGTGTATATATATAAATGAGAAAGAAGTGACAGCAGACAATGAGAAACACCTCCTTACAGTGCCAATGGAAGATAGAAGACATACAGATCGACATCACACTTGGGATAATTACAACAAAATATTTGCAATCAATTTCAAATTTCTGTTGTAATTTCAAGATTGATAGGTCAATTCTAGCTAGAGCATTTCGGTTTACACTCCTTGTTACAAGCAATGAATAGAAATTTGAAATTTATTGCAAGACATCAAAATATTTTTTGCAACACCCCATTAAACTTATACTTTGAAACAATCTTTTAAGATGGCATCTTCTAAAATAATAGCCCCTCATCTGCCAAACCCTTTCTTTTATTAAATGACATTTTATTCACAAGCAAACTTCCAATCTGGAGGCCCTTTCCTCCACTTCTAGTTCTCACTACCTACCCCCTTCACTTCACACTTTCTTGATTATGAACTATCCAAGCTATGGCGGCTCAGTGGTTAGATCACCTGCCTTAGGAACAGAAGGTCATTGGATTTGATCCCCTGCCAAGTCATACCAAATACTTATCAAACTGGAACCTTCAACTTCCTTACCTTATTTGGAGCAAAGTAAAAATAACATTGTCTTATTATGAAGGGCTGACAGCTACAGTGGTGCTAAAAAGTTAGTGAACCCCACCAGAAAATGAACATACTTTAAGCGTTCAAGTTCTGCAATCTTTTAGATATTTAATTGTGAGGTCAGGTGATGAAATATTACATTCAATAAAGTTTGTTTCTCTGGGCTCGCCGAACATTGCAGTATTGTTGTCTACATTCAACACTCAGCATGAAGGAGTGCATCTGGGGTGGGGTTCACTAATTTTTCAGCACCACTGTATACAACCGAAGTGGCTACCCTGGGTAGATAATAGCATGGAGCTATAGCTCCATGATAATAGTCAATACTTATCATGGTGTTTGTGTGAATAATGTCCCTTGGTGACTTTGGGGGCGTTGCATGAAAGTTGTGTGAAAAGTTATCCTTCAATCCTACACCTTTCCCAACTGCAAACCATTCCATTATTAAATATCAACTGATGCACATCTACAATTAATTGGTCTTCCATCTTGACACCCCTCGCTCACTTCATCCCTTCTATATTCATTGGCATATATTACAATGAAAACGGTTGTCACTTCTATAAGTCATACATTTCTCCAATGCTCTCATGTTAATAGATGCTTTAATCACATGAAATTATCATCCCCTTTCATACCTCCCCTTTGAAAGTCATTGAAACATTAATCATCACATGAAACTATCCCCCCTCTCCCATTTTAATATTTCCACTTCAGCAGTTTTTCGCCATATGATAGATGTTTTAATAACATGGAATAAGCTACCCCCTTTGTAAAGCTTTTCCCTTCAATATTATTTGATACATAATCACTAGGTTGATCATTATAATCAATGGCTTCAAACACTGTCTGCTTATAGCATAATAGACATAACTCACATCTATACTCTAACAGAGATTAGTTAAATAACATTAAAGATTCAATATACACTAACATTGTAAGCATGAAGTAATCATCTCATTAAATCCCATTCTGGCTTTAATTTCCATGGTAGGCAGACCTACCAATCATATAATTTCCTTTATTGTCATAATAAACTGTTGAAAGTAATTCCTCATTTCAAAGGAGTTATCTTAACTCATTATGTGCAATAAATTGCGTAAAAAATCATTATTTCTTCTTCAGTTTGCTCAACAAAATAAGATGTGCAGTGTCCCACATCCCCCCCCCCCAAAAAAAAAAAAAACACCCATATATTTATAAAGAAAATTTTCTTTAAATTAATCAAAAGAATGCAACAATCCTTCCATTCCAATTTGAAAAAAAAAATGTCATTCTAAAAATTTCATTCACTTTGATTTCCCACTTCCCTGTATGACTTAAGCATTTAATCTCTCCCCCTCCCCTCCCCCCTTCAGAAACAATTCCTGCATAATAAGTCCATGCTTAATAGATAACATAACCTAGGCATATGTATGCATTGATGCAAGTAAAGCAGCATTGATATATTCATGTTATAAATAAAGAAAGCTAGTATCTACTCTGGAGAATCGTTATATGAATATATTTTCACTTGGGGGAAAAATTACACCCCAATACAGCAAAACAGTATACATTAGACACACTTACAATGAGTGAAATTTGAGAGAAAACCATGATTGAAAGTGGTTTTATCTTCAAGCTATGTCTTTATGTCATTTATTCTGAAGTCAAGATCACTTTTTAGAGCAAGATATTATCTGTTCGTCCTATTTATTCATTCATTACATTTAAAATGTAAAGAACTACGTGTCATTTTTGTACGATACTTTATATCATAAAGTGAATTCTTCAAAATATTTTAGTGTTTTTTTATAGCTTTGAAGTGAATATATTGCAAATTTGATACTTAATATTCACAAGTTTGTAAATACACTGAACCAGCAACCTTTAATGAATTTGGGATTAATTTTTTTATGCTCCAAAATATCATATCTAAAATAACAATTAAAAGTATACTGCTTGCTACAAAATAAATGCATTGAGGGGGTAATTGCAGAATAGTATAAATTGATAATGATTTTGCAGCTATAGTTATAGGAAGAAAAGCAATTATAGGTATTAGGACAAGCCAGGGTGTTACTATAGAAATTAATAAAGACATGAGAGCAGCAGTTCTATAGCACTCCAGACAAAACTCACACGGCGACAAATGCCAACACATGGTGTAGTACAGAGAGTAAAAAGGAGTGTCCAAGTTTGCAGAGAAATGAAGTGCGCCCTCTATCTTACCTTGGTTCTGACTTTGGGGATTCATTGATCGCTGAAGAGACATTGCTATTTTGAGCTTGTCTAAAAATAAGGAAATCGAAGGGGATGAAGTATGACAATTTTCTATTAATTTCCAAAAAATAAAACATAATTTTTCAATTAATTGTTCAAAAATTGAAAAAGAAATCAATTTCTTTCATTCCATTCATCCACTGATTACACAATGATCAGAGATTGAAAAATGATAAACTTGTTGGGATTTTGAAGGTGCAGATTAATTACTGGTTTCCTGAATGTAGAAATGAAGAGGAATTAAAAACAAACAAAAATTGTATTGTAATCTCCTAGCTATACACAGCTTAGAATATCCTAAATTTCATCCCAATTTTAAGGAAAAAGAACATTTTGATAAAATTCAAAATTTAAATATATTAAGAACACATAAACATGATCAAACAAATAAATGTGTTAGCCATTCCATACCAAATACACCTGAATATGGAAAATAACATGAAGTACAAAAAAAGATAAATACATGGTGAGCAATATATAACTCGTGGGTGAACAATAATGGTTATTTTTAATATTTTTCGAATGGGTTACATGTAAATGATGAAAATCAGTTGAATGGAGAAATGCCCACTGTGAAATAAAAATATAAAGGTTAGAACCTGTTAATGAACAGCCATTGTAACAAAATAAAAAATAAAAAAAAATATGCCACATTATCTTTTACACAAATGGATGTGAAGTTGAAGTTAGTCATTTCAAGAAATCGTAGTAGTGTTTTCATTTTAATGAAGCATTCAATATCCTCCTTTAAAAATAAGATTCTTAGAGAAATTATAACTTTATCAATAGATATTTCAGATATTAGCAGTGATATAATTTTTTTACATATTATTGTGAATTTGAATTTTCCCTAAAAAAATATGTAAAAGGTATAAGTAGTTATTAATCACAGCTTTACAATATTATCATGAATGTGTACAGGTGGATGACATGTATTGATTTAGAAAGATAGGTGTTGCCATGGTAATTTAAGAATCTTACCCATCATAACAACAGGTAAACTCAATCCTTAGATTTGGAAATAAAATGGTGAAAAATAGAATAGAAAAAACAACATTAAACTGACTCATTACTTCATTTAATTAGCAGCCTTAATGTAAATGGCAAACGAACCAGGGAAAAAATTACATGGGGGCTGAGGGAAATTTGCCCCAAAAATGTAAATAAATAATCCTTTGTCATAAAAAAATTGTAATTTGTAATGAACAGAACAATATGTTCCCAGATATAGACTATTTTTCTATCCTTGATACTGGATGCATAAGAAACAACAATAAATGATACATTGGAAAAATAAGTGATTATCAAAGAATATTACATTATTTGTGCTTAGCCTGTCACTTTATTTAATTATATAATTGTTCTGATCTAGTGATTTAAAGAATATAATTCAAAAAGGTGGAGAAAAAGAGACTGTTTTTTAGTGATCTCTATTCAAAAGACAACCACTTATCTATTACTACTACCATTATGACTATGAGTCAGCGATGTATACAGCCGCCTGAAATAAATTTCAAAGAATCCATTAGTAAATCATTAAAAGGTCCACTTCATAAATCAAAGAGATCTCATAGACGAAGCAAAAGGGAAATCGACTACTTACTTCTCCCTCTCCTCCACTTGTATCCGACGCTGTTCTCAGCCGCGGGAGGCGTGGCGGTTTCTTCTGGTGTGCTTGCATACTTGTTTTCGCTGATGTCCTCAAAGTTGAGGATGCACATGATAATCTCTTCATTCTCGTTCTTGACGGGAGCAACCAAAACGCTGCAAAGGAATGATGTGCCTGAAAAAAGAGGATAAGAAAGGAATTAAATTTTCATGTCCATGAAATACTGTAACGCATCATGTATTACAGGTTCCATGACATTTGCTCCAGCGACAATTCCTCCAATGGAAAACATTGGAACATTAATCCAAACATAAATCCTAACCTAACCTCCGAAAGTAACTAATCCCTATTCCTTATCTTTACATTACTCTGAACCAAAAACTCTATTACAATCCTAACTCTAACCTTATGCCCTCTGAGATATTAGACCGGAGCAATTGTCGCAGGAGAAATTGTCGTGTCACCGTATTACATTTAGCTTAAAAATCTTAGCAAAATGGTGAACACTATATCAAGAAGAATACTACTTCTAAGAAAAGTTATCACTTGTAGTGCTGCCAAAGTAACTTAATGATGATAGTAATAATAGTATGATTTTATATAGCACTTTATACATCAGAAGAATGCCTCTAAGCGCTTTACAGACCAATTATCACTCCGGTCATTAGACCATGGATTGCCCACATAGAATATTAAGCACCTACTCCACTCCTACTCATTTAAAAAAAAATTCCTCAAATTCAACTGTGGTTTAAACCAAATCATTGGAAATCGTGTGTTTTTTTAGGGTTAAATAATTGTAAACTGTACACAGCCATTATCTTCCTTTGTGTTCTATCAATTTCAAATTTTAACAGAAGGCAGCAGAGAATCAAATCAAGACTTGACTATCTTGATATTCCGTTTGATGGATGACAAAGTGTTAGGAGACAGAAGCACTTTCAGGGGCCGCTGTTCGCAAATGAAATACCCCCAGGTTTTGAATATATTCATCATGAAAGAACATGAAAGTGTAAAAACACGTTTCAGCTTTATTTAGATGTGTGTTGATGAATGGGTTACAGTTTCTCATATCCCCAGTTGAAGCTTTGTATCAAAGTTACAGCACTTTAAACTGATAACTTGTTTCTTATATTCTTGTTAGGCATACAATTCAACAGACTTAATGCACTTCTCAACATTCTCCAAGGGTTGTTTCGTAAAATCTCTTCATAAACGACTTTAAAATATTCAATTTTTTGCTCAAATAATGTTAAGCATGGTTTGATTTCTCAAGAAACATTGTCGCACAATGGGAAACTTTGATTGAGAGCTACATGTAGGTTAAACTTGTATTCTTTCTGTTTCTACCAAACATATACATTATATTGGATACCAATGTCATGAAGATGGAATGGGGTCATGGGGCTCTAGCCCCCATAAGTTCCACAGCCCCCAAAAAAGAAAACAGAGAAAAAAAGATAAGGAAAGAAAGAATGGTGAAATATGATATTTTTGAATATGGCAAAATCTATTCACAAAATCTGTATCTGTTTTATTTCAATTGGCTAAAATTGCAAGAGAAACGTATGAGAAATGTTCCGCAAGGTCACTTTGTTTATGCCTTTTTTCCTTGACATTGTGTGAAAATGAGCATTTCTGCGCAAACCGATTTCTGTGAGCTTAACGAAAATGGACAGTGCTCACTCAAGTGCAATATTCTGTAACAATTTTACTTTCATTAGATAGATGAGACCAAAACCCAAGAATACATGTGAAAAAAATATCCCCATGTTCTGTATTTTTCAATTCCGGGACTCTTCCAAAGTGTAAACCCTAACCCTTTTTATTGATACACACTGTCTAGTAATTCTCTGAGATATGTGAATCATATGACACCTATGGCAACTTCATCACACCAAAGAATGCAAGACCTCACCCCCACCCCCCCCCCCCCCGTACACTCTACCGTGTTATGAAAGTGCAAGACATAGTCCAGAGCATTTATTGGTCGGACTCCCACGATTATTGCCAATTTGATTTCTCACGGAGCCGAGATGTAATTACAGATCTGTGTGTTTATGGTGGGAAAGCGAGACAGTTCCCCAGGTGTATCAACGCTAGGTAATTAACCAATTATGGACCATTGTCGTCAAAGCTCTCGAAAACAGGGTACATTTTTGAAGGATCTATTGTATCACCATGTATGCAAGATTTTCGTTGTTTGATTTTTTCCAAATGGATGCATTAAAAACCATCTCTTGATTTCAGAGTCATGTTTGTCTATCGTGGTAGGTGGTGTATTGCAAGTTGGTTCATTTAAATATATTTCGACTTGAAATAACAAAGTGAAATGTTTGGAAATGGGGAAAGATCTTTAGAATATTTAGGGAAACATTTTACATGACAGATCGCTTCAATGAATTTGTCAGTGATTTTACGAACTGGCTCAAACCTCGGCTGTCTCGAAAACACAATTTCAAGATAATCGCTTCCAAATTTTTGGTGTTTTTCTGAGGCTCATAACTCCGTGCTTTGAAAGAAACCAGAGCAAATATCTGTACCAATTTAAAGCATACATGTACATTCTACCCTTTTATAATATGCAAAATTTTGTTCACAATTCAAATTTATTCAATATATAAAATGAGGCACAGGTATGCATTTCAGAATCTGCTATTTTTTACTAAAAACAAGGGGTTTAGGCCATTTTGTAAAATCAAGTACCATGCGCATCGTTTTTTAGCAGCAAAACCTATGGTTTGAGCCAGTTAGTAAAATCATGCAAAGCATACACGCTGCATACGCGCAACATCTAGGTCTGGTTTGGTCAGGTTATTGACATCTGCGCGCCACTCCGGACACTGCTACAGTACAGAAAGAACGGTTTGTGCCACTTCATAAAATCAAAGGATGGGTATGCGTTGTTTCGTGCAGAATTTAAATATATTTTTATTCTTTAAAATGATACAAATTTTGATCTGAAATTGGGTCATTCTAAAGAGTTAATGACAGGCTTTCAGAATATGCAAAGAACTTGATTTAGAAAATTTGACCAAAAATGAGATTAGTGCCGGTTTGTAAAATAACTGACGAATTTGAAGAATAATGAAAGACATACATACTGTAAGACAATATTTTTTCTTTTTACACACATTGCAGATACTTGTTCTCATATACAACATGCAGCAATACAAAATGCAAAATAGCATGGTATCACCTCTTACATGACAGAGAGTTTGCTCTTGGGGGCAATAGCTTTGAATTTACAACTTGTTGAGAGCCCACGAATAGCATTAATTCCCATCTCATAAGAATTTCTATGGTAATCTGCTCATCTCCAAATGCAGAAAACGGATGGGATTCCACTTCACAACATCGCCATGGCATATCGGCGATACCTAGCGTCTGCTAAAAGGAGACTTTGTTTTGCTAAATGTGGTGTTGCTATGGTTACATGCCATTACCTGGGTTATTTTACATGAAGACAGAAGGATGGGAGAGCAAGGCATAGCAAAATTTGGAAATGGATTTAATGGCATGTGTCCATAAGTGGGTTTTATCAGTAATGTCCACTACCCATTTCACATACTAAGAAGCTTTGCCAAATACACACAATACACAATGCATTTACAACAATCTTGCCCTCACACATCATTCACATAAGGTCAAAAGGATGTTAATGAATTCATACTCCAGAACAGTTCACATCCATCTAAAAGAAATTAGTCATACACTATTCACACATGTAATTTTTCACTATGATAAACGTTTTAGCAAAGGAAATACCAGGGTTTTTCAGCAAAATTGCCTGATCTAAATGTGACCAGCCGCCCCAAAAGCAACAAAAAGTTGCCCGGGAAGGTTCTCTGTAAAGAGCAAAAATGGTGATTTGGTCTTCAAAAAGTAAAAAATTAAAAAGTTAGCTTATTTGAAAGAATAGCTCTTCTTCTTCATACTGTCAAAATTTCAAGTTGTACAGTTGTATAGAAAACAAAATAAAAAAGTTTCTTTGAGACAAGTTTTTGAAGACTGCTTGGAAGTTTCATCAAATTTGCACATGGTGCACTTTCATGCTTTCAAGAGTGAACCCTGAACTTCAAACATTGTTTTCTCCTTTTTCTAGGAAACTGTCACCTATAGCATCTTCTGCATTCAATCAAGTACTCTTGTAGGCTGTTGTAGATCAATTTTGACAAATTATACATCGTTTTAAAGCTTAGGATGTGCTTTTTCAAACTCAATAAAAATCTAAAAATTCATTTTTGGTGACTTATTGATGGTTTTGGGATGGCCAGTCACAAATAGACTATGTGAAGAATGTTTTATGGTCTTTAACTTCCATTAATACTACTACATCGCCATCATCACCAGTACCAACACCATCATCACCATCATCATCATCATCCTCATTATAATCATCACTATCATCATCATCATCACCACCATCATCATCATCATCATGACCACCACCACCATCATCATCATCACCATCATCATCACCATGACCACCACCATTATCATCATCATAATCATCATCATAAATATCATTTATCGTCCCCACCGCCACCACCATTATCACCATCATCACCACCATCATAATAAATCATCACCACCACAACGCCAAAAGTGAATTAATCAATAAGCCATCACTATAATCAACATCATCATCATATTCATCGTCACCACCACCACCACTATCATCACCATCATCAACAACATCACCAGCACTACCACCATCATCATCAACACATCACCAACATCATGACAAATTTCATTCAAAGTTTCATCGCTCATCCCAGGTACCAAACAACACCCTAGGTACCTGAAATACCCCCTTTCTGTTCCCCTCAAGATCCGATGAGTTAACGTTTCCAATATCTATGAGATGGGACTGGCCACAGCAACTCATGAGTATCGCTTTCACCGCATTCTAATGATCCTCTTCAGACGGGTCTGATGCACCTCGCTAGATTCAGGATGGCTTTCAGTTCCAACGAATGGTCGGTGCCCTGGACAAAAGCGGACTACCCAACCAATGGACAGATCTACTCTTGCATTAAAATTGGCAAGATTAAGTTTCATGCAACACCAACAAGTGGTATCAAACACTAGATTTCATAAGAAATAAAATCATTTAAGTTGTTTGACATCATCTTGTTTTGTCTCTCCTTTTTTCAAGTCTTCTGTCACAGGAAGGCTGTGTTTATGATGAATAAGTATTTTTTTAATAACTAAAATGGGGGCATTGAAAAGGTTGGTAGCTCAAATGTCTATGGACTAAATTAAAGTATTTATTTGGAAGGAAACAATATGTTGTCCATAAGTTCTTTCATATGTTGTACTTGAAATATATTTGATATCTTTATGGACTGCTCTCTCTCACCCCCCCCCCCCCCATCTCTCTTTGCATTTTGCTCTTTCAGCCTCTCCAAATATCTCTCTCCCTCTTCGGGCTTCTTATCTGCTCCTTCAATCTCACTCTCTCTCATTCTCACTCTCTACTCAACTCTCTCTCTCCCATGACCCTTCATCCTTTCCGTTCTCACTCACTCTCTCCTTCGCCCTTTCATTTCTCTTCTCTATCCTCCTCTCTCTGATCAGGATCGAATGCCTTGAATCCCAACTGTCTATTTATAAATCAACCATTTATACACTCCACTACCATCTTCATTCTTTTCTCCTCACAAACTAACCAGGCAAGGCAAGAATCTCAAGTATCTTTTATAACTAGGAGTACTCAAAGAGAAATTACTCTTCAAGAAGTACTTCTTAACCAGAATCATTAATCATGAAGAAAATTAGAGCAAGTTTGCCTCAAGCCAAAAAATTATACCCCCCCCCCCCTTCCCCTCCCCCAAAAAATTAGAAACAAACTCATGGATTTCCAGAAAGAACCACAGACAAAGAAATGACAAGGGTGATTATTTCTGAACTGTGCTAGACTATAATCATATCCATAGATGGTACTAATTCAAGAGTCTGTTGGCTAGATAAAAAAATTGCCCCATCCCTCCCCCCCCCCCCCCCAAAAAAGGAGAGAAAGTAATTATAAAGCTCCGGAAAGAATCACAGATAAAGAAATATAATAACATGGGTGATTTGTCTGATTAGTGCAAGACCATAAATACATGTACATTCAGGTGTGGTACGGGGCGGAGGGGGGGGGGGCTCATGGGGGCAACTATTCCCTTTAAATTTCCAGTGATTGAAACAAACTCAGAGAAAAGAAAAAAATAGTGAGGAAAGAAAAAAAATGAATAATTGAATGCTAGAAGAGAAATGGCTTTGTCATGCAACTGAACAATATCCCTATTTTTATAATTTAATATTTCTAAAGAAAAGGTTGGGAATGGAGGGATTACTAAGTTTTCTAATGAACCAAATAGAGGAAATGAATAAAATGGAGGAAAAGATGAAATATAATGGAATGAAACTGAATATTTAAAAAACAACGTAGGCCACGTAGTTGGGAAAGAACAATGACAGAAAGAAAGGAAATTAATGTTAGAGAGAAGACTGAAATTTGAAGAGAGGTAATAGTCAAGAATGGGAGAGCGAGAAGGAAAGAGACAAATAAGCAATGAAAATGTGAGGACATACGGGAAAGGGGGAGGCAGATTTCAATAATATTTAAAAAAATAAAAACTGTTATGAAATAAGCTGGTGCTGACCTCAATCAATAGTGAAATAAAAAGTAAACAGGCATACACAAACAAGAAAAATTCATTTATGCAAGAAGGATGCCATGGCCACTGAAAACTAATCTATCATTCTTGCTATGAGCTGCAGGCAATTGATCATCTTCATCATCATCTCCTGTAAAACGTCCATAACCATGGCAACCATTCTAGAAACGGTCATTTGTTTTCCAGGTACATGTAGGAGGATGCAAGGTCAATAACCAAGAAACACAAAAAAACCATATCTACTGATAAACCTCAGGCCATTAAGTCACAAGGCTATAATCTAAGTGGGGGCTGCAGCTATAACTTTGCTGTTCTGACAAATCCAAAAGACGCGTCTCATGCGATGAGAATACAAACAGTAGCTGCAAACCCACCTCCGATTCCCTGGTCTTGCTTTACTTGTTTTATTTTTATCGACTATGATTTGGTACAGATTTTCCATACAAAAGACTGCCTGTGGACCAGGACCCTGTTTCATAAAACTTGTTATAATAACAAATTAGCAATGTCAGTTTAAAGGCACTGAAATCCTTCAATTTGATTGGCTGGTAGCAAACTTGTTATAGATATTGTGAATTTGTTATTATAACAAGTCTTTGTGAAACAGTTCCCATATTAAAGGCCACTATGAAGGTCCTAAATGCCAATAATATTACTAACAAGTGGAATGCCTCTGGCCGTCTCACCTGCATCACGCGATTCAATATAGCAGCAGTGCTGATTTTGAAAACTACTATAACTCGCACAAGATGTTCAGTGATACTTGGTTACTCTTATTTCCACGTTTTATGAACTAGACCAATACACTTATAGAGATATGATGGCAATTCAACAAATACCCCCAACGTGGCCAAAGTTCTTTGACCTTACATGACCTTTGACCTTGATCATGTGACCTGAAACTCGCACAGGATGTTCAGTGATACTTGATTACTATTATGTCCAAGTTTTATGAACTAGACCAACATACTTTCAAATTTATGGCTGTAATTCAACAAATACCCCAATTTGGCCAAAGTTCATTGACCCTAAATGACCTTTGACCTTGATCATGTGACCTGAAACTTGCACAGGATGTTCAGTAATACTTGATTACTATTATGTCCAAGTTTCATGAATCAGATCCATAAACTTTCAAAGTTATGATGGTAATTCAACAGATACCCCCAATTCGGCCAAAGTTCATTGACCCTAAATGACATTTGACCTTGGTCATGTGATGTGAAACTCATGCAGGATGTTCAGTGATACTTGATTAACCTTATGTATAAGTTTCATGAACTAGGTCCATATATTTTCTAAGTTATGATGACATTTCAAAAACTTAACCTTAGGTTAAGATTTTGATGTTGATTCCCCCAACATGGTCTAAGTTCATTGACCCTAAATGACCTTTGACCTTGGTCATGTGACATGAAACTCAGGCAGGATGTTCAGTAATACTTGATTAACCTTATGGCCAAGTTTCATGAACTAGGTCCATATACTTTCTAAGTTATGCTGTCATTTCAAAAACTTAACCTCAGGTTAAGATTTGGTGTTGACGCCGCCGCCGTCGGAAAAGCGGCGCCTATAGTCTCACTCTGCTATGCAGGTGAGACAAAAAACCTTCTTGTGTGTATATATATACTTTGAGTTTTGCAAGCCTGGCTACGAATACTTTGTGCACACAATCACTTTGTCCACCACAAAACAACAAATAGGTCACAATTTGCTCATGACTTTCTTGATACACTGAAGGTGCTAGTCTAGGAACTTTCACAAGGATTTAAATGTAACTTGTAAATACTACAGTTTGAAAATAATAACGAGGTTTTAAAAAATTGTATGATAACTTTTGCATCAATATATCAGTAAGAACATGCTAAGAGGATGCGAGACTAATGAGTATGCATTAAAGGGATGGTCCAGGCTGGAGATATTTATATCTCATAAATAGAGTAAAATTCACAGAGCAAATTGCTGAAAATTTGATCAAAATCGGATAATAAATCACAAATTTATTGAAATTTAAAAATTTGCATTATTCCGGTGAAACAGTTCTAGGCATGTCTTCATGAATATTTATCAGGTGGGCTGATGATGTCATATATCACCACTTGTTCTTTTGGATTTTATTATATGAAATTAGGTTTAATCAAAATTTTTCTACCAAGAACTAAAACAATTGGATTGACAAATGATTAAGTGCATTGCTGCAACTTATTTCATCATAATGGAGACACATCATTTACACAGGTATGAAAAAATGAAACATTTATGATTTCATGTAATAGCATACTGGTAAGAAAAAGAAAAGTGGCGATGTGACATCATCAGCCCACCTAATGAATATTCATGATGATGTGCATATAACAAAATATTGATAAACTTTAAAATTCAATAACTTCATTATTTGTTATCTGATTTCGATGAAATTTTCAATATCTTGCTGTGGATTTTACTCTATTTAGAAATAAATATTTTCAGCCTGGACCACCCTTTAATGAGTTTATGTGTTGGCATTTAAGTATGACTTCTTTATCAAACAGTCCCGGAGATATTTGTCAGATGTCACGTATAATATTCATTTATTCTATCTATGTTTGTCTCTTGAGAAAAAAAAGCAATGGACATTATGTTAAAGGAGAAGTCGACTCTCAAACCACAAAAATCGATATACCTGCACCACAGGCACAGCATATGACAATGAATTTGAAAGCACAAAGATACTAAATATAATACCAAATTTTTGATACATCAAGTGACTGCAAGTCATGCATTTTCAATTTTATCTTGAATATTATATATAATGATTTTTTTGCTGGATTGCAGGTGGGAAACATTCAATAAGAATTCACAAATGAATATGAACTTTTAATACTGGTTTACCATTATACTAGAACATTTTAGGGTTGTTTGTTTTTGCTATTAATGTAAGTTGATAGATTGGGCACATTCCTTGTAATAATTCAAATTCAATACATCATTTTAATGGACGTAGCTTCTTTACTTCATTATTTCACTTAGATAAGAATATCATTAATTGCATAAATAAATCAATGTTAACTTTATTGTTCTTATATGCAAATGATACTCAGAGAGATTAAATAAATACATTGAATATCTCCCCTTAATATTCTCCTTGCAAAAAACAAAGGAAAATAAAATGATACACATGGAAACCCTATAAGTTGTTGAAAGTTGTTTAAGCCGGAAATCAAACCACTAAGAATCCTGATTAATGTTCTGCACCATTATACTCTCATTTCCATCTTGGCACCTACATTTTCGTTCAATGTATCAAAAGGATGATAGGTAGAATTAACATGTGAGTATGCAAATTAAAGAATAGAGTAGAAGAAAAGATAGAGAAAATTATAATACTCATGCTCTATTTACATCCTGATAACTGATAAGAAGATGAAAACTCCTCTTTACTCTCTTCCCCTCGTCTAGTCTTTAAACAATCACACCTTTCTCCTTCCTTCATTTTGTTTGTCTTTTTCATATAATACTGTCATAATCTATTCTACACATTCCATTTTATCTCCTTCTTTCATTTCTTTTCATCTATTTCTCCTGTTTTCATCTTCTCTAAGACTTGAATTTTCCCCATCTTCTTTGATATAATCTCTCACTGGATTAATTCCTTCCTATACACATAATTATCTTCTCCTTCCTTAAACTTTCTTCTTTCCCTTCAGTTCTGATACTGTCATCTTGTGTTTTTTTTTTTGCAATCCTTCTTCCCATCCTCCATCTATTGTTCCGTCACTCCATCCTCTCATACCTTGTTTTTCCCCAACTTTTTTTCTTTTTTTGAAACTACATCTCTATTTTTTCTCCTCTAATCTCTGTATCCCTCTTTCTTTTTCTCTTTTATTCCCTCTCTCACCATCCCTCTCTCTTTCCACTTTCCCCTCATTCCCATATTGTAATTTTCTAAACCTGCTTTTCTATCTTCATTCTTTGGTAATTCTTCACCTTTAAAAGGAAGATTATTTTACTTTATCATTATCTCCTTTTTTTTTGGGGGGGGGCATACCTTCCTGCCAGGTATTTGTTAACACTCTTCTCTGACATTCTAGATGCCGTCTTTCACCCTCTGAGAACAAAGATCAACCATTCAGAACAACCCAACTCATCTGGGAATACTGCAGAGCTGCATGTATACGGGTGCTGAATAATTGAGGGAGCTTTAGTGCAACCGCATCAAAGACAGTATATGGGACTGAACCGATGTACGGATGGAAGAACAGGATATAAATCAACGGTGGCACATAAATCAATGTCAGACAAAATTGTATTGATTACGCATCAAAGGATCGATAAAAGATGAAATGGGATATTTCTGAGTAATCTGAAAGGTGAAAAACCTAAGCTAGAATGGAAGAAGCCGTCACTCATTATGTAAATTCTTTATTCCAATATCTGAAATAGGTTTTGTCCATGTACTGGAAGTAACATGACATAATGAATGGCAATTATGAAATAGCAGTCATTGAGTAGAGTGGTTCTACGTATAACCACCCCCCCCCCCCCTCACCCACCCCTGATTTCAATGAAACGATGAAATAAATAGTATTGGTAGAGAGCCAAGGACTAGAATATCACTAACAGTTATTAGCAAATGGCAATGTTCACTTGTGTGGAGATAAGTTTGCTATAAAAAGACAAAAACGATGAACTACTTACATGCAAATCTTATGAAGATATGAATGTATTATAAGCTCTGGAGATATTCAATGTAAATTAATACAATTTTGTATATTCTATTTTGCCACCACTGTGTAAGAACAATAAGAACATATTGATTTTTGCACAATGATGCAAGAATGCCCTTAAATCTATTCACACAATGCATTTCTTCAATTTTAATATAATTTTGGAGGATGCAATGGGTACAAAATTTGCTTACTTGGTATAATATAACATGAAATATTCCCCTTTATCTAAAAAAAAATTACCATCAAACATAAATAGAGGGCATTTGTTAAAAGACAGCAGCAAATATGTGGTGCAAAAGGCATTCTCAAATAAATCAACAAAAACAAAAATACAAAGCTATATATATATATATGGGTACCCGGTAAGATTTATTCCTTGAATGCTTTAGCGCCTATGGCCGCTGGTAAGATTTATTCCTTGAATGCTTTAGCGCCTATGGCCGCTCAGCTACAGCCGGGGTAATAAAAATATACCAAGTATATTTCAGCGACTTGAGCACATAATCAATGTGGATTTGGCGCTTTAGAAATACTCTATATTATTATTATTATATATGGAAAATTATGCAGGCAATATCTCCAACAATGGCTACAGTTTTAAGGTCTTTTTTACTAAGATTTATTTAAAAACTTTTGATAAACTCACCTGTTGTGCAAATATCCAGGAAAATGACAGAAGACATGAAAGAAAATGAAACAGGGGAGAAAGAAACAGTTGGTTTTAATACAATTATAATATATAAAATAATAAATAATATTAATGATATAGGATTTGTATAGCACACGTATCCACCTTGCTAGGTGCTCAAGGCACTCCTATATTACCCCGGCTAAGCTAGTCTACCGATTCTGGTGCACACAGCTTTTTGAGGAATTACTTCCTGCCGGTACTCATCCTGCCGGCACCTCACCTGGGTCGAGTGCAGCACAGTGTAGATAAATTTCTTGCTGAAGGAAAACACGCCATGGCTAGGATTCGAACCCACGACCCTCTGTTTGAAAGGCGAGAGTCAGAACCACTAGACCACGACGCGCCCACTTTGATTTGATTGTGAATAATAATTGTGCTTTCAAATGAAGGAATAAATTCAAAGTGTAACTTGCACATTCAAATCAACACTCAAATAATATAATGAGTACATATCTATATACATTCAACTCTGCAAAATTCAGATTATCAAATCAAAGTCTAAATGACTAAGATAATAATAATATTAAAGTCCATACCAGAAGTGCTTTTTTAAGAAATAGTTGACATGTAAATTAATTCTCAATAAAATCATTACCCCAAGGTTACAGAATGAGGAAACTAAAACATTTGTTTTCCATTACATATAATTGAATAGGAAAACAACTTTTGAATAATTCTTGAATGAAACTGTAAGAATGAGCTTTGTAATGAAGTGTTGAATTTCACTGAGAGCATTGATGCATCTTCGGATTGGACTTAAGTCTTACTATGACTTTCTTTCATTCATTTCATCCACTTTGAGAGAAAAATTCATGCAATTAGCTTAAGGAAAGTCGAAACGACACAAACAAGAAAAATTCAGCCACATTTATCTCAAATTTCCCACTGCTCCTTGCAGTCGGAAAAAGTCCTATCCACCAATCCACTTCCCTAGTCAGATCATAACGTTCCATCAGAGGCAGAACGGCATTAACTCGTTATCAATGCATACGAGCTAACGTCCTTCTTCCAATCAATGCTAGAATGCAGTCACCTTTTTTACCCCAATGCAGCTGTGTTAACAGCTACCTTGGTAAGACTTTATAACGGCTATCCTCACCAAACATCCATCAAACCAAGTCCGTGTGCCCCAAGGCACAGACATTGGCCACCTGCATTCACACCTTGCATAAACCCAGTGAACTCGCTAACAAAAGTGTTGTATAACTT
The DNA here is from genome assembly GCF_037042905.1 of Lytechinus pictus. Lineage (NCBI taxonomy): Eukaryota > Metazoa > Echinodermata > Echinoidea > Temnopleuroida > Toxopneustidae > Lytechinus > Lytechinus pictus. The sequence goes on from NC_087257.1 coordinate 23,609,403, forward strand.
TAACTAGGCCTATCATTTAGAATTGTTTGAAAAGCTCATAACCAATTGGAAATGAGTATCACTTTCTTTTGTTATCCAAATATTCATTGTACAGTGCACAGTTCAAACCTATTTGATTCAATTATTTTCAATTCGATTTAATTCAATTCAATTCGATTTGGTTTCATTTGAATCAGTTCAATGCAAAGCAATTCAATAAATTTATTTCTGAAATTAAATACAAATATTGACAGAAAGTCATACAAAATGAATCTAAAAGTAACAACAATTTTATTATTTGAATATGCATTTAAGAGTCATTACAAAATAACTATCAAACAACAAAGAGCGCCATGTAAGTAATGTTATTGTGTTTTTCAGTCATGGCTTCAGACAAAAGTTCTCAAGACATACATGTATCTTCGTGTCATTTTGGGTCACTGGACTGTAAATTGCAACTTTTTTGAAAAAAAGTTCAAATATTAATATTTCTTAAAGAATTCAGTTTGTTCCAAGCATAGCATTACAAGCATTGCATACAACTTAAACAATGAAGTGTTGTATATATTCCTAACCATCATCAGCACTGCAGAATCTCACTTTTTAAAAGTCATATCTAAAACTCTCAATCCTCTAATTCTCCCTTAAAGGACAAGTCCACCCCAACAAAAGTTGATTTGAATAAAAAGAGAAAAATCCAACCAGGATAACACTGAAAATTGCAAAATAAAAATCGGATGTAAGATAGGAAAGTTATGACATTTTAAGGTTTTGCTTAATTTCACAAAATAATCATATGCACATCATGTTTAGTATGCAAATGAGGAGACTGATGTCACTATTTCCTTTGTATTTTATTATATTAAATATGAAATATTCTAATTTTCTCCTCATTGTCAAGTATAAAACAACGATTAATTCCTCCCTAAACACGTGGAAGTAGCATTGTTTAAATGTTTCAGTCAAGTTGGTCTTTATTGTCAAATCTGTAAAAAATGAAATATTATATAATTCAAACAATAAAAAACAAAAGAAATAGTGAGAGACATCATCGACTTTCTCATTTGCATGTCACTGAGTTGTGCATATCACTGTTTTGTGAACAATAAGTGAAACTTAAAAATGTCATAAATTTCTTATTTTACATTCGATTTTGATGAAATTTTCAGAGTTATGCTAGTTTGATTTTTCTCTGTTTATTCAAATCAATATTTTTCCGTGGGTGGACTTGACCTTTAAGTAAGCATTGAACAACTTCAGCAAAGATTATTAATACTGAATAATTGCTCACTTTGCTCTTTTGTCTAAAAAATCTATACAAGTACCAGGTAGTAATCAATAATGCTTTATCATTTCACTTCTTTTGGATAATGTTTAAAAAAAAATATCAAATTTTCATTTTCAAAAGTTGTCTGGTCAATATCATTTTCAGTGGTGGACTTCAGTCATAATGAATTACACATTAATCAAAATGGGTTTAACTTGTTAAAAGAAAATACAAGTCATGTTTATCACTAATTGCTAACCATGCAACACCCAACATTGATCGATTTTGATACTCACTCGAAATGTAATGAAAACAAGCAAGATTGATTTTTCTCTTTAAATTTCTGTTATTTTTTTTTTATGTTTATGTTCACATTTTTACCCTTAGGGACAGGGAGAATATTACATTCCCAAATTTTAAGTTGAAATATACTATACACTGTATGAATTATATGTATGCAGTTACATAAATATGCAATTTCTCATCACAAATGGCAGAAAATTTAGCAATTGACTTGCATCGAAAATGTTGCCATTTATCATGAATGATGCACTTGTTTTTATTCCCAACAGTGTTTTATTGCCATCAGTATGACATTTATAGAGAGAAAAATCATGAAAGATTCATTCTTGTTAACCTTCTTTTGCAACAATGGATGAATGTGAACTGTGATTAGTGAAGATTATAATAACGCTTAACTCCACTATGAGCGGAATAAATACACACTCAATACCCATAGGCATACAGCTATAGGCTTCACGTATCTTATTATCAGCATCTTAAAATCAAACTTCAACTATCAAACACATAAAACGAAAATTTGATGTTTTATGATCGGTATGAACACATAGCATAGTGTTAGGTGCACCCCAAGGGCAGTCAAATAGGTACAAGTAATCATGTGACCTCAGAGCGTGGCAACGAGTCTTTGAAGTCCATGATGCTTTGACTTCATTTCAACTCGTGCGTGACATCACTTACATAATTCAGCATGAGTGGGACCGAAGGTAGAAATGGTGCATGCATGGCCAAGTTTGTATATCAAGCTATTTTTACCTCACCGCCTAGCCCGAGAGGTGGAAGGAAATATATTTAGAACATTGAATATTCAGGTAAAATCCCTGATTACCATGGCAACTGAAACCTGGTAATGCCACTGCCCGTCGAGTGCCTTGGGATTTCTCATCAGCCAACGTGATGTAAGCCTTGCGACCCTTGAAATTTGTACGGTTGTTTAACAGAATTGTTTTTTCCACCTCTCAGGTTGGCAGAGCAAAATACAATATGAAAAGTTCTTTCTACTGTTTAAATTGTCCATTTCAATTAAAATAAAAAATAACATAAAGGGTATGTGTTAGGATAATAGTTTTGTAACACAAAATATTAATGAAAATTGATGTTTCATAGGATGTAAAATCAGTGCAAAGAAAAAAAAAAAAAACTTAATTACAGTGATAGATCAATTAGCGCTTCTGGGAATACACCACTGCCCCAACCCCCACTCGGAAAAAGATTTTTTTTTAGCCAGAGTTTTAGCAATATTGGTATGATTTTGATGCATTAATCAAAATACCAGAGGGAAAATTTATTAGCAAAAAGCAATACCCGATAATTCTTCACAAACACAAAAATTATGATTTTATTTACATCATAAATATAGTAAGAATACCTCTTTTTTATTTAATTCCATTTATTTATTACATATCTTTGCAACCTCTGATTTATTTATTTATTTGCCCAGACCACATCATGCCCATCCATCCTATAGTAAACAAAAACCAGCATGTAAGTCATATCATTGTGTATAATGGAAAGAGATGTATTTTTATCTTGCCCTAAATCTCTTGATTTCATTGATTTCATCTTATGATTGGCAAAGTCAGGCCTTGTTCAGACACAGTGAAATGGATCGTCATTCTAGTTTTAACATATCTAGGAAGAAGAGAGCCATTTTATTGATAGCTCTGAATAGAGTGATCTGTATCTTTGGTAAGTCTTTTTTTTATTATTCTCATGTGTAATTCTTCATTTTGTACATTAAACATTGCTTTGATTCTTATGTGGTAAACAAAACCAAACTAAAGTTACCCACTATTGGCAATAAATGTGAAATATGCACGTTTGTCTATTTTATGTGAAAATGATCATTATTCAAAAGTTTTCACAAACAAACACATTGTTATAAAGAGGTCATGAATCATGTTTCATAATGTCATGATTTACGAGTGTATGTTTTGTACATTTACATTAAAATTGTCTTGATTCTAGTGTGGTTAACTAAAGAAGCCACTTTTGGCAATAAATCTAAGTGCTTCATCAAAATTAATCATCCAAAGTTTGTGCAAACGCACGATGATGCAATGTCATAAGCCATGATGTCATGAATTACGAGTCTATGTGCTCAACTAAGGACAAAACTATTTTTCTGCTATTTTCTGTTCTAAGAATTTCATTCTTACTGCTTTGTAGGACCATGTCTGAACGTGCCTTCAGTGTGGCAATCTCAATTCCTGTCATTTCTATCTCGTGAAATAGAAAATATGAGACGGTAATAGATGGAAATCAATACTGAAAGCTAGACCAGCAACCTGGAATTCTCAGCTTTCATCAAATTAGAAAACAAAGAATCCTCAATTTGTGTAAATTCTCATAAGGAGGGAGGCACAAAAATCTGATAAAGAGACGATTCACACAAGTGTCATTTTATAACAAATTGAGCATAAAAGTTGCAATAGAAATCAGTAGCAGATCAAAAGGGAAGCCTCGTAATGAAAAATATTAGAGAGAAATGGAAACCCTTGCTTTTTTTTGGTTAAATTTTGTTTCTTCTGTTTGTTCTGCTTCTTTCGTTTGATTTCGTTCTGTTATAAAAGCATTGCATTCTCACAAGAATACCACATAGAAGTGTTACTAGCTTTTCAGAGCATTTATTGTTTTCCTAACTGTGACATGCAGCAGAGATGTCTGTTGACTGCATTTCCCATGTGCCAAGTTCCAGAATCATACAGCGAGACAAAACCTTGAGAAAATTGTTGACTACAGTGCTTCTCTTGGTATTTGGTTTCATTTGAATTTTTTCAGCGGGAGTGCTTTGGACGAGCTCCCGAGTGGTTTTGGTTTTCATCCTGTGGTCCTGACAGTTATTTGTATGTGATTCAATTTTGAAGTCCGGAATTGATGAAGTCGACATCTCCAGGGAAATTTCAACAGCTGGTAAAATACATTAAATCGGGAGATATAGGATATTGGTAGAGTTTACCTATGAATTCCTTAAAATGTATATTTTTCTGTATGTGTCTTGGGAAGGAACAGGAAAAATCATATATGTCACAATAGAGACAAAAGTGTCATCTACAAATGACTCTTTTTGGCAGTTCTAAGAATAGCATGAGGTTGCTGTCCAAGGCAGTAGTAATGTAGATTTGAAACTAATTGATAAAGATCATGGTGGAAGAAATGATGAGGAGGAGGAGGAGGATGGTATAAGAATGGTAGTGACCTCGTTAGACATAGTGCTGTAGTGATCATGAAAATGGTCGATGGCAGGGATGGTGGTGGTGGTGGTGGTGGTGATGATGATGGTGGTAATAATGATGTTGGTGATGATGGTGATGACAACGATGATGATAGTAATGATGATGATGATGACAATAGAGATGATGATGTCGATGATAATGATGGTGAAGATAATGAAGATGATGATAACAACTATGATGATAAATTAAATATAATATAAAAATATGATGATGGTGATGATGATCACAGTTAATGGGAAGAAGTGCTTTATAATATCCAGTTTTCTTTGATATGGTAAGGAATCTGTCCATTATCATATAGATGTGTTACACATATCACTAAACAACAAATCGAAAACATTTCTTTCCTAGCATTTCAGTCTTTCAAACTCCAATTCCACAATACATGTTTAAAGATAACTTGTTATTATTAACAAGACGTATTGATTTATTTTCTGATCACATATACTCCTAGAGGAGAATCCTTTGCCAACTAATTGCTTTAATGAATGACTCCCCAACCATAAATAAACAATAAAGTTACTCTCAGATGCATGCATAATATTGTTCCCATTGACAGCAAGAAGGGAATAACTCCATGAATTATTGCCTTTCTGCTTATAATGCAAGTCCAGTGCACACAGGGTAGGCCTATTTACATGTAGTTGCTAATTAAGGTTTTAATATGAAGTAACATATGACTAAACAGTCAAATTGATATAAAGTGAGCTTCATTGCGCGGTTAATCAATATCAATTCAGTCCATGCAAGCGTCCACCAAGCTCATCAACCACCAAGAATTGCAATTAGCATACAAATGAACAGGTCTGAATATCACAAAGCATATCCAGCAGGTACAATTAGGTATTTTGAAGCTGTAATATTTTGTCACCCCATCTCTTCTAGGGAGAAGGGCCCATCTGAATACTAAAAACTCCATAAAACATACAATTAGAGGTATAAAATAAAACCTAGGGCTTTTAAACCATATAATTTATTAATAGATAAAAATATTTATCTATAATGTATTAAGTTCATCATCAAATTAACATCTTTTTCAATGTCTAATGCAGGAAGAATATTTCAGAATGATATCATTTGTTTCAGAAGATTTTACTGGTAAACATACAATACCAAAGCCCAAATGTATTAACTGTATGTAAATATTGACATCTCATGTTCAGCTCGGTGTATGTTTGAATAACATGTATTTCATTCCAAACTAAATATGCAGAGGTGAAAATGAAAAACGATATGTTTTGTTTATATTTGCCATTAAATGAATCATGAGATTTCAATTGATATTATGAATGGATGATTACACGGCAATGGAAGAACATTAAATGAATGAAATCACTTGTTTTGAAGTATGAATGCAAGTTTTTTCAGATTATACTGAGAGTACAGGCAAGGGGACTTTCGATCCTAACTACTTATATCAGTTTTCTTTCTGAAAACCAATAGCATGTTAAAATCACATATTAGGTGAAATCAATACTTTAATAGTCTCTTGAAGATCACTTTGTTAGTTTCATGTATAAATTTACAAAATATACATGCCTCTCTTTTGATAATCATTAACATTTTGACTGCAGGAATATATTTGTCTTCGTACTTAAGTCAATAGGAATCACATAAATTCAGTATTCACCGAGTCATTCTGCAGTGGCTCCTGTCATAAGCTAATGTCATACCGATGAAATCAACCCCCAGACCGATCAAACCTATTACATTATTTTCAATGACACATTATCACCCAGTTTGGGGTCGGTTTCACTTGCCTGTGACTGTAGGAATATTGTATAAATATCTCCAGGTACAATGCACATAATCAATGCTCGATCTTCCAGAAATGAGAGTATCCGAAGGAAGGATACGTTTTAATCTCCCTGTCAGAACAGATTTGATTCAACTACCTCAAACTTTATTACAGTTGGTTAGATATCGGCATATACGGTAAAAATATCCTGTTTCTTGATGTGCAATTTCATTTCCTTGTGGTTTAGAAGTAACAGTTCCATGCTCTTGATCTATTTTTCAAAAAAAGATTATCTTTTGTTTTTTCTGTCTAGCTTTGCTTTTTCATCTATCCCTCCCTTTATTCTTTCTATTTTTCCACTGACCATTTTCTTTCATTTATTTCTTTGTTTTTGTCTGTTATGATGCCATTATGCTATCCATACTACTGCTCTTATACCCCCAAATAAGATAATTCGTCCCCCATATGTCGTATTGTTTATTTATCTATTTATTCATTTATTGGGAATGGTAATTCAAGACCCTTCTACTCTAACTCCACAACCTACCACCACTCCACTGCCTCCTCTCTCTTTCTGAGAAACTGACACTTAATGTGCAATAACTCAAAGTATAAACCTTTAAGAAATATCTTCTTGCATTGCATCCCTCCCCCCCCAAAAAAAAAAAAAAAAAAAATCCCACACAAACTCATATTTAGTTTATATACATGTAGTAGCTGATCATGAGTGGCACTTACTTTCTTTCTTACTTACTTTAACAATTCTACTGCCTGCAAAAAGGACATAACAACCCCATATTGACCATAGTATTTACAGCCATCTTGCAGGCAGGAGATGATAGCTTTATTTATGTGGTGAGCCCCCCCGTTTTCTACCATGAAGAACAAGGGAATATTGATCAGAAAGCCTTTATTTTCCATTGTCAGCCTATGACGGTTAAGAGTGCCCTAATCAATAGATTTTAAAATGAAGGAGTGGACTGGAGGGGTTGGCTCAAGTAGATAGACTCTTATTGCGCACTTCCCCCTTTTCTCTGACAAATCAATCTATATCTAGGTATTCCTACATAACGTAAGGTATATCTACACTCCAGGCCATATTAATCATTGGGACTTCATCTGGATATGCTACATTTTGTAGGTCTGCAATGATGGTAGAAAATTGTTAATTGTGGACCTCCATTTCAAAAGTCATATTCACGATCAAAATTCAAATATAGTTGTGCGGCCTATATCACATTTCATTCTTGGATTACTCGGGTTAAGAAAATGATGTAGAAACAAATAATTACAATCAAATAGTAATACAGATGGAAATAACTTTGAAGGATTCTAAAGAAATTTTGCAAATTTTCTAATTCTTAAAGTGCTCATAATGGCTGAAGATGGTATGATTTTAGAATGCCCATTTGTTCAAGCTCCCCACCTCCATTTACTTTGGAATAATCTTTCCTAGAATACATTAATAGGACTTATGATTCCCTGTTGAATATTTTTATTTTTATTTTCAAAATTTACACACCATAACAAAACATGTATGAATCATCCACGGGACCCAAAACAGTGATAAAAATAGCCTAGACTTATTATCTGCTCACTCTTACTCTAGCATAACGCTTTCTGCATGATTAGGATTATCAATGTCCATTCCATGGGGTAGAACCATTATTGATTTCTTTTTCAACCTGGATTTACAACTCTGTCAGAAAAGAAGACACAACATCAATTCCTCAAGGTCACAGCAGACAGAATAATCATGAGGCTTAAGAAGAGAAGTCACCGGAGAAGATATAGGCCTACGAAGTGGAAAGTGTGGTAATAAAAGACACGGGGGGTGGGGGGGGGGAGGGGGGGGTACATGCTAAATGTGACATGTTAAATAAGCAATTAAAAGTCTGGAGGAGTGATAACCTTTTCCAAAAGCCTCATTTATATTCCCTCCTCCCCAGAATAACGATTAACAATTGTCAGATCATGGAGGTACCTCCATGGTAAGATCTAATATCATCAGTGTACCCAAATCATCAATATACAGTCAAACCTGGTGGGTGTTTCATAAAGCTGTTTGTAAGTTAAGAGCAACTTTAAGAACGACTGGTGATCCTTTCTTGAAGTAAATGGTATTGAATTGGCGATTGTTTAGCGCATATAAGTAGGGTTCACTAGTCTATCTTAAAGTCGCTCTTAATTTACAAACAGCCCCCAGCTTTTAGAAACCACTGGTATAGAAGGACCACCTGTGTATTAAGACCACAAGTTTGGTTTCTCTTGAATAATGTTCCCCATTGAAATTTGTATTAAATGAACCGTCTTTGAAGACCACCTTTTCATAAAAAATTATTTTACTTGTTTCCTTTACGAGGTTTTTATAGACAGATTTGACTGCACTGTAAAAACGCTGTCTAAAATTTAAAAAATGTCCTTTATAAAGCCTGTGACTCTAACAACAATTTTTTATTATTATTTGAATATTAATGAGTCAGAAAGAAGAGGATCGAGGGTATTTGAATTCCAGTTCATCGTGGCTTAGCCGTGAACCAGAATAGCCTGGTGGTTGAGTCGCTGCCCGGAAAGCAGTAGATGGCAGGTTCGAATCCCACTGGTTCCAATTTTTTCTGACTTATGATCATATGATTTTCATTACAGATCGAGCATACTGATCTTATGATTTTCATTTACAGATCGAGCATACTGATCTTAAACAAATAGGAGTAATGCCGAAAATTTGTTAACAATTTTTTTTATACTTTTAAACAATTATTTAAGAAATTAAAACAATTGTATAAAAAATTAAGCAATAGTTGTTAGAGTAACAGACTTGGGTCTTTTAAACATTGTTTAAAAATTAAACAACATCCAGGCTTACACAACATGCTTTAAATTTTTAACAGCATTTTTACAATGTGTCACTCAGAACTATTTTTGATTTATAGATATTTGAATGACAGCCATCCATTTCGAGAAAGAACCCTGGTTTAATCTCCATTAAACCTAATCCTTCATGCAACCTTACAAATGTATGTCCTCCTCTCATCACCATAATGACTCCTTTTAAAAAGGTGTGAAAGAAGTATGACGTCCACATACTCTATACATAATGCCACCAACAAAAAGATAGGGTGGATGAAGGATTTTGTCAAAATGAGAGCAAACATGCACATGTAGCAGGGACTCAGTTTAATAATTATGAGGGGAGCAATAAAAAGCTCTCCTAGAACTTTTAAGGAGAGCGGTAGAGGAGCACTGCAAAAAGCTCTTCTTCAACATACAAGGGGAGCGTTTTGTCCAATTAACAAAACGGATGGAGGAAATATATGTACTAAGTTACAATCAACAACCAAAGGAACATGTTATTGTCATTCTTGAAGTATAATTGTTTTACAATGTATTGTAATGAGATTGTGTGTTATAAAACCTGTTTGAGTGAGGTTTTGACTTTGGCTAAAAGTTAAGTCACTGACAATTTTTTTTTTTTCGGGGGCTCCATTTTAAATTTTTTGTCAAATTTCGGGGGCTATTTTTAAATGCTCTTTTCGTATTTTGAGAAATACCTGTTCACTTATTAATAATGAATTATATTACTTTTTGTTTGATATTTTATGATTTTTTAAGTTATGTTTTCATGCTTAGAATCTTGGATGTGGGTGTGTGTGTGCGTGTGTGTGTGACTGTGAGTTGGACTTGGATATAAATGAATTCAATATCTAATTTCTACTCCGTCTATTCCAGTACAATACCCTGTACTCGGCCATGTACATGTAATAAAGGCCCACATAACCTCGTTCGTAGGATGAGTGACATACCCTAACTTTTCCTGAAGTTCTTTGAAAACGCAGATCTCCATGAAAATTGCATTTCTCTCTGGGGGAGTCTAAATTTGGTGAGAATGTATTCATTAAGAACTTAAATATACATGACAATGAAGAAATCATCAAACTTTATTGGCAGTTTTGAATAATATACCTGAAATGTAAACTCTGTCTGAAACAGAAAATCACCATCATTGAGGCCTTTACTGAGCGAATTGTCCCCCAGAGCTCTGGCAGAGAGACAGAGCTCCGACTGGCTAGCTAGAACAAACGCCAATGCGTGCGCGAACCTGCCGCCGGCCTAGTAAAATAGATGGAGCTTTGTTTGATGATTTATTGTCTGATATTTACCTCATCCCCTAGAAAAAGAAAGCAAATGATTTTTAGTTATAATTAATAAATAAGGTAACTTATTATGGATGTTAATAGGCCGTTTTGAAAAGCAAAGCCGAATGACAACTCACCAATGCTAGGTTACTAGACTGTGGTATTTATTTCCTCTTTTATCACAGAATTGTGATATCTGTAGGGGAAACATGTGCATTCGAAATTGCACATGGTGGTAGTCATAATGGACCCCTTTACATGCAACTGTTTACCGGCCGTTGCGTTGATTTTTTTTCCATACCTGGTACCATGTGTATGGAAGTACGTGGTACAGAAAAAAAGACGCAAAATTTGAAACTGCGCTCCTCGCTATTTTCAAGGCTTATTCATGATTTTGAGTGTGGATTTTGGATGATTTTTAAATGGTAAGCGGAGCTCGTGCATATGGCGCTAGTGGGCCGTTGAGTTGTTATCACTCGCCAGTAATTCCGGGGGCGACATTCAGATTTCCACGCAGCTCAGCGATCGCGAGGCGCGCTATTAATCGCGCTACCTAAAATGGATTAAGGCGCGCATGTAGCGCGCGATCGCTCTCGCGCGCCTTAAAATCGAGTCCCTGATGTAGGCCCTTTTTGTTCTTATTGTTCCAGTAATGTATTAATTTGCTTTTTAGTCAAGATTTGTGTTGCACAAAATAGGTACATTATTTTGTCAGAAAACTAAAAAAAAAAAAAATTACACTTCAATTCTGTGGATATGCATAAACAATAAATTGGGTTTTAAAAATGGACACAAGTCCACCAACATACAACCAGCCCCCCCCCCCATAAAGATGAACAGAATGGATTAATTAATACATTAAAGGATTGGCAATAAAGAAATTAATGAAAAAATACAAAAGATAAATGAATAATTAAACAATGAACAATAAATTCATATCATGTGAATAAGAATTTTATTATAAAGAAATACAAAGGACCCCTCCCACCATCCCTACAATTATTCTTTCTTCATGATGTCTTGAGCTCATTGACAAGTGTGAAATGGAAGGTGATCAGATATCATCAACCATCACATTTCTCTCTCTCTTTGACACCCCTGATCAATGGCAAAACGCGCAGGTCAGACTAAAATTATCGACAGAAAAGTGAGAAAATGAACTCCATGGCAAATTTATTTGTTGATGTACAGGTGAATACTATTTTTATCACAATGGCAGGATAATACACTTAAATTGAATTGAAAAAAAAAAGAATACTCAATTGATCTCTAAATAAAGTCATCTTAGGAACAACCTCCAAAGGTGTGTGCCATTCTGATACCATCTTAGATCCATGGTGGCGCAAACCAATTCTTTGAGGGATCCACATTTAACAAGCCCTGCTTTTTAGTGCATTCCTCCATTTCCTCAACTTTTATTTCATCTAAAAGATATATATATATATATAAATAGCCTTGCAGATGTTTAATCGTATGATTATCATTGTTTATTGCTCATCAAAAAAAATTATCAATTTTCTTTGTATGGTCATATTGCTTACATAGTATATTCCCTTGTATTGATTTGTATGGTTATAATCTCATATTTGTGTATTAGTTGTTGAGTCGAAATGAAATAAAGGAAACTTGAAACCAATATTCATTATATAACACGAGGACATAACGAAACATATATAATTTAGATTGAAAAATAGAGCAATCAGGTGACAGAACCATTTCATCTTTTGCAGAATAGGGTTCCGATATCTCATTTAGTTGCCATAATATTGATAAAAATCAATATATAATTAAATCTCAGATGAAAAATATATTTCTCTTTTTTTCTCTTTATTTCTCTTATATGTAGTTTCTATTTCACTGCCTCTCAGTCTCTTTCGTTTCATCATTATCATCATCATCATCATCATCAACAAAACATCATAAACTAACATCATTCTCATTATCCTCACACTACTACAAAGTCAAACACAATCATGAACATTATCACCACCATTATCATCATCATTATCAACATCATCATCATCATCATCAACATCATCATCATCATCACCATCACCATCATCACCATCAACATCATCATCATCATCATCAACATCATCATCATCATCATCACCATCATCATCATCATCATCATCATCATCATCAACATCATCATCATCATCATCACCATCATCATCACCATCACCATCATCAACATCATCATCATCATCATCACCACCACCATCATCATCACCATCACCATCATCATCATCATCACCATCATCATCATTATCACCACCATCATCATCATCATCATCATCATCATCAACATCATCATCAACATCACCATCATCATCACCATCACCATCATCAACATAACCACCATCATCATCACTGTTACTTCATTACATATACCTTAATCACCATGGCAATCATCAGTATGATCATTATATCTATTATTCAGAAAATGCATCACAGAAATCTAAGTAAGATGTGAACATTGTTTTTTCAGATATTTGACAAAGGTTCCAACAAAAGTGCTTTAATGTTCAATTTACCAAATCACAGAATACAAGATTCGCAATAGTGTCAGTGCCTAAAAAATACTATCCAGCATTCGATTAAGTAGGCCAGTATCAACACTTCAAACAATCTGATGTTGTTATCATTCTTGTAGTTGTCATTGTAAATGGTGCTTCAACAGGCTTTTGTACTGTGCACCAACAGCTGCAGCTATCTTACCTTGCTGCTATAGAGTCAAATTTGTTTAATATAAAAGTAATCCTCTGTAAACATTTTCCTTCAGCAAGAAATTTATCCAAAATTGTGCTGCACTCAACCAAGGTGACGTAAATGGGTACCCGGCAGGATTAATTCCTTGAATGCACCAAGCGCCTTTAGCAGCTGGAGCTGCAACCGGGTAACATATAGTGCGCCATTGAATAGGAAACTAGATAATTGGCGCCTCATAAATATTATTATTTATTATTATTATAAAAAAGTAAAGTGGCAATGTTCCAAACAAACTATGTGAAGGGATGTTTGAGATCAGTTTTCCAATTTGAAAGCAGCCCTGAAGCACTTTCCATATTTGACACTTTCTTCTATCATGTCACAAGACACCACCATACTGATGAATAAAAGTTTATAAACAAAAAGTAACTGATAGGGGTCAGTGATTATAAAAAGGTGTAAACTCCCACTACTTGCTAAATTTATGTATTCTGATTTGGGCATCCCTCTGAAATGTTTGTCTCCAATTACTGAATCATTGCAAAGTTGTGACCTATGGACCTATACAGAATGCGTAAAAGTTTGCTTCTTAGGCTTAGAGGCATGATGAGTGAATACTATACCCCCCCCAAAAAAATATATATAATCTTGAAGAAGCTACGGTAGTAAAATTACAAATAAAACATTTTTACATCAACATGATAAATATTAATATTATCTTTATAATTATTATCATCATTACCACAATCATAAGGAGTGGTACAACAGTATAATGATAGAAAAGACAAATTACATCGCTATTGCTATCCCTCTGTACCACCACCATTACCATAACTTTTATTATGGTACATCATTGCAAAAGGCATCAAGATAATGCCACCACTATCATCAACATTACTACCATTACCATCATCGCCACATTACCATCAGTAGCATACTTCTTATCATCATCACCATCATCAATCATCATCATCATCACCACCATCATCATCATCGACATCAACATCATCATCATCATCATCATCAACACCACCACCATTACCATCATTATTATCACCACTATTGTCATCATCACCATCATCACCACCATCACCACCACTACCACCACCATCAACATCATCATCATCATCACCATCACCACCATCACCACCACCACCATCATCATCATCATCACCACCACCATCACTACCATCATCATCATCATCATCATCACCACCATCACTACCATCATCATCATCATCATCATCAACACCATCACCAGTGCCATCAGGGACAAAATCCCCATCTTCCATCTTAGTCAATACCCCCTTCAGCTTGCAAGTCAAAACATAATATCCATTGTCAACTTCAGATCCCAAGTGTTACAATGCCACGGAGCAAAGTGACACAATTACCCTGCGGCAAGTACACTCCCTTCCAGAACAGCCGATATCGACTGAAGTCAACGAGACAGCGTGTTCATTTCTAAGCATTTAACCCCCCTTGAGGCGGTGGCCGTGTCACAGTTTGAAGCTGTGATGACCAGCATTGCGAGCATTGGGGACACTTAGCGGGAAGGTGAAGGATGAAAATATCTAACAAGGGAATGATTAAGAGGAAAGATGGGCGGTAGATCATTGGGGATCAGGAGGGAAAAGGAATTCTCATGGTGACTTATTTCTCTCTTTTTCTATCAGATATTTTTCGTAACCCATTGCTTATGTAATCTGGGTGGTCGCTGTATATACCAGGGGCCCATCTTACAAAGAGTTACGATAGATCCAATCAACCTCAACTGTATGGAAATCCATTGATGTCATAATATTTTCTACAAAAACTGAAAAATGTCCTTTGTACACACAGAGAAGCACACAGAGAATTTTCAAGAAATCAATGAAGGTATGAATTTACAGAATATCCAGAAAATATTTCAAGCAAAACATGCAGTTTAGGTGTTGATGTTGCTGGCTTGCCATAGTTATGGTTGATTGGATCAATTGCAAATCTTTGAAAGACAGGAACCAGTACTCCATTATTATCTCAGAATATACATTAGTCAATGGTTTAACATATATGTACATGATGGTGATATACAGGTATTCAAACTTAAAAGTATTATCATTCACTTGATGTAACAAAAGATCAATGTAGATATTAAATGCATTGCTCGAAGACATAAGTGCTGTGTCAGGTATCAAACCCCAACCTCCAGTCATACACCTCAAACAAATGCAAATTCTACTGTAAAATACCCCTCCCTTTCTCCATCCCCCTCCCCCATCCCCCCCCCTGTCCACATCCCCCTCCTTCCTCCCTTTCCCCCCTCCTCTGGACAGATACATGCAGTGACATACTTTACCATTGGCTTCTGTTGATGGATACACAAGTATGAAACTCTATCTCTCTTGTGACTTCCTCAACTCTCGTCCTACTTCTCAAGCAATGCCTTATCGGAAAGTGTAGGCATGTGACAGGTTTCAACGTCCAAAGGGGGAACCATTCTTCCCCGATATTCATATGCTACATGTACAAAACAGAATCTACCAACATTTTCATTTCTCCTGTATCATAATCATTTTCAATATATTTTCAATACAGGGATTCAGTTTACATTTCAAGAAATATTCATATAAATACATCACATCATAAATGTAAATGAGGGGGGACGAGAGGTAACAACTTTGTACAGCTATTTCTTATAAATAATTTGGGGCCCTTTTTAAGACAGATTGTTGTCATTAAAAATGTATCATACTAGTAATAGATGTTAAAAGCTACATGTACATGTACTATCAAAGTCTCATTAGCTGAGAGCAACTTTTTTGTTCCATCTTTTGCACTTGATACTGAGAATGATATTTATGACATTTTATTTGTAAAACTTGTTCCAATCTATTATCAAGGTTGATGTGCACTTCAAGTTCAGCCAAGCAATGGCCGGGGTATGGTATAACTGAAATGCATCACCAATTGAAAAGGGAGATGGGGCCCCAAGTCCCTGCTCAGAATATATACAGCATTCAAGTCAGAAACTTTTTATCACCGCTCTCTCTCCCAGGGTTTTCCCCCATGTTTCTACATCTGTCTAATGACATCATGACTGACATGCTCTAGAATACTATCTCATACAAAGTGATACAAGATTGAGTAATGTTAATGGAAGTCAGAAAGAGTGCTTGTTTATCAAGTCAACACAAGGTTTTAAGATGATAACAGGTTTGAATAATATAATTAATGTTGATGATGATGATGATAATGATGATAATGAGGATAATAATGATGATAATAATAATAATAGAAAGTCAATAGGGGCCTAAGCTTTCGATCCTAGCAGAATCTTCGAAGATTCTGCTAGGATCGAAAGCTTAGGCCCCTATTGACTTTCTAATTTACTCCATTGGCTCTCTTTTATTAGATAAGCCGTTTTCAGCAGCTTCTTTTTGCCAATAATAATAATAATAATAATATATGTAATAATAATAATAATAATGAACATTTTGATAATAATAATATCTGTATTTACATAGTGATTTTTGCCTGAGGATAAATACTGATATAGATTATATACCTTAAAAGAAAACCCCCCAAAATAAATTAAATAAACCAAAATAGAATTAGAAATTATGCTAAGAATACCAATTTTCCACTATCGTATTACCCTAAACAGAATCTAGGTTAAAATACAGAAACAAAACCCACAATCATAATGAATTTCTTCATGCGGTTTGAGAATTGATAGCAGAAGCATGATGTCTGATGCATCAGCAAGTCAATTGCAAGGCTATGCATGGATGGACGGCTCACAAAACTAATATGGTTCATTTCCTGAAAACGTGAGCAACATATACCCTTTTTACACAGGCTAAAATTTCCTTAACCCCGTACTATAGGTGGGGCTAAATGGCAATTTAGCCCCACCTATAGTACGGGGTTAAGCTTAGCCCACTTTCTTTTTACACAGCATTTTTGCAAAGTGGGCTAACCCCACCTTTAGTACGGGATTATTTGGCCCTGCAAAAAAGCAGGGTTATCCCAGCAATTGCGGTGCTAAGAGCGATAGTACGGGGTTAAGATCGCTAGTGTAAAACGAAAGTGGGCTAAGCTTAACCCCGTACTATATAGTACGGGGTTAAGGAAATTTTAGCGTGTGTAAAAAGGTACGAGTGAAGTACTTGTACTACGAATGATCGACAAAAACCACTAGTCCGGGGTTAGCGAGTTTCGTGTGTGAAAAGCAAGCATTCCTTATCCGGGGTTAGCGATAACAATTTGGCATGTGTGAAAAGGAAAAAAAAATAGTACGGGGTTAAGGATAGTACGGGGTTAGCGATAGTCCGGGGTTAAGAAAATCCTGTGTAAAAAGGGTAATATTTTAATATCCACTATCAAGTGATTAGTCTGTGTATTTATTTAGTTTTGGATCAAATTTCCTACATTTCTATAGATTTACACAATGATTATAACCTGTTCCTACATGTTTAACAGGGTACAATAATATACCAATCATCAAATCAAATCTCTGGGCAGTATTAAGAGTATATGAGATTTATCAAAAGAAGTGAAATAATGAATTTTATTGGCTTCTTAAAACTTTTTTCTTTAATAAATTGAATTATGAAAACTTCTTAATTCCCCTTGAAGCGTCAGTACAAACAATGAATGTTCAGTATTATGGCAAAAATGATGGAAAGTATACATTTTCATATGTATTTGCTTGTAGGTACTTTATTCATGTAGACATTGGTTATACAAACAGTGCTTAACAAAACTTTTCCTATCAAGTACCATTCTAAGTTTCATTTATTAAAGACATCAAGCTTAATAACCCTATGAGAATGTCATTTAATGCAAGCGCAATTGATGTTATCATTACAAGCTCTACAAAATGAGACAGGTTGATTAATTGTGCAATTAGGAGCGAAATTAAATCTACTCATACATGTACCTATCTCTCCCCGTTTCTTTCTTTCTCTCTCTCTCTCTCTCTCTCTCTGTCCGTTCCTCTTCATTTGTCCTTCTATGTCTCCCTCTTTCCCTCTATGTATCTTTCATAAATATTACTCCAACCCCACTCCTCACCCTCCCCCACCTCCCTATCCCCCTCCTTCTTCCCTTTCTTTTTCGCTCCCCCACCCCAGACTCCATTTCTATAAGTTTTGCATATCTCTGTCACTCTCTTTCTCTCTGTCATATCTTTCATACTATATTACCCTACCCCTACCCCCACTCCTCACCCTCCCCCTACCCTCCCTCCCTTCCTCCCCTCCATTACTCCCATCCTCTCTTGCGCCCCTCCCCCTCAACTCCCCTTCGCCCCATCCCCTCTCTTCCTTTTTTCCTTTAGCTCTGTCTGGGCCACTAAAAGATTGAAAGCCAATGCAAGTAGATGAAAAGGTCAGCTGATAAAATGAAAGTGGATTTAATAATATTTACAATCAGATAACAGCTCTGTATGATGATTGACTTTCCACACATCATGGGCCTCAACGTATCTCCATGTTCACATTAACTCACTTTAAAAGACTGGTAGCAGATGCAGAATGCAACCCCCCCCCCCCCCAGACTGGTAGCAGATGCAGAAAGCAACTCCCTCCCCCCCCCCCCCCGAGACTGGTAGCAGATGCAGAAAGCAACCCCTCCCCCCTGAGACTGGTAGCAGATGCAGAAAGCAACACCCCCCCCCCTTTGATGAATCTTCATGTTCACATCTACTCACTTAAAAAGACTGGTGGCAGATGCGAAAAGCACCCCCCCCCCCCCCCGGACTTAGCTTAAGAGCTGGAATTCTGCCCCCTTCAAACATCTGACATCCCCTGGAAAAGGCCCCCTTCAACTCCCTTCATATGGTACTTACCCCTTTCCCACCACCAATATGCCACTTAATGGGAGTTGCACCAAAAAGGGGTTCCTGAATGGCACCATTGGTAAAACACACACCGTTGTTTGCATTAGAAAATTCATCTTTGATTTTCAACGAGAATGTTCAAAATTACGTTTCTAAATTATATAGTATGTGTACTTGGCAACTTTTAATGCCTTTTATGTCCCCCCCCCCCAAGAAAAAAAAGGGGGGGAATGGAGAGATCTGACATTATTGAAAAGGTAACATGGCAAGATAACATATTGGAGACCTATCACGTGGTGATAAGAGGCTAAATATCCAATTAAATTTCAAACGAGAGCCCCTCAACAGAGTTGCAAATTAATCAAATCACTATAAAGTGTTCTAGCGGACTCATTAAGTGGCGATTCCTTTTGCAGACGGCATGGAATGCTGGCTTGGAATATCCAGATGGTTTCTTATTGCTGCAATCATCACATCATGTTAACTGCTATGTTGGAATGTACGGATTAATTTATTTTAGATGTACCTGCCCTTTGGATGAGGAAAAGGGCAACAAAAAGTATATTTAAAAAAGAATGAAATACCATATAAAGAAAATGATCAATATTATAGATGAATGTTCCACTTATATAGGATAAGATATTTCACATTCATGAAAAAAAAGAAAAGAAAAAAAGGAACCCCAGCTGATTGCTGTATTCATTTTGGTCAATATTTCTGTGTAGTCCCACACATTCAGCTTACAGTGCTTGTAAACTCTCAGGAGTAGGATTTGATCAATATCATATAATTTGGGTGATTCCTTTGACATATTATAAGGCAAACAAAAAATTTAAGGTGCATTTAATTTTTTTCAATCCCAATTTAGTGAATCAAACCATTTTGTCTCTTCTTTCCATTCAAAACACTCTGTCTGAGAGGAAGAAATAACTCTTTGGAATTTACATTTGCTTCCCATTCAACTGAAAGTTTGGAGATCGGGTTAATGCATGCAAGACCTTTTATTCATGAGAAATTATTCACTCAACCATCGTGTGTCAGGTTATGAATATTTCATTGATCTTCTCAATGAAAAATAGATGATTTTCTTGGAGAGGGATCCGGCCAGACATCACGCACAGTATCATTGCCATGCAACACAACCCATCACATCCATATCGGATTGTAACCAAGAATAAACAGCTTTTTCACTTTTTTAAAGTGATTTCTCATCCAGTTTTAATCATTTAGGATTGCGGTTCTACATTATCAACCCCCTTTATGCTTCAAATATGTCTTTGCAGAATATCAGACTGAAATTTAAAAAAAAAATGATATTCTACCCCCCCCCCCCCCTATCCACCCCTGTACTCATACAGATCATGTTGAATACAGTGTGGTTAGGCACATATATTCATACTTGCTCATATCATCTAAAAAAATACTAGGTATTTTGACATTGAGTACATGGCCTATACTCGTGATATCCCCCCCCCCCTTAAAAAAACACAAACAAACAAAAAATGACAGAAGATAAAGAAATAAATATGAATGAAATAATTTTCAACAAGTTATGTATACCCAACTTCACTTGTTTCAGGCAGTTGGAAAGTGCAGGCATATTTTGTATATCCAATTCTAATCTATGGGTTTGGGTATATGGGAATATGCCTGGCGATAGCAAAATGCATGCACTCTACTCGTATAGTCGATATAGGCCTACCTCATCCTAGTTGAAGTACCTCTAAATTAAATTTCTTGACTCCTTACAGAGCAACCCTTGACGATCATGTAGCCATTAGCTATTTACAGTAGCCCATTTGTGATTGTTTGTGTTTGATGCACAGATTGTTGGGAAGTGAAACAAAATTATGGAAAATTATTGCCCCCGAGGTCATTACGGGATAAATGCCATCACCTGCCTCCGTTATGTGGGATTATGGAAGCATATTGCAAAATGGAGATGACAATGTAGGCAAAGCTTAGCCTCTTTCTTTCTTTATATACTATGAAATCAATACTCAATCATGTTTTTTTTTAATTCTTCCAGAGACGTAGGGACTTCTTAACCCATTAAATTTTTACAAAGGTAAAAGAATTGAGTATAGCATCTAAGCAGAGTCAAAGCCTGATATAACCATATAACGTTTTGGTGAGAGATACTTTGTAAGTGGTTAATATTGCAATTTGCATATTAAAAAATTAGGTCATCACTCATCTCCGAATGCTTTTTTCCTACTCCGCATTCTCAATTTGGTCTACCTTTTCGCTATCTCTACCTTTTATCTACCCTCTTTCTATTTTTTTTTCTTGCGTAACATAGCACATGTAGTAGTGATCAAATTCTGTTAATCTACTTAAATCATTTGTAGAAAGATACATGCATGAAGAAGCAATACATATTTTCGCTCCGAATCAAATTTCAACCAAATTCCTGAAAACCATGTGTGACCATAAGTTAAACATAGAATCATAAATTATCCACTTTGTTAAATAAAGTTGTGAAAATGGTGCCGGGTAAAATTTAGTATCATTCACCTGTCATTGCTGTACCTTTATGCAATTAGTATATTATGTTCAGTGGAAACACCCCTTGGATCTTTACACCATCCAGGCAAAAGAACAAGGGCAAAAAGCATCTATGTTTGCACTGGCTTTCATAAAGCATAAACTTGACACTAAAGCAAGCATGCTTAAAGCCTCTCATGTCTACCCAGGTCTCGTTATCTGGAAATCAGTTGATCCTCAAATTGACACGACAGAGGGGGGGAGAAAGTGCCGTCCAGATATATTACGGCGAGCTATTGATCGGAGTCACTGCAGCTCGTAATCGTGTAATCATAATCAGGATTTCTACCTGTCAAACACTGCGTAGCCGAGCATTAGATGGAGGGTCCTTTCCCACTGACAGGGTTTGTTTTCCCTTCAGCAACTGAAAATATGACATCGAAACTTTTTGATTTGGTGTTATGAGAACGAGAGATACATTGGATTTACATGTTGCCAGCATTAACCCCTAATAACCATGATGATAAAAACGATAATACTAATATGCAAGACTTCTGCATGTATAGCACTTCATAATACAATGTTTGTAAGTGCTGCATACTACATTGTAAAAACTGTGGTGTTAAAACTGACACCAGTGGGTGTTAATAGAGGACCACACCCTTTGGTGTTAAAACTACACCCTAGAGATTGAATATAACACCAAAGAGTGTACATGTAACAACCAAAGGTGTTGCAATAACACCTATAGGTGCTAAACTAACACTGTCAATTTAACACCGGTGTAAAATAACTGGTGTGGTCCTCTATGTACACCGGTTAACACCGCAGTTTTTGCTGTGTATTATCCCCACTTAAGCTCTTGGCTAACCTGATCAGGTGCTTGGGCAGTCACGGAATTCCTTCCTACCATATCCTTACTTACTACACCTGGATAAAGAGTGGCAAAGTTATTACCTGACAACGATCATGAATGTACATGTACTGGTGAAATAAGCAGCACTCTCCCAATAAAGTGAGTCACAAACTGGGGTTCCTTCATAGACCAATGTGCTATTATAGTCCAACTATTAAAGTATAAATCAATTAAAATATAATTGTTGAATTCTAATAATCAATTACATGGAAGAGCTGAGCACTAACGCACATTGGGGAAAAATCCTATTCTTTATTTCTTTTCATTCTATTTCCAAGCCCAAATCCTATTTTGGTTTCAGATTTGAAAAAACTAAAAATATGCGTTAAAGAAGTTTTCAAAAATCCTATTAAATGAAAATAAATTCCATTGAGTCATTTCCGTTTAAAATCCTACTGGTTGGCAAGGCTGACATTGTCATTTTTACCAAGAAGCATAGAAGAATTTGTTTGTTCCTTTTATAGCGGGATATTGTAGTAAAGACGCAGTAAACAAATTGCATAAAATTATTCTAACTAAACATAAAACTGCATGATCAAAATGATGCATTTTGGGTATAAAAATGATACCATGTGATCATGTCACTTTGGCTTTAAAGTACAAGTAGGTCACAGAAAAAAGATCCCTGACCCACATCCTCTTTAGAAGAAAGAAAAAAATTAAAGGCTTTTCAACAATACGCTTTCTCCTCCCTGGCCATCTTAGCAAGAAATCTTGCACCAGATTAGATGAATTCTGTCTATTTAAAGACGTGAGCTCTTTGCGGTTGGTGACATCCTTTCAGTTTATAGAATTATTTGCAGAGATTTCCACGTGTTCTATTTGTAAGCATGAGGCATGGAAATTTACCACTGCCAGGAGCAGAGTGTGTTCCTGCCAGAACAACCCAGAAGTTCACGACTCCTACATCTTTCTCCTGACATTCATTTTCATCCAATGTTTACATATTGTAGGCCTATGTTCATTTGTCCATCTAACAGGATATCACCATATGAAATAATTTGAAATGTAGGGGGAGAAAAGCATGTGGGCCAAAAAGGTGATTACCTCATCTTCAAATTGAAAGTCGACAGGCCTTTTAGCAATGTATTTTCCTTTTTTTGCAGACAGGATATCTTGCGCAATAATATCTATTTTAAGATGTGACTGAGAGCTTCTGTTAGTACATGTGTCATCGCTATCATTTCTAGAATTCCAAGCAGAGCTGGTTTGCTGACTTTCTATTTGTACACACTGAGCATATTCTTGCAAGCATATGGACCGAAAATATGATTCAAATTTCCACTGCAAATTTATGGCACATTGTATTGGCACATTGTATAAATGTGCAAAAGAAATTTCGGGTATTTTACCTCCTACACAAGTTCTCATATCTAAAAAAAAGAAGGAAATTTTGTGATCTGGGCCGATGTGAATCCCCATCTGTCAACTTTCGCTCTCTTCACATAACCACCGATCATATAACCCGCTGTCTTCCACAATTGACCATGTCTTCAAGATTGAGCCTCTCGCATCAATATCACGCTACATTAGCAACCATAACATGGCTAAGATGCCAACAAATCTCTGAACAATCTCCCTATGTGTATGCAATGCCTCGCAGGGGTGTCCAATAAAACCTTGTAACTCAAATTTGAGAAAGTTGAGTGCAGCTCTGAAAAGCTGTATATTTTAACATTATAGCAAAGGTGGCAACCTCAATTCTTGTCTGAAAACAGTCTCCTCATTTCTGTAGAGAACTTTTTTTAGGCAAAAGTAGGTAGCAACTTTAGCCAAAACACTAAAATCAAGGTTTTTCATGAGCAGTCCTGAAAAAAGGTAAAATTTTGAGATACAAGGTTTTAACACCCCAGCAAAGTAAAGGTTGCTGGCCTTGGGAAAGTTTTTGAGATGTGATATTTGTGTAACAGCTCATATAGATCAAACGTTATTCATAATCAATCTGACACATTTATATCCTTTATTATGTTCCACTGCAGGCCTACAAGTAATTATCTCAGATTGTACTATATTAAGTATTAAATTACTGATAGTAAACATACCATCACTAAAATGAACTTTTTGTGCATTTCAACGTTTTTTAATATAGAACTGAGAGGCCTTCATCAGATCAGTTTTGCAATTTGACAAGGCCTCACAAATCAATTCATTTTTATTGGCTGAAATGAGACTAGCCTGCAATGAAGAGAGTCTGAAAGATCTGGGTAGCCATGCAATTAAGTTGCATTTGCCTCTAATGCGAGGATAGTCTTCATTCAGCTTCTCGACAAAAAAAATCACGTCAAGCACGGGCCTTGTCTAAAAACTAGATCAGTTTGGATTCAAAGACTAAATCGGATTTCTGAAGTTGTGCATTGGTACAGACGTACCAGTCGAGTCTCATTACCATAGACCAACACGTATGTCATCCAAGCACACAACATCTAGATTAGCCTGGATTGAAAGGCTAAGTCGGCTTTACACCCAATAGTCTTTTAAAAGCCTCGGACAAATCCATGTCTGTCAAATGAAGCGTCCTACACTGGCTTGATGGGAATACTACAGATCAGCCATGATATCATTTGCAATCAATCCGGTGGATTTACAATATGGTACGCCATCTATCGGTTGCAGCGAACAGGCTATATTTCAAACTTTGGGGTTGACATCGCACAGGCAGCGCACAGAGCTCGTGTACTGTAATATGTGACTTTGATGCTTCAAAAATGAAAACCATATGGCAGGAATTCACCAAAACGGTCTAAATTTCGCACAGAAATATGCGGGCAAATTTCTCTCCCACCTCCTGGACCCTAGTAAACAGCATATCCGGTCGAGCCGCGTCGGCAAGCGCTGAATTATTGCATGCATGCATGCACTTTAGTACTAGCGCCCGCAACAGATGCCGACATTTTCCCATGAGGCCTTGCGAATTTTCGGCCTGTCCGCTGCAACTGATAGATGGCGCATCGTATTGTGAATCCACCGAATTGCAATACATCACTGCAATAGTCAGGGGTCCATTGCAAAATGAGTTGGAATTAAGGGGGGGGGGGAATTACACTGGTGCTCAGAGCGAATTTGTCTCTGAAATGCCCAAACGAGCCTAGTAAATTAAAAAAGAGCCCCTGAAAATTCCCATTCACTGCAATATTAAAGCTTAACCAATGTAGAAGACTAATAGGCAATCGGTTATGAAAAGTAGCCCCTGAAAATGAAAAATAAATAAATAATTTTTTGCCTCTTTGGAATCAAATACAAGCCCCAACATAAAGCTCAACATGCTTTTCATGCACTCAAAAGAGTCTAATAAGGACTTATTTTTTTTTAAAGTTAGATTTCTATAGTTGCATTCCAAATTATCTCTTTCTGCATCTGGCCCCTGATTGTGGCCATTACTTGTGTATTACAGACTCTTTAAAACCTCATTTTAGCGAAAATCTCTCAAAAATATTCAGTTGTAACTTCAATTAAAAAATTGAGTGCCTGGAGTGGCCCCCCATTACAGAGTGGTGAAGTGGGTTCTATTTGGATGCGTTTCATATCACCTCTTCATAACGAAGCACTCCTGATCGGTCATACAATCCACAAATAAAGCACGCCTAGGACACATGAATGTGACTATGATATGGAGTGCGCTCTGACTGCATATACAATTCACTTTCATGACATGCAATGGACATGTTCTTGCATGCTGATGAGACCAGCGAATGACTTTATAATGCATCACATTATAGTGCCACTGGGGAGAAGTGATTTTCAAAGAGAGGGAATATAGCTTTTATTTGAATGGTATTAATACTAGCTTGTCAGTGAAAAGGCACCCCCCCCCCCAAGTAAATAAAATAAAATAGATTTTAAAAATATTAAAAAAATAAAAGTTTTTGAATTGCAAGAGATCTCTACTTACTGGGCTAAAGAAAAAAAATAAAAATCTGAAAAGGGGCCGAAATGGGGGAAAAGGCCCATGCACAGAAATTTGGCATTATCCTCTCATTTTACCAGCCTTGAAGAACAGAAACATACAGAGTATGAACAGGGCAGCATTATTTGAGAAAAAATCACCCCCACACCCACACACACACCATGCACATGAAACTACAAGTACTATCAATTAATTCAATTTACAACATCATCCACAATCCTGGACTATCTGATATTCTAGAGGAAAAAATAGCAATATAAAAATAAATAATTATTTGACTAACAATATCCATAATCTAAATGAGATGTGAAACTACTGGTTATAGCATATATGCTATAGGTAGAATGACTTTGCATATATAAGAAACAAAGGGTAGTCTTTAAAAGCCAAATCAATTCATGCAATCTATGTTAATCGAACCACTAATAACTCTCTGAATTCACAGTTAATTGTGGTCTTAAGATCACCTTCAAAGATTGACATGGTTTGTAAAAGCAGTCAAATGTTGTGAAACAATGGGAACTACGTGTGGCTGAAAATCAAACTGTTGAGAAAAAAAAATTGCCAACACAAATAAGTACACATGGGCACGTGATAAAGAGAAAAGTCCCCATTAATGGGAAAATTTCTTTCTTGCTTTGCTATCAACTCAGCAAATTTAACATTTTCAAACAAAAATTAGTTGGCACATATTGTGGTAATTTGTCGAATTATGTATTCAGTATTCACTGCTATAATCACACCTGAAATTCAAATTTCAAGAAAGTCATTTGCTAAAACTATAACTGGCAACCTATCAACAAGACTCACTTCCATGTGTTACAAAACTGGTTGAAAATTCTTAAATTTGTGAAAAAAATATTTCCACTGACTCAAAAAATAGGGTCATGGCAAAAAGGACCTAATAACCAAAGTTTGTTAACCTCAATTTGATACCGATGTTTGAGCTCGCCGCTGAAGCAGATCTATTATTTAGGGTATTTTCTCTTCACTTTGCATGTTGAATTATGCATGTCATTATCTTTGCTTGGTCCAACACCGCTAATGAAATGCAAGCAAAGATGTATTAACGACATGAGCAAATACACTGTCCAGTCTAAACCCGCTTTTAGGAAGATAATTGCAACAATGTATGTAAACATAGATCCTGTAGTCAGTGCTGGTGTTATTGCAGTATGAAAGGGTTTACTTTTTAATACTTACAGCACATGTAGCTTCAAAACAGAAACCATTACTCGCTTAAAAACAGTAACGATTGCTGCACATGAGTTAATTGAAAATGTTTTTCTCTTGAAATGAATCATCACCCATCAACTCAAATGTATGCAAATTGTACTGAAAGCTTTTTAGCCTTCAGCTGCATTGTCTTATGTACACTTACATAAAAATCATCCCTTTGCCTTTTAAACAAATTATTGAATTAAAGTTCAGTCACAATTTTTGAAAACTCACACGTAATTCATTGCGCACTCCTTATTTATCTAAATAATGTGGGCACACTTCTGGATATTACCCTCTCTTAATGAAATACTCTAGATCGTCCCTTGACCAAGGACATATCAACAACATCAAATATCTAGGGAATATAAATTAAAGCATATGTACATAATTACAGTATAATAAATCAAACCATATTCTAAAAAGAAAGGTATGTGAATGTATTATACCAGTATATCTATGCTTTCCCATTTTCCACCTTAGTATAAAAACATATCTCTTACATAAATTGTCTTCTGTTCAATCTTCTATGGTCATTAAAGCTCAAAGCCTACCAATAATATCCAGCTCGTTTTAATCAACTCAAACACCTCAGATTTATTGGACATCTTCAACATCTCAACAAAATGTCAACGCAGCAGACATCCTCAACGAGCTCTCGAAGACGGACGGTTAACGAGTGTTTCATTGAGCTCCAATGTTCAAAATTAAACTTTCCCTTCCAATATTAACCAAGAGACACTGAGGTCTGAAACAAGGTAAATTCATGCGGTTACTTGCAGAGATTGCATTTGCACTAATTTGCAATCAATTGCTTGCAAGTTGCAACAATCAATCTCCAATTCGAAATTAATAAATTTGCAAATGATCATTTGAATACAAATTTGCTCAACATCGGTCATTGCAAACCAATCTGTTTCATGAAATAATCAACAAAATACTGTACAGGCCAATAAAGCATAAAGTTGCTTATTATCATCATCATCATCACCATCCTCACCATCACAATCATTATCAGCAGCAGCAGCATCATCATCCTCACTATCACCATCATCATCACCAACATCATCATCATCATCATCATCACCACCACCACCATCACTATCATCATCACCATCATCATCACCAACATCATCACCATCATCATCATCATCATCACCACCATCACCACCACCATCACTATCATCAACATCATCATCATCATCACCATCCTCACCATCACAATCATTATCAGCAGCAGCATCATCATCCTCACTATCAGCATCATCATCACCAACACTATCACCATCATCATCACCACCACCACCACCATCACCATCACTATCATCATCATCACTATCATCACCACAATCATCATTATTCTCACCATCACAATCATCATCATAATTTCAGTCAGCATATTCCCTCCTGAGCATTCTCCTCATTCAGAGAATCCAGAACGACCTATTGTTTAATATGGTTTTGTTTTCTTGTGTACAGCAATGACAATGTAAACTATACTTTAGCGGGAATTTCAGTTATGCTTCTAGGATGATGTATTAAACATTGTTAGGAGTTTGTGCATGCCTTTTATTTATATAAAAAGACAAAATCTGAGCAAAGTTTTATAATCATATTTTTCCACTTTTTTCCCTCTCGTAAACTTAATCATTTGGAATTGCTTTAAAAGTGGGCAAATGGTGGTTATAAAGTGACATTTTCTTTCAATTATTTGTTTTTTTTCTAATAATTTTGTTGTTTAATTGACTATTTTCCAGATGGCAAGGGCATTAAAGCTTCCTTTACATGTAGCATATCCTGGGCCCATAACACAAAGCTTAGCAATGATCATAGAACATTTTTCTACGATTGATTGCATTGACTACAATGTACAATCAATCATGAAAATCAAGCGTACGATTAATTGCTAACCTTTGTATTACGGGACCCTGGACACCTTTGGAAACTATATATCAGAAAGCACTTCCAGTTGGTATCCTCTCTAGGTTCAGCACCATTAGCCCAAGTTTATCAGTCCCAAGATACTCAAAGGCCAAGACAGAGGCTCCCAAAACAATGATTTTTATTCTTTATAAACATAAGATGTTGAAATCATTTCAAGACTTATCAGAAAGCACTTTAGGGGTTCATGTTCTTTATCATGGGAGAATCCCCACTAGTTTATGTTTAATCCAATCTATATAGATAAACATCAAGCTTATAGCAACTCAGACAATAGGCGGTGCTGCTCCAGCCGAGTTTGCTCAATCTCGATATTTAGCCAGATCAGCCCTCTTCACGATCAATCTCAAGATTCAAGAAACGCCATCTCCACCAGCGCAAGAAGAGCAATTCGCGCTCAAGCAGGGCATCAATGCATTATGGAGTGACGCCATCAATAAATAATCCCGAGTGTGTCTGCACCTGCGAATTAGCGGGATAATTCATAAATAGCGTGCTTTTTTGCAAATAATCCTTTTTTTGACTTGGGATTGCCATCTTAAGATTAATCCAGCGAACTATCCCAATGATTGCATCTCCATTACAATAGTCTCGAGATTGTTCAGATCGGGATAATTTGCCAAATCAGAAATAGCGCGATCATTTGAAAACTCTGGCTGGTGTAGACGGACCTAGAGAGTCTAAAATGACATATTCAGTGGTTCAGTGGTTTCAGGTCAGTTCTCATTAGCCTAAGTTTAACACAATCTGTAGCTTAGCAACCAAGTTTTGATTTTATTATGATACATGTAGGCTAGAAGGTTGATAAACTTTTCAGAACTTATCAGGTCATATCCTTTTACATGTAGGTCCATTCTCGTTATCCAAAATTCAATACAAGACGTAAACACAAAGCCTTACACCCAAAGATAGATAAACTTTTTAACGCTTTATCAGCTAGCACTTCCAGGTCATATCATTTTTATGTCCAAGTTTAATACAATCTAGAGACAAACACCAAGCTTAGCAACAAGGTTGATAAACTTCTCAAAACTTTCTCAACACTTATCAGATACCACTTCCAGTCCATATCCTATTTAGGTCCATTCTCATTAGCCCAAGTTTGATATTTATCTTGAGGTATACATCAAGTTAATCAACAAAAGACAATGACATTTACAGGATGGAGTATACAGACAAAATTCCTACCAGGTACCCATTACCTCACCTGGGTTGAGTGCAGCACAGTTTGGATAAATTTCTTGAAGGAAAATACGCCATGGCTTGGAATCGAACCCACATCCCTCATATTGAGAGCCGCGTCATGACCACAAGACCACGACACCCCCACTACCGTTATTACTCGGTTAAAAGGGTGCAGTCAATGTAAAATTTCTGATAAATCTCTCTTTAAAATGACAATTTACTGGTATTTTATTAAATGCCCAACTGACAGAGTATCACTTCAAATAGGATATTGTTTTAGGAAGAAGGTTATTGATACTCTGAAAAAAAATCGGCTAATGACAATACGCCTACTGACTTGAAACCAGGTCCTATTTTGAAATACGAGAAGCCCAATCGAGGCATGGTGACACAGATGTAAGGCATGACCTACAAGCCTGTCTGTTTTGGTGCTTATCGCTTTACACACCTGAGCTATTCTCTTGAATTAAAAAATGGGATCGGAAAGTGTTGGTATGGTTTTAAGGATACCGGTAACCGGGTTCCTGTACATGTCATCCTACAGTTTTAGTGTATGTGGACTGGGAAGGTGTTGCGTAAGATGATGGAAAAAGGTATGGTGCTCAACTTCCTGTATTGACCACAACAGTGACAGCAAAAGTCAAATCATAGCATAAAACAAACCATTGTTCATTGTAATATCTGAATAGTAAATCAACCACATTTTTAAAATTTCCTCCTGCAAAGAGGAGCATAATACATGTAGGTAAAATAAGTGAATTTGTCTATCAAAGAAAAGTCTTAAATGGCAAACAAACCATATCTCTTCATAACAAATAAGGAGTACTATTGCATGAAAATTTTCATGGAAGAACTCATTCGTATTGAAAATTTGAATTAATATAATAGGGCATGTGTATATATATAGTTCACATCTACCTTGTCAGGTGCCCGAGGCACTCCTATTACCCTAGCTAAGCTAGTCTACCAATTCCAGTGGTCACAGCTTTTTGAGGAATTACTGTACTGCCGGTACCCAATGAGACACCAGGGTTGAGTGCAGCACATTGTGGATCAATTTTGTACGGAAGGAAGTTAGGCCGTGGCTAGGATTTGATCCTATGACCCCCTGATTCAAAGTCCAGAGACTAATCCACTGGAACACAAGGCTCCACAAAGTGGGTTGATATAGAGTATGCAACATTTATACCTCGGTCACATTTGCTCTACGGCGGCCATACGGCAAGTCGAAAACAGCCGTTTTAACATTTTTTTGTACCAGCTACATATAGGTGGTTTGAATAAAGATGAATAAAACGGCTGTTTTCAACTCGCCGTAGAGTAAATGAGACCGAGGTATTCGTACATGTATGGACATGGATAAAACTTCAAAATCTGATATGCATGTACATACAAGTTTAATTCATCATGTCGGTGATGATGGGGTGTGCGAAAATGTTTCCCTAAGGGCGTTCTTGCACTGACATGACGAGCATTGTATTTGGGTTAGGCTACTTTTCACAATAAACCATAAGCCAATTCCTTTTATACACAAGAGTGACGATGCAGTAATCTGATATTACCATTGGCACAAACAAAATCTGTAGATCCCATTTAACATGCTTCCATAACCATGCCAATATAACTGTGAAATATGGCTAATCATGCAACAACGATAGTGATAATAATCTCATCAAAGACTGAGAAAGGCAAAGCAAAGTATACAAATATATATAGCTGTTGTCAATAAAAATGTGTTTTTTTCCTAATTCTCTTTGTATATATATCAATAAAAGAACTCCTTGATCAAAATAAAATGTGAGTTTAATAAATAACAAGTAGGGCCTAACCCCTACCAAATTAGAAAGATAATGCACCATAGTCCATAAACCATACCTTCATTATCGTGTAATAAATTCATAATAGTCATGCTCTTTTAAAAGGCGAGATTCGTCACTATTGTGTTGAGCGCGATTCTTGCCGCCCGAATCACCTTCCTTTCCGGAAAGCGTCTAACTTGGATGAAAATTCAAGCCTGGGATGATTAGAAATGGCACCCGAAGTGATTCCTTCATTTGGCAAACACTCTGACCTATCAGAAACATTAGGTGATCTGAATAATTCACCACTGTTTTTCATCTGCCCAAAGCCTGTGGGGTGTTAACTTGTTCGATTCTCGCTTTAGATATTTCCATCGAAAATTATGCGTTGGCTATCGGAACCTGCTGGCCCCACATTAGCTTATGAGAATACATAGTAGATGATATATAGGAGTGTAGAGACTATGAAGAGTACTTACAAAAATATCAAATTTTACACTCGACTCTATACCCTATACAGTTTCATAGTAGACCTCACAAAATTTCATAATAGAATTTGAGACAAATCTGGAACAATATCATTAATAAATCAATCACAACTATTTGTAAGACGGGACCCTCAGACCTGCCAACCTCTGGGAATGAAAAAGTGTATTCTGTGATTAAAAAAGTGTATTTTTCCCCCCAAAAGTGTATTTCATAATAAAATGCGTGGCGCACTCGCTCATTGCGGCGCTCAAGCTGCATCCAAGCTAAAAATGCGCATTGCTCTTGCAGATGAAAAAAAAAAACATTCAAACATGTGTATATCTCACCATGTTTTTAACAAAATGATTGAAAAAAAACAAGTTACCTGAAATAACATTGATCTAATAACCATATTTGTGTAAGTTTTACTTTATGAAATAGAGACATAGAGATGATTTTTCTCAATAAATTACGATTTTGTAAAAAAAAAAAAAAAATTGAATACAAAATAAATGTAACATCAATTACTCACTGAAAATTGATTGTTTGGAAGAATATCTATCATGCAGGATGCTCAATTCAACAAATGTAGTGTTAGGTTTAACATTCTTTAATATTAGAAGGAAGTTAAAAGTTCATGGGTTCTGAGGAAATTAGTTTAACAGGCCTGGGCTTGTCTATCGTTATTTCAGCAAAAACCCTTTCCCCTGCATTTCCTATTGAGAAGACTGGAACTGGAAGTGAAAGCTCATTAGGGTTGGTTGTGATGTAATAAGGTGGTTTCAAACCGCCTCGATCATAAGAATCCCCGTTAAATTAAGAGAACATTTTTTAGGCTAAAAAGGGCCCATTAATTATTCCTGCATTCACATCGCCCCGAAACATACCCTTCGTAATAAGTTCCTGAAGTTACAAGCATGCACAGTATGGTCTGATAAGCAAGCGAGGCGCGAGATTCACTAGCTCTGCAGCCACCCAACTACACGCTGGGCTAAAAGTTCCCGTAAATTGCTTTCACATTACCAAAATACCTGCGACCTTGGAAAATCCCCATGAAAGTTCTCGTTATTTTGACAAGTACCTACTATTTAGTGGGTACTTTTTTTAAGGGAGATTACACGCAATTTACTTTCACATTGCCAATATTACCTGGTATTTTTTTATCCGGGTAAATTTCCCAATCAGAAAATACCTGGAACAGACGAACTTCGAGGCGGTCTGAAACCACCTATTATTTCAGCAAAAAACCCTTTCCTATTGAGAAGACTGGAACTGGAAGTGAAAGCTCGTTATGGTTGGTTATGATGTAACAGAAGTCAACTATATATATACGCTATTAGACATGTCTATTTTGAGATAAAGATCGTTTTTCATTTGAATTTTGAAATTTGTATTTACATACTGTATACTGAATATTTCAAATACAACCCCACCAAAAATGATAATTGGACACCTTAATCAAAAAGGGAAAACTTGAATTCATTATTTCATTTTGCAGTACTTTGTAAATTTATTCCCTTTGTAGAACTAATTTACAGAGACTATTATTGCCACAAGAGTACAAAAAATAAATCTAGTACTCTGCCCCCCCCCCCCCACCATCTCCCAAATGGCTCTGCTCTAATCAGACATCCTTATAAATCATAACAATTTGCTGTAACATTCTCTTATCTCTGTTTATAAAATTATACTTTAATATTGTTTAATGTCGGCTTGAACTACGCAGTGTACCGTAAACCATGTTTTCACAAAACCTGTTTTTCCAACTCGGCATATCTTTGAAGTCGGTCGTTTATTGACAAGATCCCTGCAGCTTGAAAATGCATACAAAATGTAAGTTCGTGTACATACATGTAAGATTATGAAAACTTTCATTGACATTATTGAAGTGGAAGAGGCAAAGCCGGCATAAAATGCAATCAAGATTCGGCCCATTGACATGGATGAAATCAGACAGTGCACCGGTTTTACAGTAATCTTCTCATTCATGGATGATGTCGTGGAGGAGAGGAAGATTGCAAATTATCAGCATCTTCATACCCGACCAATCATAGAAAATGATTGGTATTTTCTTTTCTGATCCAGAATGTTTTCTGGGATTGATCATGACATTGGCATGGCACATAAGGATTGATATAATCAAGAGTAAAGCAGTATAACTAAACCGGACTACCCTCCACCTTATTTTACCATTTGTAATAAATAAAATGTGAATGAATAACTAATAAACAAATAAGTAGGCCTAATACTAAAAAGCATGTTTTTGTTGCAACGAGACCAAGATCAGAAAACACCTTGTATTTTTGCCTATTAAAGCAAATTTCTTAATAATCCCATTGAAAATTATCAAAAGTTGATAAATACATTATATTACCAGAAATGTTTTCTCAAATGTTGGAGGGATTTTCGCAGTGTGAAAGCAAATTTCAACTACTTTATTACATTTAGATGAAGGAAACAATAATGTGCATCTTTTCATACAAAATATAGGAATATCTCATTGATGGCTCAGAACTTTAATTGTAAAGATAGGTATGAATAAATTATCAGGTATTTTCAGGCATGAACAAGTTCTCGTAATTTACAGGTACTTTTGTAATCGAGTCGGTCTGGAAGAGCCTACATGTAATGTAGAGGTAGGGGTTTCTTGGACATGAAATTTATCTAACCCTTTAACTGCTAGATTTGGTAATGCCTACTGGGTTAATGCCTGGATTTCCATTGGTTGCGGCAATGGGTTAATTAACTACAGTGCTATATGGGAAGAACCTATGAACAGAAGAAGAGAGACAAATCACAGTACCGTTATTGTCAGCATAGGAAATACATCAGGGCGACAGACATTTTCACCCTCATGACATCCAAAAAGAGAAACTGAAATTTGCAACATGGAATGCTTTGGGGCGTCCATGCACCTTTTCCTAATATCTGCCAAAAACAATATTCAAGAACATATAGTAAACCAATATTCTACAGCATTATTGCATGTTGAGCAAAAAAGGCAGGCCTTGAATGAAAGACAGGTATAGCCCCCAAATTCAGCAATCACCCCCAATGAGCCCCCCCCCCCCCACAAAATATAGCCCCTTGAGATTATGATTTCCTACCCTGTCACTAGGACAGGGGGAAAGACAGACAGGCAGACAGAAAATGGTAGCAGAGAGCAGAATTACAAAGAAAGTGAAAGATGAAACAATGGAAAAAGACAAGGAGAGAAATAAGGGTGACATAGACAAAAAAGACAAAGAGACAAGGAGACATGGAGAAAACAGAGAGACAGCAAGGGAGACATACATCAGCAGACAGAACAGAGGGAAAGGATACAGATGGACAAAGAGAGAAAAAAAAAACAGAGACAAAGAGATGATTGCATGAGACATAAAGAGACATTCAGTATAGAAAAACTGATTGACAGACAAATTTTGGGGGAAAAAAATAAAGGGATCAGACAGAGCCAGAGCGACAGCGAGAAGTGTAGCTTTAGGGGGCAAAACAGGAGGCAGATGTTAGGCGCACTAAAACAAAAATAATCGGTATTGACAAGGACTTGTCTGGAGGCGAGAAATAGGCCATCGCCTGTGCATTATTCATCACAAATATGTAATGGGATAGGAGGCTTAGATGGATGATAGTAACGGCTGGTGGATTTAACAAACGCATACGGCCAGATGTACTGCGTTAACACATGGAGTAATTGACTGCACAGATGCGAGCTGGTGATCGCTATTTCATGATTTGTTTATTGCTGATGTTAGGGGCAAGCTGTTTTGTTTGTGTATTTTGTCACTTCAAGATTCAAGCCTTGGGCAAGTTTCTGAGAACAGTACAGAGGCAGTATTAAGGATGAATTTTCCTAAATTGTTTAAAAATTGAAAAATTCCATCTACATGTAACTTGTAAAATCAACTGTATTTTGACAAGCAAATAGTGTAAAGTGTGTAAATACTAAATTCCAACGGTGTATGACATCATGTCAACATATATATACATAAAGACACACTAAAAAAGATATTCATTTTTAGAGAAAGGAAACGTGGATCCATGTCAACCCATTCATGTGACATGGCATTTATCTACATTTGCCACTCTCTACCCTGGTAAAAACCTGAATGCATCATTTTTTATCAGTAGCTTTGCATATTTGGGTATAATGTCATGTTGGGTATAACATTGGGATGTCTTTGTCATCTTGCATATATGTTACAGAATCAACTTTAAAGACTTGTAAACACAGGAAGACAGATCAGATTTTACAATTAATAAGAAAGTTTCCAATTAAACTGTCACAATTTTCCAAACCTTTAAACCTCACAAGCTTAATTTCATTTCCAGGCAAAGCCCAATGCTTCTTTCTTTTTTATTACACAAGCATGTTGCTCAATCATCTGACAGCTGCGTACAGCATGCTCTATTCAGGAAAACAAACTTTCGAAAAATCTATAATTTTTATCATTTCCGTTTGACTTGAATAGATGATATTGATCATCATTTTTCACTTCAATTGATCTCTCCTCTTGACAAGCCCCATCAAAACATTCTTCCATAAAAAAATTGAATACAGAACGTCATTATCAATAATATGTACGTAAGTAGCATTGATGTCCTTAATAGAATATTTAAAAATCAACTCAGACAAATGTATACGTAAACACAGGGAGATAACATAACAGATCGAATAATATAATCAATAACAAAATTTCCAAAACAATCCTCACAATTTTCCAACCCATTAGACATTGCAAGCTCAATTTCACATCTACATGTAGTCAAACCTTAGCATCAGACATTTGATTGCACAGACCTCAAAATCTATTGATTGCATAGCGTAGTGAAAAGGAATCTTTATCCAGTTATATCAGTAGTCAATATGCCCGATTACCCGTCTTTATGAGATTAATTTTGCAAGAAAGCCGGCTATACTGGTACAATGACCATGTTACTCGATACATGCACAGTGAATGCAGTTACATGTACAAATTATACAAAATAGGAGGCCCAGCAACGAAGCCATCATTGACCAGCAAAAAGACTTTCCGGTAGAAAATGTGGTGCTAGGAATACATATGTGTAGAATCGTAGAATCAGCTTTACATGCATATCCATTGATCTTTCTACCTCTGCAGGATAATCAATAGTGGCTTATGTAAAGTTAAATGTACCTGAAACTTTTATATTGAATTATTTGTAGTGTCATATTTACATGGAATACGTTATAAGTACATGTACCCATGTGATGATTTTTCAATAATCCATACATCGTACAAACTGAATCGGGTGCTAATTTCCATCGCAAAACAGATTGAATCAATAAGCAGTAAATTCATGTTGTTGTTTTTTACAATAAGAGAGGATGAAGTAATTGCAACATATTAGAATGATGGCCTCACATTGACCCGTGTTTCCAGTTTACAACACTGTAAAAAATATTGGGAAAATTTTAACCAGCACGTGAGTAATTATGTGTCCAACAAATTTGGGGCATTATTTTACCCAATGCGGAAAGCATATTGTCCTGTAAGGTTAAAAAGTAAGCAGCAATTTCTCAAGAATGGGCAAAGTTTTCATCACACTGGATAAATAAAGATGCCCAAAAGAAATGCCCAATGTGGTTGGACACATAATTACCCTCATAGAGCATTTTTACCCCATGTTTAATAGTGTACCGGAAGCAGGTGGTCCACGTATAAAGGACATACAAAGAATTTCATGATTCAGTAGCCAATGGGTTAAATAACAAATTTCTACATGTACTTTACATCTATGCATACACAATTAAAGTTTTTTCTAGTGCAGTGATTATTTGGAAGTTGACATTACATTGATTAGTAGATACTGAAACAAAAACATGTGTGTGTTAAATTTTCACTGAATGATGTGTGTCAATCAAAATACACATCAGGGACCGACATTTAACGTCACCTTCGTAAAATGCTACCCGGGCTCGAACCTCAAACCTATGCATTCTTTTGCAACTTCCCCAATGGAGCTTGGATGGATAATATGGAACAGAAAAATTCTAAATACTACTTTTTAAGTAGCAATAAACAAATTTGATTACTTTACCTACAAACATTGCAGTGGATGTAATATAAAGTGCAACTCTGGAATTGATCATAATATATAATAAACCAAATTTATTCAAATATCACTTTGTAGCGAACAAAGCAGGAATGCATGAAGTACCGCTGCAAGCACAAAGCTGCCATTTTCTGCTTTTCTGCTATTATGTACACTGCAAACAGGAGGGGGGAAATATGGCAGGAAAAACGACGCCGGGTTGCGGCTGTGCTCACGTACCGCCAATCCCGCCATTGATTTGCAGTTATTGATCATTCATAGAGACTTCACGGAGCTAATGAATTTCATTTACTATCAAGCAGGCTTTAATGGGACAATGTCAAACGGAGGCATGACAGAAGTGCAACAGTATCACACTTACGCAGAGCCATGCATAGCAATCCACCTGCCAGCATGTTTAAACAAGCCACAAATAAAACATTTTATATCTCACGGAAATCAATGTAACGTTTTCTTTGACCCTGTCCTGGCTGGCATACATTATCTAGCAATGAGTTCAACATACATTCCATATCATGATCTGTTATGGAATTAGTGGAAACATCCAAGGTACATGTACACAATGTCGAATTGGAGACGTAATTTTTTTTTTTAATATTCCCAAGATCTATAGTAGATGTGAACCACTCCTGAAAAAATAGAAGAAAAAAAAACATTACCTTAAAAGAATATTAGAAGGCAGAAAAAAACAAAAGTTAAAAAAAAAAAGTGCCATAACACCTGTTATTTCACAGCAGAGTCAGAGCCAGGCCTATGTAATATTGCACAGATGGAAGATTTCCGCTCAAATTGTATCATGTTTTTATAATAGCATACTATGGCGGCTACTAAAGAACTCTGTAGGCTATAGGCCTATATTATAAATACTCTATATGTACAGTATATCTGTTATCATCACTAACTATAGTAAACATAATATCAGCTCTATACACTAGTAAGGATAGTCCATAGGACAAGACATCCAAATCTCTCCAAACTCACTCCTCCATTTTTAACAGAAGAGAAACAGTGAGCTCGAGGCCAATCAAGCCAATCTGTTATCGCGTTGCCATGGAAATGAAATTGTGTTGAGAGACAGATTTAGAACTGAAGGAGTTTGCAAATTGTCATTACAATATACATTCATTAAAGTAGCCTGTCCTTTAAGAATAGGCTAAATGGTAATACACAGTACATGCATTGAACATAGAGGTAATATTCCACCAGGAAGAAAGCTGAAATCAAAATTAAATACGGTAAATACAGTGAATTATTAGGAATTATAAGTTTTTAAAAGAAACTGACTACGGGAAATTTAAAAATATTTATAATATGTAAGATTTTGTAAATCATAAAATATATGCCCATGAATTGTGTCAAGACACATGATGCAATATGTGATGTCACATCAAGGAAACCAACTCCAGACGGATCAAAACTGTTACATTTATCGGTTTGGAGTCAAGTTTCATAAGTCTGACTGAAGCCACAAGCTGTGGCAGGGTTGAGGTAACGCTGCCATGTCAACATCATGACCAATCATCATGCAAGACAGTACGGGAGAGGAAAGGTATCCATATTCCAGTTATACCGGTAGAGGGGCGGCTTTTGACACTTAATTGCACCTGCTCAAATTTCGTAGTGTGACCTTTAGGACCAGGATGAAAGCGAGAAGGACAGTGCAGGGGAACACTTGAATGTGTAATCATTCAAAACAGCTTGTATTTCAAATGAGGGATCACTGATGTTCAGAGACAATGTATTGGATGAGAGCCAGAGGGACGTTACATTGCCAGAGTTTAGGTAGAAATCACATTCATTGCCGTTCTGGCACTGAAATGAATATTTGAAGATTGAGATGGTGTATACATAGGGTGAGAGCTCAAAAAAGCATGGAGCTACAATAAAACAATTACAATACGTTCAAGGTTTCCAAGTACTGAGTCATTGTCCCTGCTGCACGAAAAAGAAAAAAAAATAATGAAAATGTAATTAAAATTATGATTATGATTCAATAATAATGATGATTATGATATCAACAATAAATTATAGCAATAATAATAACAATAGTAATAAAAAAACAATCATGATGACAATTAATATTGACAATGATGACGATCATCTTGTGATTATCAAAATGGATGTCTCCTCGCAAAATAATTTTCCAATAGGCCAAACAACAATCAAGCTTTTCTCTTCTTGAATATATATACAAGCATTTTGCATTATGTTTTTTTTCATTTATTATGTCATATTTGTTTCTTATCATATATATTTCTTTATTTTCATTTTAACTTCATTTATTTCAATCTAAAAGCCTGCACAGCCTTATGAAAGTGTTTTATCATCACTTTATTCATTACAATTTTATAATACGTGCACACCCTGTATATTCAAAGCTCAATGAAGGAATTAATTAATTTTCATGACGCATGTACATGTAACTAGGAAATAAGACTTGTAAAGAGGTCCATATTCCCATCGTTTTTCAAGAGAGAGATATACATGTACCTGATCCCAATCATTGATTTTGATGTTGGTAAATCGCTATATCCAAAACCTAATTTCCCCATGCCTCTCCAGAGGCATTTCCCAGTAATTAATCACCCAATTAACATGAAAATTGAATATGGAATGATCCATCCAATATGAAATACCCGCCTGGGTGCCATAAAAAGAGATAATCTAGCCCCCCCAAGATTCTTTCCTGGGCCGATAAATGATGTGCACAGGTGTGGGGTATACACGCTCAAAGCACTCGTACATCAAATGAAAAACACCTGACTGGAATGAGTATGTGGTGTGTACATGCATAAAAGACAAATGAAGGCGACATCTGCACTTGATTTATTCATTAAAAGCATGATTAATATCACAATATGACGACAGTCGACAAACTAATTACTCCGTGGGGAGTAGCTCCATGTAACATTGACGGCATACTATGCACAGAAGAGGCGAATAGCGTCAAATCAAGGAGATATCACCTCTGATATCTCCTTTGTCAAATAAAAGACTTCTTATCATGCGATTATATTACACTTTACTGAAAACAAAGTATGCTCACCCATTATAAAATTTGTAAATCCCTATTGTTAAAAAAAAATCTAGAAATAGACATCCTCCAAAAAAATTCATCTTGCCAATTTATATATATCTATATATAATTATATATATATATAATTATATATATATATATTTATATATAAATGTGTTTTTTTTTGTTTTTTGCAAAATTATCAAAATAACATGATGTACATGACTGTCTAGAAACTGAACTGAAAACTGCAATTGAAAGCAAGCTGTTCAGGGGCCCGTAACACAAAGCTTAGCAATGATCGTAGAACATTTTTCTACGATTGATTGCATTGACTACAATGTACAATGAATCGTGAAAATCAAGTGTACGATTAATCGCTAACCTTTATGTTACAGGACCCTGAAATGTTATACTTGTATACTCATCATATAGAGGAGAAATTATCAAACAAAATCCAAAAATGAAACAGAATTCATTGACTCAGAAATGACATCTTGAATTATAAACAAGCTCTCATGAACTAAAGGTGGTTACAATTTAGAGTTCAAATATTCCTAAATGCATAGGCAGCAATCCTTGTAGGGCAGGAGGACCTGGTGAACCTGCCCCCTAAAAAATATATTTTGTACAACAGCCTATGAAAGAGAATCATCTCAGTCCCCCCCCCCCCCTTTCCACCAACTTGGCCCCCTGACGAAATATTTTAAGAAAATTGCTGGGCCTGGTTAAATCTATTTGTGTATAAAATATATACTTCAAAAAAATGTTGGTACTATTTTGTAAATGCATTAAATGTAAACATGAATTTGAAACATGTGATCTCTGAATTCTATCAAATTTTCAAATGAACAAAATCAAAATATGATATATTCCAAGACAGTAAACATCATACATGAACCTACTGTTCTGATAACTGAATTTATTTATGGATTAAAAGTGGATTTTATCCCAAATGGCATTGGAGCTTGTCAGTTATGTGGGATGAATAATGATCATTTGATTTTACCTTTCAGATGGATTCTTAATTGATTAAATCTGGGTCAACTTTGTACAGTGTACATGTATTACTGTACAAGTAATGTACATGTATGTACACAGGAGGGAAACACCCTTTTACACAACCAGTGTAAACAAATCATCAGCGCACTGATATAGCTTTTTGTGTCCTTGCCATGCATGTCAAATTAACCTTTCAAAATAGCCGCATAATTTGCTAAAAGGTCTCTCGTTTTGATGTGATTTTTTTTATCCTTTGCTATCTAGATCTTACCATTAGGTAGCATCTCATCAGAGAGTGGCACAATACAACTAACCTTGTTTGATGAAGGTATAAAATAGGAAAGTGGGAGGATGTACATATAGTTTGAAAACAGATATTGAGGGATGTCATAAAGACAGACAGAAAGAGGAGGATTAGTGAGAAAGAGATAGGGAGAGGAGGAAGAGATGAGTGGAGAAAAGAGTAGAGGGGCAGAGAGAGGAAGGAGGAAGGGGAAAAAGGAACAGATGAAAGAGAGAAAGAGACTGAGGGATTGGGACAACTGAACAAGGGGGAAAAGGTGAAAATATGAATTTCTATCTTTATATCATACAAATTGAAAACATTTAGCCTTTGCCCTTTTCCTCCCCATAAACCATCAGGGGCATATGCCCATCACTATAAAAAGTTAACTTTTCACATTTATTGTATGTTCCTTTTTTTTTTCATTTTGAGTTTTAACTTTTAAGGCTACCTTGATGGTGAGGTTTGAGTCAATATCTAGAATCCTATCTGTGGTAGATATGAGGTAACCTTCCCCTAATAATCATATTGTCAATGTTATTTAAAAATGCACTTTGAAAACACAAAGGGTAGAAGAGTGACAGTGTTTCAAAATCCTGTTCTTCCTTGGCCATTACCTATCCCTTTCGATCCATTTTTAGAGTGGACCTAATATCTGTCAACGCCTTTCCTTCCCCCCTCCCCCTCCTCTTTCCCTAAATCTGTACATCTTACGGCTGCAAATGGCCAACTATATATCTAGTTTAAACTTGGGTGTAAACAAAAAATACACAAATATAATCTTTGTAGTGTGAAAAACTTTCAGTTTTTAGACATTTATAAACCTACCCATGCAGGATTAATTAGCCCAGTCTTGAGGGTAGTGTGAAAGGGTTTTCACTGTTACTTTCACCCCCCCCATCCCCCTCAGGGCATCTTGTACCAGGTGTTTAACTGATGCTATGTACTATTAAACATGCCAACATTAAAAGCACAGTCGCACATTAAATTTATAATAACACATGGTGCTTCAGTCATGTGATGTTGTATAGCATATGCTAACAAAGTGCTTGGAATATTTCCTTCATTTATTGACCCTATACATGTACATGTATGTAGCATTGACAGTACGTTTCAGAATATAGAATTTGTGGTGTGTCAAGCAAGGGAGAATGATGATCATGTAGAGTACTATCTTATGAAAATATTTATTTCCTTTACATTTTGTTCATGATTTATTCAATTTATTTATTCCCCTCATCATAAGTTTCTGTACGATAACATTCTCCTTAACATTTTAAATTACTGAATTATTCTCCTCCCCTTTTTTATTCATCCTCCATCTTCTCCTCGTCCTTCTTTTCCACCTCCTGATTCTCCTCCTTCCTCCTTACCCTCCCT
Source organism: Lytechinus pictus (assembly GCF_037042905.1). Classification (NCBI taxonomy): domain Eukaryota; kingdom Metazoa; phylum Echinodermata; class Echinoidea; order Temnopleuroida; family Toxopneustidae; genus Lytechinus; species Lytechinus pictus. The sequence continues at coordinate 23,654,272 of NC_087257.1, forward strand.
TCCTTCTTAATCCTTCTTCTTCTTCACTTCAATATTTTCCTTCTATTTTCCCTCTTCCCCTTCTCTTTGTCATTTCATGATTCTTACATTGCATCATTACCACTATATCAAATTAAAATTGAGAGTCACAACACCCCCACCCCCCTTATTCCTACCACAGCAATAAAAGAAAACCTGCAACAACATCTGTGCTCTATGTAAATGTTACCCCACTGTCCAAATATCACCCTACGGAATGTTTCTCCACTCTCCAAGCAGACACCAAATCACCGTGCAATATTGCACTATGGCATCAAAGCTAAATAATGGATTTAATTCACAGGTATTTCTCCCACAAGACGGCACAGTCTGTCAACATTTGACATGTTTCTTCAAGGAAAATAATTTTCCGAATTGATTTTTTAATATAAACACCTTGTATGCTTAGCTGCTAGTGCACACTGAGGTGAAAGACAAAACCCACGGTGGGATATTAATTGTTCTATTTACACATAGGTGAATGTTCTTCTGGATAAGAGAATAAGAATGCATGGCAGATACGGAAGGACACATAATTCATGTCACATGCTTAAACACTGATTAGACAGTGGCAGATCTAGGAAGGGGGCCGGGGGTTTAGGGGTTTAAACCCCCAACTCGGGCTCCTTAAAAAATATTTAAAAAGGTGTGGGGAATCAAACTCCAACACCCCTTCCCTGTTTGCGAGAGTTACGCAAGCAGAGCAGTGACGGATCTATGGGGGGGGGGGTAGGACGCATTACGTCGCACCTCATCATTTGTGTCAAACCAACTTGTCAAACTCCCTTCTTAGCAAAACATTTAGATCCACTACTGTTAGTAGAAACAATAAAGAAGAGCAATGTTTTATGAACAAAATACACTCCTTTTTTCTTTTTTTTGATAGGATATCTAGCAGAGTCGGAGAATACATGCCCTTTTGCTGGAGCGATTTTACAGTTTTGAGTAATTTTATATGCCTAATTCATTTATTCATCATTCATTTAATAATATGAATGTTCCACACACTTATTTATATATCTACTTCAATACTTGAACTTTCATTATCTCACTTATCGATTCATTCTGGATAATTTCCATTAATTCATACTCATTTATCTATATGCTTGTTTTATTCATGTATTTATAATACTTACTTGTAATTTCAAGTACAATCCAAAATGCTTACAGTGTTCAATACAATAATGTTGTAAATGAAAAGACAACAAATTACAAAAATATACATGTAAATGCAAGGCACAATGTCTTTATGCCTCATTAAAGAATCTAATATCATAACAACCTTGGCTGATATAAATGGCTCGGAGTCTGCCGCTACATGTGTATCAAGGCAAAATGTTATATACTTCATACGGGTTTATGGCTTCTCCTAATTATAGTTGAGATCAGAGGAAGTATCTACCATGCCTCAGGTTTTCAGCCATTTTTTTTCCGGGTGAAAAAGTAGGCCCGTTTTCTGACGTTGAGTTTAATTCACACTGGTTTAAAGGTGTGGCTGGATAATGGATAGCCAATAGTGGCATAATCTCTAACAGTATAATTCCAATGTATCAGCTCATTTTTCTCTCAAAACATTCCGCACTGTTTCATCAGGATAAGATTGTTTTCTTCACCATTCACGAGCTCATAGGAAAGAGCACAGTTAACATAAGACATAAAATGTAAGGAATATTATACCTTCTTGCTTTTTGTTGAAAAAGTGAGAATGAAACAGAAATTCCTGATACAGTATAATTATTTGAAATCTTCACAGTGAATGAAACCAAAAATGTTGATATTTCCAATATTCACATGTATGTGCTACAACTGAGGATTAGATAATCTAGATTACATCCTAAGGAAACATATATCCAAAATATACTGTTTACTGGCTGTGTGTATGTAGCACCACTTCAACAGAAGCCTGTGGAAAGATAGGCGATAGTGACATCGCAGATTGGCCAGGCTTTTAGGAATTCATGAATATATTTTAAAAAGGAAGCTTCAAAATGGTGTGTTTTTACTCCCTACTCAACAAGCTCTTGAGTAATGCACATATTTATTGAATTAAATAAAAATGCCTCAGGTATATATTCTGACTGATACCTGGGTCCCCTCACTCAAAGCCTACGAATCAATCATAAAGGTTGATTTGTCCAACAGATTACACATGCTTATCTATGCAATCGATCGTAAACATAAGCCCTATAATCAATTGCGAAGCTGTGTGTTTCAGGACCCTGGAAGTAGATGTATTCATTCCATCATGCCTGATTATTTTTCACATCACCAGCATCAGTAAAAATTCATTCCATCGATAAAGTTGAATTCACGGGTGAGGAGTTGATGCCGGAGACAAAAGTGAGGACTTGTATTTTGTTTTGACGGTCTTTAATGGACAAAAAGAGGCTCCATTGCATTTCTAAAGGCTCAATAATTCTTTATCAAATGTATACTCATATTGACCAATCATACTGTGTTAAGCGCCTTGTTCATATTTCTTCTGGAAAGCAAATAGCGTTTGTTTCTTGATGTCTTACAGTGTATGGGAAATATGACAGTACAACGAAAATTAAATGGAAAAATATCTTATTTTTATATTGAATATAAAATGAACACAAATATAATCTTTATCTTCAATGAGTCAAAGTCCATCAACTAAAAAAATATGTACTTACAAATAAAAAAAAATAAACAAGTTCTGTTTTCTTTTAAAACAACTTGCACATAGAGTAACACTGCACATTTTTACATTTGTTTTAGTTTTGCAAGTTCTTAACCACTATTGATTCATTTTAGAGCTTATCGTATTTTATCATTTACAATTCCTTGTTGTAATTGAATCAGAAAGGTATTTTTTATGGTAGGCAGATTTTAAGAGTGAAATCTATTGCACTGTACTGTGTTCAGAGCAGCTGTGTCAAAGGGGAAACAAATCATGAATGGGCCATGATTTTTCATGAATGAAAAATCACTATTGATTCATTTTAGAGCTTATCGTATTTTATCATTTACAATTCCTTGTTGTAATTGAATCAGAAAGGTAATTTTTGTGGTAGGCAGATTTTAAGAGTGAAATCTATTGCACTGTACTGTGTTCAGAGCAGCTGTGTCAAAGGGGAAACAAATCATGAATGGGCCATGATTTTTCAAAAGTCTCAGAGGAAAAAATCGACATATACATAAATTATAGAAAAAGAGAGAAAAGTACAAAAAGGAGATGAAATGGAAAAAAAAGTTTGTCCAAAAAGCAATGGCTTGGTCATAACTAATCGCCCTATATTTTATTCATTTTATATTATACCCTGGTGCCATCCTGGTGCCACCCCGAGTGTGCTGTTGCCATAGTTACAGCATAGTCTAATGCAGGTGGTGAACTGCTATTACGTACTGCATGTACATGGTGCAGCTGGTGTTAAAAGAGGTAATTTTCATGTTTATTGAAATCATATTTGGAGGATAATATGCTGGTTACAAAAGAAATAGCAAAATAATTATGCAGGAGTAGACCATTATTCATAACTTTGGGGTACAGAAAGTGAATCAATTTCAGTTTTATTGAATTTTTTTTCAAAAGAGAAATCAAGAAAAAGCACATGTTCATTCCATTACCAGTTCTCACTTCTTGGAAGGATCCTATGAAGGAAAAAATACGACATTCTCAAAATGCAGTTGAATTACAATTTTCATAAACTGAAAAGAAAAGACCTGCACCGTCAAAACTTAGAATACTTCCCCCCCCCCCCCACCACTAAAAAGGGGGGTAACATCAGTTCAAAAAGGGGAGACTTCTCAGAACAGGAAGGAACAACAAACAACTTTAATATTGCAAAAAACAGGGGGATCCATGCCTGAATATGATTCACGATAAACAGGAATGTCCATCTTGGAGTTGCTATATGTGTCTTGTCAGGTACCTTTGTACCACTTGGCCATGGCACCGCCACAACCAGCACCTTCAAAGCCATCAACAGAGCATGTAAAAAAAAAAACCATCATGTGCATGTAACAAAACAGAGTTACAGAAGTAATTTCAACATTCAATGCATCCAAAAATGTATTGCATTTTTTTCCCCTTTTCATTCAGTTTTAAAAGTTCATGGCAGACAGGCATGGTAAAACGTATGGTTGCCACAGTTTTAGCACATATTATTTGGACCTGAGACAAATTTTTTATTTCATTTTTTTATCCCATGGTTAACTCATTTCAAACAAAACAATAATTCTAATTTGCTTTTATGTAGAAAGATTAGAAGAAAATAATGCATGTTGGGTGAAAAACTAAATTCATCAAATTCACTTTCTTGAGACTTGTAGTAATGCAATTATTTTTGTTGTTGCAGTTATTCTCTTAAAGTTGTTGCATATTCTGTTGATATTGGTGCTGTTGTTTTCTGCAATAAATATTTGTTTAGCTAATGTTTTATTGATATAGTTGCTGACTCTCTATTATTTTGCCTTCATCTTGTTACAGTACTACATGTAGTTGCTGTTGTTGTGACTATTATCATTGCCACTGTGGTTTTACTAATGCCACTACTATATGCAATTGTTGGAGGTGTTTTTGTCAATGTGCTTTTTTATTTTTTCAAGATATGACGAAGACAGAAAACAATGCATCTACTTTTCTGCGAGACAATTTCCATTCACAAATATTAGTAGATAGTTGCAGGCATAATGACATTACATACGACCGGTACATAACAACCAAGACATTCACGCCGCGACGCAACCAGCGTGACACGAGACGTAAAGTCAGTGTGGGTGACACAGCTGGGGAGTGGGAGTGCTGACAGGGATGGGTAGGGAGATAATTCTCTCAAATTAATCCATAATTCAGTCATCGGTCTTTCCTCTTACGTACCTACCGTTCAGTCCAGTGTCGGAGGAGAGGGAGAGAGAGAGGAAGATGCATCATCACTATACGAGAATTACATGCCCAAGAAGCTTCTAATATTTATGGCACAAGAAAACACTTTCCACTCTAACTCCGACTAAAAAACATGTACATGGGACCTTTATGGGTTAAAAACTGAATTCCCCTAATTCATTCATCCATTCTTGAGGAGAGCATCATTTGAGACTATATGCAAATTCAACACTGTACCATATAGGAAACTAATATTTTACTGCATTTTAATATTTCACACAATAAATATTAATATGGTCAACCGGTCAAACATAGATCCTTTTCTTAATGTAATTTCTTATTCAGACACACACTCTTGTGATCAGGTTGATGCTTCTTTTGCATTTTTTCATATTCTAAAATAGGATGAATATTGCATCAAAATCTAATTTCAAGTACACTCTATAGCTTCCTTCAAAGGAACGATAAAAAGGGGTGCAATCATGAGTAAAATATGGTAATCAGGTATGTAAGCCAGCATTTTGATCATTAGGCTAACCATTTTTAGATTAATGAGATTTATTAGAAGCATCATTATGAGGCTTTAGGTTTCTAATTTAAATGCAACTTTAAAGGGGTAGTGACATAACTCTATCCTACTGATCAAATATTTGTAATGAAACTAAAAGTGAAAAACAAATATATACATGCAAGGAAGGAAATATCCCCCAAACAGAAACAAAATACCTGCTATTAAAAACAGATTTTTATTTATTTGTACTTACATCATCATTAATTTTTCAATAAAAAAAATAACCTGTATATTCCAACATCAAAAGAGTAGCCCTCTAACATTAAAATAATCATTCAAGTTTAAGTAATTAGTAAGCCACAGACATTTATTTAAATTCATTTATTTATCATACAATTTATTCAAATATGGATCTTTGCATCACTTTTCAACAAGGTCGCTGTAATCTCATGTAGTATAGGTCAACTAATCATTTTTCAAATCATTTGTTAGTAAATAGTTGATTTTTTTTAATCAAACAAGCATAAAGCTGAAAATTTCATGAAAATTTGATAGAAAAAGTTTTTTACATTAAAAAAATTCAAATCTGAATTTTAAAACAATTATAGGCATAACCAGTTTGGTATAAAAACAAGGGAAATACTTGCATCAGCGATAAATATATTCTTTTGTAACTAAAGCAAGGTGGAGAAGTGGTCTGTTGAAGTCCAACGGGAGAGGTTTCAATGCACCTTTCACCACCTTTCATCATCTTTCCCCGCTAAGTTCAACTGAAAATAAGCCGCTATGACAGGGGTATAGTACACTAAAGGATACTCAGCAGGCCTGTGTTGAATTCACACACCTACTGAAAGAAACACAAAATCCCATTACGAAAGTTACGATAACTGTTCATGGCCTTTAATGACATTTGCTCACAACCGTTTTCGCTCTAATCCCCCGCCTTCTGCGTTATAATTACCAGATCTCGATGAGAGTGTCCGAGCAAATTGCATCAGCGATAAATATATTCTTTTGTAACTAAAGCAAGGTGGAGAAGTGGTCTGTTGAAGTCCAACGGGAGAGGTTTCAATGCACCTTTCACCACCTTTCATCATCTTTCCCCGCTAAGTTCAACTGAAAATAAGCCGCTATGACAGGGGTATAGTACACTAAAGGATACTCAGCAGGCCTGTGTTGAATTCACACACCTACTGAAAGAAACACAAAATCCCATTACGAAAGTTACGATAACTGTTCATGGCCTTTAATGACATTTGCTCACAACCGTTTTCGCTCTAATCCCCCGCCTTCTGCGTTATAATTACCAGATCTCGATGAGAGTGTCCGAGCAAATTCTGAAATGTCATTGCCTCATCCTCAGCAGTGTCCATTACTCAGGTGGCTCCATATAAATGTACATTGTTGCCCAAGGGGCTAAGTTATTCCTATTTGCACTTTAATTGTAGAGGGAGTGGTGCGATTGGTTACAAAAGAGATAATCCACATCATCGTCATCTCTTACTGATTGTATTTGAAGAGGAATGGCATTGCCATAATCATTATCAAACTGCAGCTGAAGGGATGAGGAAGGGACAGGGAGTTGGGGGAGGAGAGAGGGAAGGGGAAATGGGTCATTTAAAAAAGTGCAGTTTGTTACATGTACATTCATTAAACAATAAAATGCATATTCCTTGATTTTGATGTTAAAAATGTCATATTCTGTCAATTCCCAACACCCTTTAACATATCTCGAGTAATTAAAAGCCATAAATTAAAAGTTTTATAGATTTGTTAATTTGAGGCTCTTTAATCATCAATTTGAGGTTGTTGATCCCTCTCCAGGACAGCGTGTACGCTTTTTGGGAGATTACTTCAAGGTTCATAGTCCTTTGCCAGGACTGTTCTGCTTTTCAGTTGATCAATATCACGATCCTCGACCTCTACGCCCGAAATGAAAACAGCCCCACGATTTGAGGGGCGTGAAGAGGGGATAGCGCGATCACTGGGGATGGCGCGCAGGGGAGAATGAAGCAAGGGGAGAGAAATAACAAGTACACCGACGTCTAGAATCTAGACTACAAGGTTCAAGGAGTAGGGTCCTAGGGGTGGCACTTTGTGAAAAGAGGACACATGTTATAACTTTAATACAATGTCCAAATTACCTGTAGGAAAAATTATGGCGATGATGGATTTCCATATAGTTGGGGTTGATTGGATCAATCGTAACTCTTTGTAAGACAGGACCAAGGTCATTAGTTCAAAATGTCATGTTCTGTCAATTCCCGACACCCTTTGACAAATCTCGAGTAATTAAAAGCCATAAAGTAAGAAGTTTTATAGATTTAATTGTCAATTTGAGGCTCTTTAATCATCAATTTGAGGTTGTTAATTTGTTTGATCTAGTTTGTACTACCGGTACTGAAAATCCAACAACAGACTTGCTACTGAATGAACTTTATATCAACTATAATTATATTTGTACAGTATGATGTACATGTTCATGTACATATGTATTTCCTTTGTTCCAAGATCTATACATTGTTAATAAGCTTTACAAAAATAGCAAGTTAATTTCATAATAATGACAGTGTCAAAGTCCAATATTTATTTCCTGGGTAAGAGCTTATCCAGTCAAACAAACAGTTGATTTACCCGACACTTTATACTTTGTTTTCAAGTTCACACCGGAAGAAAATTCTAAATTATAAGTCAAAAAAGGTCAATTCAATCTTGAAATAAAATTTTGAATAATCTACACTGCACTGTGCATAATCGCAGTCAGATCAAGTAGCATCAAACTACATGTACAGTAGATCAATTACATTGTGGAGCGTTGTGGCCCAGTGGATTAGTCTTCGGACTTTGAAACAGAGGGTCGTGGGTTCGAATCCCAGCCATGGCGTAATTTCCTTCGGCAAGAAACTGATCCACAATGTGCTGCACTCAACCCAGGTGAGGTAAATGGGTACTGGTAGGAAGTAATTCCTTAAAAAGCTGTGTGCGCTATGAACACCTAGCTTAGCCGGGTAATATAGGAGCGCCTTGAGCACCTAACAAGGTGGATGTGTGCGCAATATAAATACCCTATATTATATATTATTATAGGACAAGGTATGTGAATTAAAATGAAGTTTAAATTTAATGTCAATTTAGAGTGAAATAGGCAAAAAGCATCTTTTGGTATAAATGGAATGAACTGTAGGCCTAGCACCTGCACCATATTAACAGTCAAAATGTTAAATGAAGAATCTCTTACAAGAAAAAAAATAACTTTTCTCTCTCAAGATAAATCATGTACATCAGCAAGGCTTGGCTCAAATAAAATTTCAATGCATTCAAGAAAAAAGACATCATGTTTTTCTCTACAGCTGGGCAAGTAAATAAATTATGGACCGCTTTTTACTGAGTGGATCTGTAAGAAGATCAAGATGACTGAAATGCATCTTGAATATTTTCTTCATCTTGAGGGTTAAAACCACCTGCATCCCATTTCATTCAGTCCCTTCCTGGAATCTTTCCCTATCCTCCCTGAAGACCCACAGATGAAAAAAAAAACACTAGACCCATTCACACTATGCAAAATGTAACAAATAATAAAAAAAATGCTTACATTATAAAAGGCTTGGTCCCACTGCACATACGAATGCAGAGAGGATGTACCGCGGAAGAGAATCTTGCCATCCATTGGAAAACATTATGTATACGTTGTATACTCTTTGCATGAGTTTCATACGCTCTTTATCCATCCACTGTGATTTCATTGTTCGCCCATTCTGTCCATTGTCTGGAGCGGATGAAAACGGATGGAGCCACCCCGAAATTTTACTTGTCCGCTGTATCCGTTATGAATACGTTTTGTGTCCGCCGGCCAGTGAGACCAGGCCTTTAGCTTTTATGTATGTGGAGAAAACAAACTCTGCAAATAATGTTGATGTGAGCTTGCCATTTGATTTCAAGTACCCAAAGTGTTCATATTTACATGAAAGTGCATAAAATGTTATCCATCATTGTTGATTTAGATCAATAGATTTTTTTGTCAAGTGAAAGGTGAAGCAACAATTAGATCTTTTATTGCAAAATAATGATTATTCACAATTATGTTGAGAGCAAATTTAAAACTTCTTTTTAAAGAACACCCTATAAAGGTGTATTTTGTATCATGTTCCAATGGGCACATAAAATATTGTCGAGTAAAACCTTTTTGTTGTAATTGACAATATGCAATTATTTTATCTTTGCAACTAGCGGCTATTTATATGGAGTGACTTTACTCCACAACTTAACCACCTCCCCTCTTGCTCTGCATACATGCCTTATTCATGAGTTGTGAATACAAGTGAACGACGCACACACCTTCAACAATACAGCCAAAAGAACATGTATACAAAAGGAAGGGTAAATGGGAGCTGGCATCACCCCATATAGTTCCAGCGGTCTTTTGCTACCACTATATCCCACTCAGAGAAAGAAGATAATCAATTATTAATGAAGGGATAGATCCTATTATAAGTCGCCGTTGAATAGAAAGGAGAGAAAGAATGGGACATTTCTGTAAACAACCTCCTCCATTGTGTCCCACCCCCCATATTGATTTAACGCATGTGTAGTGGTCACTTATGTTTTACGCACAGGATTTAACTGTTAAAGTTATGAGCAATCTATTATGCACTTCTAACGAGTACAGTTTATGAAAATAAAGGATACATCTAATAATTTGAGAAGCAAAGCCTTTTAAACCAACTCCTACTCTTTTGTTTTGATTTGAATAAATCAACCAATTAGTCAAATTTATCTTGCTAAAATAGTGACGAGTCTTCTCTGAATAGCAAAACACTGTTCGCATACATGATGGAGTATCTCATGACAAAAATGTACATGACTATTTGATGATACAAAACAGCCGAACTAAAAATTAATTTAAAAATAGACGAATGTAGAACACAAATCATCACACTAGACTTTCTTTCCAACACTTTCTTTTCTCAAGAATAGCTATTTAAGTATTTTTCATCACCCAGAAAGAAAACATCTTTCACCAGCATAGCTCTATGCTACATTGAAACTTCATCATTAGATTTCATGAAATGAAACACATTTTTTCAAGTAATCAACTCATCATTTAACACCACCACAGTCACAGAATGGATAAAAGGATTCAACACTTCAGAAGTGAAAGTGTACAGAATAATTGTGCACTTTCATAAACTAAACTTTCTTACAAAATACAAGGTAAACATACAGTACTCAATGAGCAATTTTTGTTAGGAGTATTGCAAAAGACTTCCAACTAAATTGCAAGTCAATTTACACTCCCTTTATAAAAAAAGACTTTCTTAAAATTGCAATTGATATTTGCAATCAATTGCAAATGAGGTTCTTGCCATTTGCAACACACTCTCATTCTCATTTAGATCTATGTATGACTCGCATGTAAGTTATTGTTGAAATGATTTGTAAAATCTTACTCTTCACATGATGTACTATGTATTTCGACCCATGCTCTAAAATGACTAAAAAAAAGCAGAGTTCAGACTTGCTACAGGAAAACATCTTTCATCTTTCATAGTACTCACTCAGAAGCTCGAAAGAGAATTATTAAAAAGCACTTTCACGTGCGACACTCACCATCTTTCTTGTAAAACGTGATCTCGACCTGACTCTCCTCGCCCCTCTCAAGGGCGTTTTTAATCCGAGTAATTCCTTCCTCACTTGTGTTTTCCCCGTACAGAAATTCACAACAGCACGATTTTTGCATGAGCTCTGCCCGGGAGAATCCGCTGAGCTCCCCAAAGCCATCGTTGCAAAATATAATGGCACATCCCTCCACTTGTGCGTTTCCTATAATAAAATTGCGATCTGGTTTATATAAAAAAAAGAATGGAAAAGATAAAGTTAAAAACTATGTAACTAAAGTAGTTTTATTCAATTTTCATTCTATTATTTTGTGTATGATTAGTAAATTTGAACAGGAAAAACAAACATTATATTTCACAAGCCAAAGTGTGATATAATATTAATAAGTGTAATGTAATAAGTAAAATAAAGAGGAAAAATTGAGCATCACTTCATGATAGCTCTCCAAGGGGAATCTTAATATTTTCATAATTTCAGGTAAATCTTGATGCCTATGATGTCAAGTGGAATCAACCTTTATACTTTCATGGATGAAGAAAAATATATTGTGTAAATTTTCTGTTTCAGATTTTACTCATTAATGATTTTTAATCCAACAAAGAGTTTTTAAGGACTATCAACATCACTCTGTATTTATCTTCAGAGTGAAAATGACTTCTGTATCTATGGAAATAAGCCAGTTCGTAGTTCCTTTCTGTGCATGATCAAAAGATTCTACGCATGATCAGAGGAAGGTCAATTTTACTAAAGTGACATGGTGGTTTAAAATCTAATGAGATAAGCACCAACTTTGATGTCTTGATTATTCATATATTCTTTTGAAAATTGTGGTTTTCATTTACATCCAAAAAAAACAAAGGTATTTCAGTTTGCCAAGTACATTGTGCAACATGCTATGATATGCATTCAAAGTAGGAATGCAACAAATACCTTCATAAAGTGTTCATTGGTGTGCTATTCTAGTCACCTGGTCTATTCAATTTCTTCATCCTGCCATGTAAGGCAAGCTTACGTAATATCTTGCTTTGAAATCTGCCTATCATAATGAAAAAAATGAAAGGCCATTTGACCAAAATTGTCCATGAAGTAACTAAGAACTGGTCTATTATTCTAAATTGTTAAATTATTAGACAACATATGCAACATAGCTATTTGAATAACCAAGGATGTACTGACAACAGCAATTCCCATGGAATAACTAAATTCAACCAAACACTAATACTTCGTTTGTGCTGTGCAGCACTTTTATTTCTTCTTGCCAGTGTTAGGTCATCTATTTGTTGATAGAAGGCACCATTCGTTGACAGTTTACCCTCGTTTTGAATATGTGCTTTCAAACACAATTGAAATTGGAATGCCACAAAAAAAATGAATAAGTAGTAATCAGTTGATATTGTGGCTTCTCCTCTTCAAACTTTATATCTGAAAAAAATATTATCATGCAGAATATAAAGGGTATACCAGGGTTTTCAATCTCCCATAATTTGTAATTGTATACCTTTGCAATCATTTTGTTCATCAGTATCTGCCATCATGTAGTCTCTCCCTCCACTTTCCAAGGCTAATGGCTTTCTTTATTTCTGGACAATCTCCTCCTTCCCATCCCAAACCTACTCTCTCCTCCTCCTCCTTCTTCCTCTTTCTTCTTCCTTTCTTCTTCTTCCCCTTCTCCTCCTCCTCTGTCTCCTTCTCCTTGTTTTTTCTTCTTCTTCTTTCCTTCTCCTTCCATCTCATCATCCTCCTCTCTCCCTCCCTCTTCTTCTTCCACTTCCTCTTCTTTCCTTCTGCTGCTCCTCCTACATGTAATTCTTCTTCTCTTCCTTTTTTGCCTTCATCCCATTCATTTTCTTTTTCTCATTATACCTCTATATTTCTCAGAAAGATTCAGAATTACATAATTAGGGCAGAATATTAATCAACTTCATTTGACAGATTACTATTGTCTATTGACAAGCAAAAAAAAAAGAGGGATTGTCACAATCAAATCTGGACTAATTAATTAATGACATGTTTTTTATCGTGATTATTATCATTACTCTTATTAATATCATCAAAATCATTATCATACCTAATATCATTATAATCATCAATACAATTATCATGACAAAAATTGACAAGCACAAAAAAAAGCAATTGTGTATTTAAAAGGTCGATTATTTCTTGCTTGCTTTGCTCGCATCTGTTTGGAACTTTTGCTCCATCTACCTTATCTGAAGAGAAAGTCAGGATCCTTCCTTTCTTTTTTTTTTCTCAACACAATTCACAAAAATAGCCAGCATCATTGACATTTAATGAATAAGAAAATAGATTAAAAATAAGCAGTGTATCACATAAAATAAAGTACATGTAGGTCTGATCACTGGCACATGGTTGGGCCATGGGGTACTTTGGGGCCACCCCCCCCCCCCCCCCTCCCACCAAAAAAATAAAATGAAATGAAAGAAAAAAATGTTAAGACAAAATTTATTTCTGAATATCATGTCAAACTTATATTATTTTAAAAATGGTTATTTAAAAAATGTTAAAAACTTTGCTAGTTTGCAACTTTTGCCAAAGGCGCCATTATTTTTTGTTGTTATCACGCTATTTGAATACATCCACGCATGATCATGAACAGCCTGCAGCTGCTAGCTGCCGACCCATGGGCCAAACGCCAGCTCGAGCTATTAAAACCACGGGAGTCTGCTGGCTACATGGACGAAGAGTAATCGCTGCACTGGCTTTAGAAATGAAATTGAGAACGATTATTTAGTACTCACTCTGTCCATCAAATTTCCTTATAATGGTGTCAATGAACGTATTCTGTGGGGCAACATGGCCCCTCCGTACAGGCATGCTAACAAGAACTCATCCAGTGAACATTTTTAACGAAGAAATCCGTTGTAAAAATCCCAAAATAATGATCCTCATCAAAATGTTTGGTAACGCGTGTTGCGGCATGTGCATACGGTAGTCGTCTGCTACAGCTAGTACATGCAGCGCAGTGCAGTGCAAACGGATTTCTGGTGCTGCGCTGGTATAGAACGCAACGGGAGATAGATGCGATGCGATCCCGCCAGCTCCCCTCCCTCTAACCACTTACACTCCGAAGACCACTTTCTTTTGTTCTCGAAATGGTCTGGTATAGCGCCAGCTATACGCAAGTGCAGTATAACCATAGAGATTACTATTAGTATATATATCTCTATGAGTATATATAACCCCCTTCTTAATAGAGATTTTGATTCAGATCATTTCTTTCTTCGCTGTCACATTTCGTGTATTTTTTTTAGTTCCAGCTACAGGTTATTGTGTACAGAGAGTGGTCGCCTACTATGATTTGTCAAGTAGTGAAAAAAAAAAGGGGGGGGGGGGGGTAAGATGAGAGGGAAAAGTGAAAGAAGAAAGAATATACTAAAGACGTCTGGGCGGTGTTACTCGATTGCCCCTCTTAGAAAAAGAGTTCTCAGATGGCTTGCCCCGTACGCCCTATTTTTTAACCTGTAAAGGTAGTGGGGAAAAAAGGATTCCAAACAGCCAATTTGGAACCTTTTTTAGGTCTTCGATCACGTAAAGAATCTTTCATGTTCATTTTTTCTCAAGGGTTCCAGTACGGGACAAAAGAGTTCCAACATGTCCAATTCGCACACCCCGCCCCTCGCACCCAACATTACACTGTAAAAACGCCGTTCAAAATTTAAAGCACGTTGTTTAAGCCCGTCATTCTAACAACTACTGTTAAAACCTTTTAAACAACTTGTTGTTAGAGTAACATGCTTAAAAAACGTTTCCCAAGGGATAGGGGAATAGGTGATGAAAATAAAATAATTGAAATTAAAACAAAATAAAACAAAATAAAACAAAATAAAACAGAAAGGAGACCGTGTCATAAAATGGAAGAAAGATAGTCCAATACTGAAACGGCCTCCTCGATCGGTAGACCCATAAATAGAAAGATAGAGTGTGTGAGAACACAAATAGAAAGAAAACAAAGGAAAGAGAGAAGAAAAGGGAGAAAATAAGAAATAATAAAGAAAACAGGGACCTGGGAACGATTTTTTCAGTGGGGGTGCTGAAATCTCTCCTCAAAGGTGGGGGGGGGGACACAATTGAGTTTTCCATAATTACACACACACCTCTAAGGGCACCACACACACACACCAACCCCCCCACACACATATATATATACATACATACATATATATGACAGTCACTTCTTAGCTTTCTTCTTATAAAAGAACATAGATATGTATTTAGATAACTCGAGCGCGAAGCGCGAGCAATTTTTTTATTTTTTTGTCCTGAAAATTGAACATTTTGAGCAATGTTTGTCGTCCTGAACAAGATGTGTATGTAACAAATAATAACTGCGAACGTGATCAGTGCAAGCATATATTTTTTATATACGCTCTTGTATGATCGAAAGGGAAGTGCTAAATGACTGTTTGCAGTTACCCATTAAGACGATACATATATCAGCAATCAAATAATGCGAGCGCGAAGCGCGAGCTGAAAAATTTGACATTCCGACCTAAATACTGGACATTCTAAGCTTTTTTTGCAATCATGAACAGGATAGGTATATAACTATACAATTGATGCGAGTGGGAAGCACGAGCGGAAACAAAATTGAGATTTCAGACCAAAAAAACGAGACATTCTAAGCACTTTTCTAATAATGAAGAGGATAGGTATATAACTATACAATTGATGCGAGCGCGAAGCGCGAGCGGAAATAAAAATGAGATTTCAGACCTAAAAACAGGACATCTTAAGCACTTTTCTAATCATGAACAGGATAGGTATATCATATACAATTGATGCGAGCGCAAAGCACGAGCGGAAACAAAATTGAGATTTCAGACCTATAATTGGGACATTCTATTCATGTTTTGTAAATCAAGAAAATTATGGGTAATGGGATATATTCTAACATTAATAATGTAAGCGCGAAGCGCGAGCAGAAAATTTTTGATATTCTGATCTGAAACTCCACACTGAATGTAATATGGTTTGAACAGATAAAGAAAAATCAGACGAACATAAGAATAAAGATTTGATCAAAATCCGACAAGGAAATCAAAGTTATTGCATTTTAAAGATTAGCATTATTCCTGTGAAACAGTTTTAAGCATGTCTTCATTAATATTCAATGAGCAAACTGATGATGTCATATCCCCACTTGTTATTTTGTATTTTATTATATAAAATTAGGTTTATTTAATATTTTCCCTTCAAGAACCAAAAACAGTTGAATTGACAACTGATTTAGTCCATTAGATATTCTTTGCTGCAACTTATTTCATTATAAGGGAGACATATCATTCACACTGGTATGAAAAAATGGAACAATTTTGATTCCATGTAATAACACAAGAAACAGGATAGTGGGGATGTGACATCTTCAACCCACATGGGCGGAAATCCCAGAGGGGACAGGGGGACGTGTCCCCCTACCGAAAATAGTAGGGGGACACAATATCAAATGTCCCCCCTACTATTTTTTGGTCTTTCATGGAGAAAAATACATCACTTCACAATCGAAATAATACCTTTTGGACTAAATGACCTTACATTTTGGGTGAAAAACTTTTTTTTTCTTTTTTTTTGCTTGTCAAATTTCTCAGGCCCTGGTCCCCCTACCTTTGGGGACAGATTTCCGCACATGTCAACCCACCTATTAAATGTTCATGACGACATGCATATCACCATTTTCATAAAACTTTAGAATTATATAACTTAACTATTTGTTATCAGATTTTCATAAAATTGTATTTGATATTAATATTTTCAGCCCGGAGTAGCCCCAAAACAATGTGTGTATCTGAATAAACATGCGTGCGCGTGTTTAGAGTAAGACCTAGTATCTGGGCATTGTAAATATTTTTTTATTATAAAAATCAATAATGTGAGCGCGAAGCGCGAGCAGAAAATATTTGATATTCCGATCTCAAAAAGGGTGAATTTAAACACTATGTTAAGTACTGTGTCGGAAAATTCTGAAGTGGGGGGGGGGGGGGGGGGTTCTACAATTAAAACGTCGTTCATTGTCATTACATTTCTGTCATTTATCAACTTACCACTAGATTTTCAGGAGGTGCTGCCTATGGAAAATAACACATGCAGCACCCCCAAATTTTGGGGGTGCTTCACCCCGCACCCCCGCTTCCCAGGGCCATGGGGCAGGGCGAAAGAGACTGTGAAATTTGATTTATTTTCTATTGTCTGACTTGTAATTGTTTATACAAAACACGGGCGGTCGGGCGCGCGCACACTTGATTTGACATAATATAAAACCTGGAAGTTTCAAGTCAACCACACCCAATCGATAGCAGGGAGGGACATGGCATGTCCCTCCCTGCTATCGAGTAGTGTGTAAACTATGGTTATCACGTATCGCGCGCGACCACGTCTGTATCGGTGTGCCGGAGCTTGATTGAGTCGCGTTATAGGAATATGTGAAAGACTATGTAAATGATTTGCGATTGTCGGATGTGATAATTATGTCCATTATAACATATATAAAAAAAATACAAAGGGAACCTGATTTCGTGGGGGTGCTGCCTATGGAGAATAATACACGCAGCACCCCCAGGAAAATTTCTGGGGGTGCTTCAGCACCCCCAGCACCCCCGCTTCCCAGGTCCCTGAAAGAAAATTAAGAAAAAATGTAAAACAAAATACCAATAAACCTTTTTCTTAAAGGTGTGAAATTGATGAGAGCAGAAAAGTCATTGCCCCGGCAAAAAAAACAGACACAAAATCAAGGCTGGGCGTTGCCGTTCACCTACAGTTTAAGGGACGGGGCCCGGTAGGCACATAATTCACAGGCCACCATCTCCCAACCAGAATCTACGTAAAATATGCAAAAAAAAAAAAAAATGATAATAAAAAAATATATAAGAACATGACTGGGCGTGGCCGTTCACCTACAGTTTAAGAGACAAGGCCCGGTAGGCACATAATTCACAGGCCACCATCTCCAAGCCAGAATCTACATAAAAGATGCAAAATATCAAATATAATAAGGGGAAAATAAATTTAAAAAACATGACTGGGCATGGCCGTTCACCTACAGTTTAAGGGACAATGCCCGGTAGGCACATAATTCACAGGCCACCATCTCCCAGTCAGAATCTACATAAAAGATGCAAAATATCAAATATAATAAGGAAAAAAATAGATTAAAAAAAAACATGACTGGGCATGGCCGTTCACCTATACAGGTAAAGACAAGGTCTGGTATGCACATTTATTCACAGGCCACCATCTCCCAGCCAAGTATTAACTAATCTTAACTACAAGTAATCTGACTGGGCGTGGGCGTTTACCTAAAGGGGTAATGCCCTGTACACTCTAAAAAAAATATTGGGTAAATATGCTCCAAGAGGGTAATTATGTGTCCAACTTACATTGGGCATTTCTTTTGGGCATTTTTATTTATCCAGTGTGATGGAAATTTTGCCCATTCTAAAGTAAGTGCTGCTTGTGTTTTTTAACCTTACTGGACAATATGCTTTCCGCATTGGGTAAAATACTGCCCAAAATTGGTTGGACACATAATTACTCTCATGCTGGTTAAAATTTCACCCAATATTTATTACAGTGTAGGCACATTATTCACCAGTCACCATCTCACCACCAATTACTTGTAATAACTAATCTAAGCCAATCCTGATATGACTGGGCGTACACTGCAAAAACACCGGTGTTGATTTAACACCAGCCTGGAATCTATAAGTCCACACCAGAGAAGTGTTAAATTACACCAGTTTGGTTTTGGTCTAACACCAGTTTGGTTTTGGTCTAACACCATATAGGTGTTTATACAACACCAATTAGTATTAAAACAGCACGGGTTTGATTCAAAAGTGCTTCTCTGCATTAAGGTGTGGACATATAGATTCCGGGCTGGTGTTAAATCAACACCGGAGTTTTTGCAGCGTAGCCGTTCATCTACCATTACACTGCAAAAACTTCGGTGTTGATTTAAGACCAGCCCGGAATCTTATATGTCCACACCAGAGAAGTATTGAAACACCAGTTTGGAATCAAACCGATGCTGTTTTGATACTAATTGGTGTTGTAGTCCTATCTGGTGTTAGACCAAAACGAAACTGGTGTTAACACTTCTCTGGTGTGGACATATATAGATTCCGGACTGGTGTTAAATCAGCACCAGAGTTTTTGCAGTGTACAATGGCAAGGCACTGTAGGCACATATTCACAGGACCACCATCTCCGAACCAGTTGTTAAATGACAAGTCCACCCAACAAAAAGGGTTTTTTTAATAAAAATATAAAAAAATCCAACAAGCATAACACTGAAAATTTCATCAAACTCGTTTGTTAAATAAAATAGTTATTTTATAGTATTTTAAAGTTTTGCTTAATTTCACAAAACAGTTATATGCACGTCCTGGTCAGTATGGAAATGAGGAGACTGATGATGTCATCCACTCACTATTCCTTTTGTATATCATTATATGAAATACGAAATATTCAAATTTTCTCATCATTGTCAAGTGAAACGATTAATTCCTCCCCAATCTGTAGAATTAATATTTGTTAATACTACATGGTTCGGTCAAGTTGTTCCTTATTGTGAAATATGTAAAAATGAAATATTGTATAATTCAAAGAATAATAACAAAACAAAATAGTGAGTGAAGGACATCATCGACGGTCTCATTTTCATGTCACTGAGTTGTGCATTATGACTGGGGGAAAAAAGAGAAAATTTAGAATGTCGTAACTTTCTTATTTTACATCCGATTTTGATGACATTTTCAGCATAATGCTAGATTTACTTTCTCTATTGATTCAAACAACATTTTTCTGGGGTGGACATTACCTTTAACAATACTTATCTAAACTACTCCTGGGGCCCGTTGCAGAAAGAGTTGCGTTTAAACGCAAGCCAAAAAATAAATCGCAAGTCCCAAATGCGCGCTGTTGATTGGTTGAAAATCAAGTTGCGCATGATTTTTAGAGTTGCGATTGATTGCAACTCTTTCTGCAACGGGCCCCTGGTATGACTGGGCGTGGTCGTTCACTTACAATTAAAGCTACAAGGCCCATGTAGGCACATAATTCATCGGCCATATCTCCCAACAAGGAATGGGCGTGGTCATTCACCTACACTTTAAAGGCCCGGTAGGCACTTAATTCACAGTCCACCATCTCCCAGCCAGGTATTAACTTATCTAAAATAAAAATAATCCAAATGGGCGTGGCCGTTCACCTATATAGTTTAAGGGGCGAGGCCCGATAGGCATATATTTAATTCACAGGCTACTATCCCCATGTTAGACTATACTTAAAATATGCAAAGTATAAAAATCTATGTAAAAACAAGACTGGGACAGGGCGTGGCCGTTCACCTACAATAAAATGGCATATAATTTACAAGTCGGCATCTCCCAGCCAGGTACGACGGAAAGATTAAGATCACCCTTGATTAAAATACACAAATAATTCAAATCCCAACCATCACCAGCAAACATCAAAACAATTCAACTTAGTAGGTAGAACATTCATCGTAAGTTTAAAGGACTTTGCCCGGTAGAATTATTATTCACCGGCCACCATCTTCCAACCAAAATCTACGTAAAAATACAAACAATAAAATATAAAAGAATATAAAAGCATGACTGATGTCGCCGTTCACCCACAGTTAATGGGTAAGGCGCTTAGACACACAGGCCACCATCTACCAGCCAGGTACTAAATTATCTGCTACTACAAATATGCTGGGCGTGCATACTATGCAACTACAATTTAAGGGCAAGGCACGGTAGGCACATTATCACAGAACACCATCTCCTAGCCATTATTATCTCATCTAAACTACAAGTAATATGACTGGGCGTAGCCGTTCACCTACAGTTTAAGAAGTGAGGCCCGGTAGGCACATAATTCACAGTCCACCATCTCCCAGCCAGGTATTAACTTATCTAAACTACATTTAATCTGACAGGGCGTGGTCATTCACCTAAAATTTAAAAGGCAAGGCCATGTAGACACAATTCACAGGCCACCATCACCCAGCCAGTTATTAACTCATCTAAACTACAAGTTATCTTATTGGGCGTGGCCGTTCACCTACAGTTTAAGGGGTAAGGCCCGGTAGGCACATAATTCACAGACCACCATCTCTCAGTCAGTTATTAAATAATCTAAATTTAAAGTAATCTAACTGGGCGTAACCGTTCACCTAGAGTTTAAGGGCAAGGCCCGATAGGGACATACTCATATATATCTCCAACTCAGAATATAATTAAAATATGTAAACTATTAAAAGAAATGTATATCAAAACAAGACTGGGACAGGGCGTGGCAGTTCACCTACAATAAAATGGAAAGGCCCGTTGGGCACATAAAATTTTTACACATCACCATCTCCCAGCAAGGAACGAAAGAAAGATTGATATCATCCTTTATTAAAATACACAAATAATTTAAATCCAAACCATCCCCAGCAAATATCCAAACAAATCAACTGACTTGGTGGGTAAAACATTCATCTTAAGTTCAAAGGACTTTGCCCGTTAGAATTATTATTCACCGGCCACCATCTTCCATCCAAAATCTACATAAAAAGACAAACAATAAAAAAATAAAAGAATATAAAAGCATAACTGGAGTTGCCGTTCACGGCCTCGTAGGCACATAATTCACAGGCCACCATCTCCTAACCAATAATTATCAACTATTTTGCTAATACAAATATGCTGGGCGTGCATACTATGCAACTACATTTTAAGGGCAAGGCACGCATGGCACATTATCACAGAACACCATCTCCTAGCCAGTTATTAACTCATCTAAACTACAAGTTATCTTATTGGGCGTGGCCGTTCACCTACAGTTTAAGGGGTAAGGCCCGGTAGGCACATAATTCACACAGACCACCATCTCTCAGTCAGTTATTAACTAATCTAAAATAAAAGTATAATCTAACTGGGCGTAACCGTTCACCTAGAGTTTAAGAGCAAGGCCCGATAGGGACATACTCATATATATCTCCAACTCAGATTATAATTAAAATATGTAAACTATTAAAAGAAATGTATATCAAAACAAGACTGGGACAGGGCGTGGCAGTTCACCTACAATAAAATGGAAAGGCCCGTTGGGCACATAATTTACACATCACCATCTCCCAGCAAGGAACGAAAGAAAGATTGATATCATCCTTGATTAAAATACACAAATAATTTAAATCCCAACCATCCCCAGCAAATATCCAAACAAATCAACTGACTTGGTGGGTAAAACATTCATCTTAAGTTCAAAGGACTTTGCCCGTTAGAATTATTATTCACCGGCCACCATCTTCCAACCAAAATCTACGTAAAAATACAACAAATCAAAAATTAAAGAATATTATAAAAGCATGACTGGCGTCGCCGTTTGTAACCCACAGTTAATGGGAAAGGCCTTGTAGGCACATAATTCACAGGCCACCATCTCCCAACCAGGTATTAACTATTTTGCTACTACAAACATGCTTGGCGTACATACTATGCAACTACAATTTAAGGGCAAGGCACGGTATAGGCACATAATCACAGGCCACCATCTCCTTGCAGGTTATTAACTCATCTAAACTACAAGTTATGACTGGGCGTATATAGCCGTACACCTACAATTTAAGGGGCGAGGCCCGGTAGGCACATAATTCACAGGCCACCATCTCCCAGCCAGTTATCAACTAATCTAAACTACAAATATCTGCTAATCTGACTGGGTGTTGCCGTTCACCTACAAATTAAGGGGCGAGGCCCGGTAGGCACACAAGTCACATGCCACCTTATTCCAGCCAGGTTATTAACTAATCTTAACTACAAGTTATCGGACTGGGCGTGGCTGTTCACCTACAAGGGGCGAGGCCAAGTAGGCGCATAATTCACAGGCCACATCTCCCAGCCAGTAATTAAAGGACAAGTCCACCCCAACAAAAACTTGATTTGAATAAAAAGAGAAAAATTCAACAAGCATAACACTGAAAATTTCATCAAAATCGGATGTAAAATAAGAAAGTTATGACATTTTTAAGTTTCGCTTCATTTCACAAAACAGTTATATGCGCATCCCGGTCGGTATGCAAATGAGGGAACCGATGACATCACTCACTCACTATTTCTTTTGTATTTTATTATATGAACTATGAAATATTTTGATTTTCTCGTCATTGTCTAATGAAATGAAGTTTCATTCCTCCCTGAACACGTAGAATTCCATTATTTTAACATTTTGTGGTTCAGGCAATGCGGTCCTAATCGTCAAATTCGTAAAAATTGAAATATTGTATAATTCAAACAATAAAAAACAAAAGAAATAGTGAGTGACATCATCGACTCTCTAATTTGGATGTAACTGGCTCGTTCATATAACTATTTTGTTAAAAATAAGCGAAACTTTGAAATGTCATAACTTTCTTATTTTACATCCGATTTTGATGAAATTTTTAGCATTGTGCTTGTCTGATTTTTCTCTATTGATTCAAATCAACATTTTTCTGAGGTGGACTTGACCTTTAACTAATCTAAACTACAATATATCCTAATCTGACTGGGCATGGCCGTTCACCTATAGGGGTAAGACCCTGTAGAGGCACATAATTCACAGGCCACCATTAACAAATTAACCAATCTAAATGACAAGTAATCTAACTGGGCATGGCCGTTCACCTACAATCTAAGGGGCGAGGCCCGGTAGGCACATCATTCACAGGCCATCATCTCCCAGCCAGTAATTAACTAATCTTAACTACAAGTAATCTGACTGGACGTGGCCGTTCACCTACAGTTTAAGGGGTAAGACCCTGTAGGCACACAAGTCACATGCCACCTTATTCCAGCCAGGTATTAACAAATCTTAACTACAAGTTATCGGAATGGGCGTGGCTGTTCACCTACGAGGGGCGAGGCCAAGTAGGCGCATAATTCACAGGCCACATCTCCAGCCAGTAATTAACTAATCTAAACTACAATATCTGACCGGGCATGGCCGTTCACCTCTAGGAGTAAGACCCTGTACAGGCACATAATTCACAGGCCACCATGCATTTCCCAGCAAGAATCTACATAAACTATGCAAACTATAGAGTACCGAAGTGTGACGTCATCAATTTTCACTTTTTGCATATCAGAATTTTGATACCATATTTTGGTAGAGCATGATGAAAACCCCACATAACCCCGAAATTTGGTGGGAATCGGCCCATGGGGCCCCAAGATATGACCTCATAGTCAATGAATGAAGTCAATGTATATTATTGGCCTGGTTCCTATTTAGAACCAGGCCAATAATGGACCGATTCCCACCAATAATGCTCTACCAAAATATAGTATCAAAAACGCTAAAATGCAAAAAAAGTTTTTTGGACGTCATCACTTCGGTACTCTATACCCCTCCCCCCCCCCCACATCAACCATCACCATCAACCATCACCTCAAATCAACCTACTTACTAGGTATACCGGTCGACCTACAGCATCTACAGATTTAAAGGATTTTGCCTCGTGTGTACATGACAGGCCACCCTCTCCCAGCAAGAATCTAGTCAAACTATGCAAATTTAAAAAATCTATGTATAATAATGACTGGGCATGGCCGTTCACCTACAATTTAAGGGGCGAGGCCCGGTAGGCACATCATTCACAGGCCACCATCTCCCAGTCAGTAATTAACTAATCTTAACTACAAGTAATCTGACTGGACGTGGCCGTTCACCTACAGTTAAAGGGGTAAGACCCTGTAGGCACACAATTAACACGCCACCAACTCCCTTGCAAAAAAAAAAAGACTAGCTTATTGTGTGACTGTGAGGGCTAACAATGTGATCTTCTAAAGTGGTTCACTAGTCTGGTCTAGAAAGAACCAGTTCAGCAAAATGAATGTGAATAGGGTCTTAGTAAAATCTGTTCCCTTCTGAAATGGTCGTCAAAAAGCATGAAACGCCCAAACCTAACAAAATGATAATCTAAAACAAAATATTTCCAAACTTTATGTAAGAAATCTCTTAAACATGACCATTGGTTATATATTTTAGGGAGTAATCTTTTTCTTACGAAGAGAGTGCTTGATCAACTAATTATAATGAAATAGTGATGGTTGGCATCTTTTTTTTTTAACAGGCTGACATTTTTACATCAGATTATCAGTCAACATTTGATAGTTTCATGCTAAAGGAAATGCAATCCATCTATACAGAATCCACATTGTACCTATGTTTCAACTGACACATAATTCAGGGGGAAATAGACATGATTCATCTTTCAGGTAAGAATAGACCTACAAATTGTGGATTAATCACAATAATCATAAAAAACAAAGGTGACTTGCTTGTAATAAATTAAGTGGGAGGAACAAAGATAAATTACGGAAATCTAAAAATGGCATCTGTAATAGGCCTAATATTGTAGCACATATTCAAGACAACAAAAGATGGAACATTTATAAATGCAAAGAGTGGCAAAAGAATCAGTAATAACATAATTCTCCAGAAACAAGTGTTGCTCGAATGGGTAATACAAATATAACTAAATGATTACCAGACAGAATACCACTCAAGTCCAACAAATCCCAAACACTCCATTTAACCCTACCCTAGCCTCCATCTCCTAAAAAGTATACCAAGTCCTCACCTCCCATTCCCCCGATAGCCCCATCCTCAATGTAAACTCTTTTACATTATTCAACAAAATCAGGCCAAATGCCTACAGCTAATCCACCTATCAATATCTACCCTATCCATCTCCTCTCCTCCCTACTCAACCATCCACCCCTCCTCCCAACCCCTTCCCATCCATAACTTTCTCCACCTCCTCTGACAATACTTCGGCCCCTACGACAACGTCCAACCCTCTTCCCCTGTCACCCCCTCCTCTGTCGTCTCCTCCTCGGCAACCTCCTCCTCTGCCCACTCCTCTTCTCCAACCGTCTCCTCAGCCATCCACCACCTCCTCCTCTGCCGTCTTCTCCTCTGCCGTCTTCTCCTCTGCCACCTCCTCCTCTCCAGCCGTCTCCTCCTCTGCCGACTCCTCTTCTCCAGCCGCGTCTCCTCAGCCATTCACCACCTCCTCCTCTGCCTTCTTCTCGTCTGCCGTCCCCTCTTCTGCCAACTCCTCCTCTTCCAACTCCTCAGCCATCCGCAATCTCCTCCTCTGCCGTCTCCTCTTCTGCCGACTTATCAATTTCCACCTCCTCAGCCATCCATCACATCCTCCTCTGCCGTCTCCTCTTCTGCCAACTCCTCCTCTTCCACCTCCTCAGCCATCCACCACCTCCTCCTCTGCCGTCTCCTCTTCTGCCAACTCCTCCTCTTCCACCTCCTCAGCCATCTGCCATCTCCTCCTCTACCTTCTTCCCCTCTGCCGTTTCCTCTTCTGCCAACTCCTCCTTTTCTACCTCCTCAGCCATCCGCCACCTCCTCCTCTGCCTTCTTCTCCTCTGCCGTCTCCTCTTCTGCCGACTTATCAATTTCCACCTCCTCAGCCATCCATCACATCCTCCTCTGCCGTCTCCTCTTCTGCCAACTCCTCCTTTTCTACCTCCTCAGCCATCCGCCACCTCCTCCTCTGCCTTCTTCTCCTCTGCCGTCTGCTCTTCTGCAGACTTATCACTTTCCACCTCCTCAGCCATCCATCACATCCTCCTCTGCCGTCTTCTCCTCTGCCGTCTCCTCCTCAGCCACTTCCTCCTCCTCCTTCTCTTCCATCCTTTCAAATTATTGTTCGTGTTTCCATAGCTTCATCATCATTATGTCTGGAAAGGAACAGAATAGTAGATATCATTGATTTTACAAATTTAGTGATTAACAGATTAAGTGAAATTGCACCACATATAATAATTCTGCGATTTTCAGCCCATTCTATTAGTATGGTAGGAAATGGGGGTTCCAGTACACCATCGAGAAGACCCTTTAACCAATTATTTGTATTGCCTGAATTGTTTAGTTAATGAATTTTGATAAATCGTGTTCCATGGGGTTCAAAATTTGCAATTTTGGCGGCCATGTTGGATATTTCATGAAAATCAATTATTTTCATATTTTTTGCTCAGATTATGGGAAGAGTTTCAATAAATGCGCTGTTCACCTCTTCCACCTCCTCAGCCATCCACCACCTCCTCCTATGCCGTCTTCTCTTCCTCCTCTGTCAAATCCTCCTCTGCCTCCACCTCCTCCTCAGCCACTTTCTCCTCAAATTATTGTTCGTGTTTCTGTAGCTTCATCATCATATTGTCTGGAAAGGAACAGAATAGTAGATATTATTATTACTTTTCTAATAATATAGGAGCACACTCATAGTTAATTGAGTCGCCAGGTTCAAGGTAAACAAAAATATCGAAATTTTGATAGATTTTTTTTTTTATAGAATTTGTGACCATATTTTCATGTTTTAATTAAAAATGTGTATGTGCTCTGTATTATGAACATTAGCAACTAATGCATAATGTACGCGTTCGACACGGAGATGGAAATGCCTCTTTCTCTTAAACGAATGGGGGCTCCCGCCCGGGTCAGGTTTGATTTACTAGACACTCTCCATAGGCGGATCCAGGGGGGCCGAGGGCCCCCCCCCCCCCATTGGTGGAGCAAAAAAGAAAAAAAGGAGAGGAAGAAAAAAGGGGGAAAAAGAGGAAAAAGAGAGGAGAAACAAAAAAGAGGAAGACGAGTGCATAAAATAAGATGAGGGGATGGCTTGGAAAATAAAAAGAATCTTTCCTTCCGCTATATAAAATTCTCGCTCGCGCTTCGCGCTCGCATTGCCTGTTAGGTGATTTACATACCTTTTTCAATATGGAGCTTGAATATCAAGTTTGGAAGTCAATATACAAAACATATTTCACCTCGAAAATCGAACTTTCATTATTTTTTGTGATTTACAAATTGACTTTTAAAAAGTGCTCTGTAAAAATGTCAGTTCTATGGTCTGAATAATAACATTTTCTGCTCGCGCTGCGCGCTCGCAAATTTTGATTTATCAGGTATCTATTATTTTAGTGTATTCCATAAAGTTTTCAAAATATCCCTTTTAAGGTCTGATTGTCAAAACGTATATCAGCTAGCGCTGCACGCTCACATTTTGATTGGCGAGTTATGTATATGTCTCAATATTGATAATACAACAAACTACTTAAAATCCCTTTTTCATGACAGTTTATCAAAAATTTTAACTCGTAACTTGCGCTCGCGTTAATGGTTAAAAGTATATTAAATGATGCATCCTATTCATAATTACGAAAGTGCTTGAAATTTCAAATTTTCAGGCCATAATATCATCAGATTTCGTGCCCTCATTAGGAATTAATAAATAAGATAATAATTTGATAATTAAATTGTCCCTTTTAATTCATCTCGCGTTTAGCAAGAGGAAAAGGAATATATTCATCATTTTCATATGATAACATATCCTAAGGATGTCCCGGTCCTATGTCAAAACTCAAAGTAATAATAATGAAAAATATCAGCTCTTTTTAAAGTGCGATCCATATCCACCTCACAATTTTCCTACAAAGTGCTTGTAATACAAAGCTAAAATCGACTCATTTTTTAGATCGGAATATCAAATATTTTAAGCTTTGATTTTCATGATAAAAGATGTATTTAGAATGCCTCGATTCTAGGTCTAAATTTTGAAACACGCGCGCGCATGTTTATTCAGATACTGAACTTGTTTTTCTATTTAAATCATTATCCAGTTTCAGATCACAATATCAAAAACTTTCTGCTCGCGCTTTGTGCTCGCAATATTAATACAGGAAGATCTCCTATTACTCATCCTTTTCATGATGTACAAAACATGAGTAGAGTGGCCCATTTTTAGGTCTAAATCTCGATTTTTTTCAGCTCGCGCTTCGCGCTCGCATCAATTGATTAGTTATATAGCTATCCTTTGCACAATACCAAAAATTGATAAAATGTTTCCATTCGTTATGTAGAAATGTCAAAAATTTCAGCTCGCGCTTCGCGCTCGCATTATTTGATTGTGAAAATATGTAACTTCTTCATGGCTAAGTGCAAGCAGTCCATAACAGGTACCTTTTCGATCAGTTCAAAACGTACATAAAAATGTTCTGCTCGCACTTTACGCTCGCATTATTAACATGATTTACAAAACATGAATAGAGTGTCTCGTTCAGTAGGACTAAATCTCAATTTTTTAGCTCGCGCTTCGCGCTCGCATCAATTGTTTAGTTACATACCTATTCTGTTTAAGTGATAAAAAGTGCTTAGAATTTCCATTCTTTAGGTGAAAATGTCAAAAAAATTCTAAATATGTAATATCTTCATTGCTAACTGCAAGCAGTCTTTAACAGGTACCTTTTCTATCAGTTCGTGTCTGCTGATCGCGCTTCGCGTTCGTAGTAATTATATAGTTGAATATACATCTTTTTCATGATAACAAACATTGCCCAGAATGTTCAAATTTTAGGAAAAGTACATAAAATTATTTTTAAAAAATTAGCTCGCGCTTCGCGCTCGCATCATATAAAATAAGGATTATGATATTATATATTTATGTTGATTTATAAGAATCAATATATAAAGAAGTGACTACTAGGACTACCCCTTCAAAGAAACAAACAAAAATCATCTTCGAGCGGCCGATCGGTGAAAATATGGCTGAAACGAAATTCCGCCGCCCCCCCCCTATTGGCGAAGGCTGGATCCGCCTCTGACTCTCCTCATATGTAGATTAGTGTCTCCTCTATCTTTTCCAAGAGAAAACAAAATAATGTGGTTTTGCGATGCCAAAAGACGATATTTCCGAATACAAGTCAAATACGAAAAGGAGTGATGTAACTATTAAAGGGGAAGTTCACCCTGGCAAAAACTTATTTTAAAAATAGCAGAAAAATGATAAAAAAATATTGTCGAAGGTTTGAGAGAAAAATCAATCAAAGAATTAAAAAGTTACGATTGTAATCATTTGATTTGTGACGTAATATGCGAGCAGGATTCCTGCATAGCGGATGGTAAAAAAAAATGTGTTTTACTGTACCTTTTGTATATCAATAGACAAATCATTTCACATCCGATTTTAAAAAAAGGAAAATAAGTCATCAGGACCAATAAAAAAAAGTGAAATTCATGCATCTATGACGTCACAAATCCAAACCTTAAAATAATAACTTTCCTCATCTTTAGCGGATTTTCCTCAAACCTTCGCCAATATTTTGTATTATTTTTTTTGCTATTTTTACAACAAATTTTTTCTTCAGGGTGAAATTCCCCTTTAACAGGTTCCAGTGAAGACAGGCGTTAATATGCCAGAATAACATTTGGAGCAACTGTCTCCTTTATCATCTGCATGAGATCCAAATAAACGCTGCTTTGTATTATCATTATAAGCGTCCCTTTCCAGTTGGAGTCTCCATTAAGACGATATTTTAAATTATATAGTCAAAATAAGGAAAAGGTGGGGTAACTTCGAAAAGCTCCTGCAAAGTAAAAAAAACTATACAACGCTGTTTACTATATGAACCTTAGAGTAATAAAAAGTTTAAACAAGTGTTTAAATCTTAAGCAACAAAGTTTAATTTTCAATATCTAATCTTCAATAAATTAAACATGATTGTTTAAACGGTTAAACAAATACTGTAAGGTTAATAAATTATAGTAAACAGCGTTGTATAAAATCTTAAACAGCGTTTTTACTGTGTAGGGGATAGGCTTCAATGTGCTTGAACCTATTTTAAAGTAACTTGTCGAAGAATGTATCCTCCATCTTCTCCAAGTATATCAATGGAAATAAAAGCGGCTTTGTGTAGTATAAATGCCACTTTCTTCCAATGGGGCGCTCCAAAATTGCATTTATTGCATTGCATTGCTAGGCAAAAATAGCACAAAAACGCCTTTTACCCATATATAGGGATATGATTTATGCTTTTACCTCACTCGGGGCTCCAAAATGGCGAATATGCCAATTAATAGACAACATAGGCAAAAGGAGTGGGGTGACTTCGACAGCCATTTGAGTAGGTAGGCTTCAATTTGTCTGCACTTCTTTATATGAAGCCGATGAAAAAAATCCTACTCTTTTATTTCAAAACAATGAGAGTGATTTTACGACATAGCAGAAACAACTTTTGTCTCGATTGAGGCTCCAGAATTACGAATTTTCCAATAGACAAAATCGGCAAAAGGGGTGGGATGATTTCAGCAGCCCGCAAAGGAGGATAGGCTTGATGTGCCAGCACTTCTTTAAATGTATCTGGAAAAGCCTATTCTTTCCTCTCTGAGGGGTTTAAAAATAAAAGTGACTTTAATAAATAGCAGAAATGCCCTTTTGCCTCAATGTGGCTCTAAAATGGGGTATTTTTCAATAAATAGGCAAAAGGGATGGGGTGAGCTCGTCAACCGCCAAAGGTGAATAGGTTTCGATGTGCAAGCACTTTGTTAGATGTAGTTGGTAGATAAACTCCTACTCTTTCCTCTCCATGTGGTTTAAGTGGCTTTACTGTATAGCACAAAGGCATTTTGCCCTGATTGGGGCTCCAAAATGGCTGATTTTCCGAGTATTGGTAAATTAGGCAAAGGTTTGGGATGACTTCGGCAGCCCCCCCCCCCCCACGAGGGGTAGACTCCGATGTGCCAGCACTTCTTTATATGAGCTGATACAAAATGCATATTCTGACCTCTACAAGTGGTTTCAAGAAAATACAAGTGTTTTTTCTTTTACAGTCGAAACATGATTTTGCCACATTGGGTGCTCCAAAAGCACGATATTCAAAAGTCAAACTATACGGATAGGTGTGGGGGTACATTCAACAGGCTCCTGCGGGACTATGCTTCAATGTGACAGGACGTAATTGTAAGAGCACGGCCTTCTCCTTTTTCCCCCCAAGAGGTTTCATAGACAACTTGGTTGATATTTGTAGATTTCTACTAAGCATTAGAAAGTCTTGATTGGAATTGAATTTTATAAATGAACGATTAGAAAAATTCGGTTTCAAAATAATGTTCAGAAAATGGGTTACGATTCTGTATACACACATTTCGAATTGCGTTCTTTTGAATGGATATTTTACAGAAACATTTTACCCCACTAGAAGGATAAGGCCAGGTTGCCCGTTGTCTGCTTTACTTTTCATCATATTTGTTGAGTTTGTCAGCAACAAAATCAGAAGTGATAAAGATATAAAGAGAATTCGTGTTGGAGACGAAATAAAGTTATGTCAGCTAGCTGACGACATGACACTTTTTATGCAAAATAATCATTCAGGAAATAAGGCTATTGAACATAAACGCAACATCAAAAGTAAGTCTCCCCCTATGAAGAACCCCATCAAAACTGCCAGTGTAACAAATTATTCAAGTTGAAACCAAGCATGGGCTATAGGGTTGTTAGGAATCATATTCTCGAATCAAGTCCCATTGGGTTCAAAATTGGCAATTTTGGCGGCCATCTTGGATTTTCCATGAAAATTACTTATTTTCACTGAGATAGTAGAAATCGATTGCAATGGTTTTCTGGACAGTCCGGGTGATAGCATTTGGGGAAAATGATTATCTAAGTCAAAGTTTAAATGTTTCGTAAAAAATCTTCATGAAAATGTATAATTAAATGTTAAATTAACCTCTTTTTCTTTTCTTAAACCGCAAACAATATGCTGAGGCTTCAAACAAACACAACCACCTTTTACTCGCTCGCTAGTCTTTTTCATTAAAAAATATATATTGAAATGTCGCCATATTACCATGCACTCTCAGCTATCAGTCTATTCACGCTTTCGCAATTTCAATCTGCTCTCACTCAAATTCAAATAAAAGTCAATTACCTTCTAGTCGTGGTCTTGAGCTTTTATTCAGCAAACTGGAGCAATTGGTTCTCAAATCTGCACCCAATATGAAGCAATTAAAACAACGGCAAAACAAAAACTGTCCTCCCCATCAGGGCATCACACCAACAGTTACTGTAATAGGCCTACTCGTCATGCTCGTACATGACATACAGGCCGCGGAACGGTTTTGAAAGTGAGGGCTGGCGGCCAATCACAAACAAGTGAGGGTTTCATCATTTTCGTTCGACAAGTTGTCAGATCTGACAACTTTCCTTGATGTTCATTGGCTAAAAAGCAGTGTTATTATGGTAACCGTCGGATAAATAGGACTTGTCGTATAAAACGTCCGACAACTCCTTTTATGAAAGCCCCCCCCCCCATGGTATAGAAAAAAAAGTGGGAAAGTGGGGAGGAGGGCTGAACCCCACCCCAAACCCCTGAATTGCTACCCCCTTTCGGAGCCAAACTCTAATTGGAGGAAGGTTAATTGTTCATTTTGGTTCGCTTTTATGTTTTATTTGAAGTCTGATCAGTTCCAGTAGGTCTATTCTATCCAGTTCAGGTTGGCATGTTCTAATCTTCAGTTCAGTTTCAAAAGATTTTCTTGTGTTCTTGATCACCTCAGCCAATGTCCTTCTCTGATCATCTTCATTCCTTCCTTATTCAGATGTAGTCTGCAGGCACAGACCCTTGGATTTCATAATTCGCATGGTACTTAAAGGAGAATGAAACCCTTGAAACCAGCTGAATCCATATCAAAGAGAAAAATCAAAGAAACATATTGTTGAAAGTTTGAGGAAGATTGAATGAATAATAAGAAAGTTATGAGCATTCGAATATTGAGATCACTAGTGCCATGTAGATCCTCCCAACGGCAATGCGACCAAGATCTGTGATATCACACACGTACAACTCCCTCATTACTTTAGTACTTATTTCACTTATATTCTCACTTTTATAGAGTCTATCACAAGGTGAGGTGTTCTCTTTATGAGATGACAAGTACAGAGGTTTCACAACATTATATCATTGATGAATCGTTTGTCATATGATTAGAATGAGCAAAAAGAGATGTTTTGGGGTATATTTTCAGTGTCCAAATGGGAGAGTTGTACGTGTGTGACATCACAGATCTTGGTCGCATTGCCAATGGGAGGATCTCCATAGCATTAGTGATCTCGACATTCAAATGCTCATAACTCTTTTATTGCTAGTCCTATTTTTCTCAAAGTTTTGTTGATCTTATTCTTTGATTTTTCTGCTTTCACAAAAGCTAACTTGCTCCAAGAGTTTCATTCTCCTTTAATACAGGGTCTGAAGTAGTGAGACTAGATTCACTATATGCACTGTGGTTGGGTCCACCAAGTGTTATTTCACACAGACAGAGCCTTTGGCCTCTAGTCTTCACTCTAGACATGGTATAATATTGTTTAAAGTGTCAAATAGGAGTCTGTGCTTGCAGACTAATTCAAATGCCTTCATTGATACACGTCTGACAAAACTCAAATACACACACACACACATTCATTCCATCCTCACATCTGGTTCCTTTGTTGAGCATTCTTTATTACATAATCACCCTGGTCAACCATCGTCATCAATTGGGTTGCGAGGGTTCTTCTATTTTCTATAAAGTTCATTGGTTATCTTTAGGTTGATTTACATAGTGTTATGTTACCGTGGATACAGTTTGAATATGGACCTGACAGCGAGGGCCCACTTTTTTTCCAAAACCATGTACAAAAATCGTAAAAATGACCATACGATTGTGATTTTTTTTTGTATGGTCAGCCCCCCACTTTTTGCTCAGCCCCCCCCCCCCCACTTTGAAAACCGTTCCGCGGCCCCTGAACCAGGAAATCCAAGTGATATTTTCAATAAACATTCAGTCTGTATACATACACGAATCGGCCTTTATTATAGTACAAGGCTTTCTCCCACAACAGCTGGTCAACAACCAATTACATCTATACAGGGCATATCCATTTTCCACGAGTAATAACTTTTGCAGAAATAATAGTGCAGTCACTTACCAACAGTTATATATATACATACATATATATATATCATGTTTTTAGTCAAAATCATCAAGAATCGCAATATCTACAAGAGATTGGCACACGATGACAACAAATCAGAACATAAAAGAATAAATATTAAGAATAAAACACAGAAAAATGACAGAATATTATGTAAACATATCAATTAAAAGCAAACTCCGAGACTGACAAAAGAATCACAAAGCAACGGGTTAAAGGGGAATCCAACCCAAATAAAAACCTGTTTTTATAGGAAAAAGATAGGTTGATAGGTGAAAGTTTGAACAATATTGGACAAACAACAAGAAAGTTATGAATTTTTCAAAGTTGTAAATATTGGTAATCACTATACTCATGGAGACTTCAAATTGACCGCATATGGGATGTCATAGTGATGTAAGGCAAGGACTATTCTTCCATGTACTCCACTTCATATTATGGCTAAAATGTCATTTTTCCTCAAAGTTTTACTTCAAATTATATTTTTCTTTCATGAGGACATTAACCAATATACTACCTGTGTTATATTTAGATTACTGCCCCAGGGGAATGGGTACTTAGGAGAAAACCACAAATCCCTGATAATAAAGTACATGGCCTATGGGAAAGTTGTCCTTGCCCCTTGTCATAATTTACTTACCCAGTTGCCAATTTGAAATCTACATACTATCAGTGATCCCAATTTTAAAGCAGCTATAACTTTCTTATTTCTTGTCCGATTTCTTTCAAATTTTCACCATTCTGTTTAATTTATTTTTCTCCTTCCCAACACAACATTTTATATGGCCAAGGCTGGATTCCCCTTTAAGCATGCAGTGAAACGGTCTTTTCGTTATTCATCTCACGATATCATTCGAATCCAGCTGTCAATTGTACTCCGAATTTGAGCTGGGGCACCGCCAGAATATTTGAAGATGGTGGTAAGACAACCCAACAATTGTGTTGATTTCTTCTTTTCTTAATGAAAATTAGGGTTATAAACGTCACAATTCATTTATTTTTCCAAGCTCTTGTTTTCTTATTCTTTTTGTCTTCGTTTCTTTATTATTATTTTTTCATTATTTGGTAAATTATGGGCAATCTTTCCCTCTGTATAGCATCGCCCGGAGGCATCCGTATGCGCAGTAAGTACTATTTACCATGCAGTGTATGATCGCATTTTTTCACATGCATAGGCGGATCCAGGGGGCCGAGTGGCCCAGGCCCTTCCCCCTATTGACGGACAAAAACGAAAGAAAAATGGGAAAGAAAGAAAATAAAAGAAAAAGAAGTGGAAAGAGAGAAGAACAAAAAAAGAGAAAAAAAATAAGAGGAGGAAGACGAGTGAATAAAATAAGGTGGGGGAAGACTTGGAAGATAATTAAAAAAACCTTTCACGTCACTTTACAAAATGTTCGCTTGCGCTTCGCGCTCGCATTGCCTGTTCAAAGAAATCTATATCTTGCTCAATAGGCTGATATGGACCTTATAAATATCAAGTTTTATTATGCCAAACCAGGGCCCTGTGAACGATTTTTTTAGCTGGGGGTGCTTAACAGGGGCGTCGATCCATTTTTCAGATTTGGGGGCAAAATCATGAATCAACTTTCTAAGGGCGCTCGATTACACAAAACAAACTCTCACACACGCACACACATATTATAAATTCAGGGGCGGATCCTGCTTTCGACAATAGGGGGCCGGCCCCGAAAAAAAAATCACCCATATTTCCCCCGATCGGCTGCTCAAAGTTTTTGTTTGTTTCTTTGAAGGGGTATAGTCCTTACGCTCACTTTTTAGCTATATGCTTATAAAACAACATTTATATGTAATCATCTCATGAGCCCTATTTAAATAGTGCGAGCGCGAAGCGCGAGCTAAATACTTTTTATGCATTTTGTCCTGAAAAATCCAGGCAATGTTTGAGATCCTGCATGAGCAAGATGTAACTAGATAATTACTGCGAGCGCGAAGCGCGAGCAGAAATTTTTGATATATAATACGTTCTGGCCTGATCTTAAAGGGACCTTTTAAGGACTGTTTGCAGTTAGCCATTAAGACGATATATATTTCAACTATAAAATAATGTGAGCGCGAAGCGCTAGCTGAATTTTTTTTGACATTCCGACCTAAAAAAATGACATTCTAAGCACTTTTTTGTAATCATGAACGGGATAAGTATATAACTAAAAAGATTTCAGACCAAAAAACGGGATACTCTATTCAAGTTTTGTGAATCATGAAAAGAATATGTAATTGGGTATCTTCCTTCATTATGCGAGCGCGAAGCGCGAGCAGAACATTTGTTATATTCTGATCTGAAACTTGATAATTTAGACCTAGAATCTGGACATTCTAAACACATTTCTGTTATTATGAAAATCACTTATGCGAGAGCGAAGCGCGAGCTGAAAAAAATGATACTCCAATCTGAATTTAAGCATTATTTCAAGAACTTTGTAGAAAATTGTGAAGTGGATGTGGATCGCACTTAATAAATAATGCGAGCCTGAAGCGCGAACTGATTTTTTAATCATTATTTTGACCTAGGACCGGGACATTTTAACGATATTTTGTCATCATATGAAAATTATGACTATCTTCTTATCCTCTTTCTAAGCTCGAGATGAAGCTTGTCGACATTCTGAAAAAAGGAAAATATAAATATTAGTAATTCATGAATATGTTATTACCTTATCTTAATAAGCCTAATGAGAGAGCGAAATTTGTTGAAATTAGGGTCTGAAAACTGGACACTTTAAGCACTTTTGTAATTATAAATAGGATGCAAGGGTTAAAGGGATGGTCCGGGCTTAAAATATTTATATTTTATAATACATAGAGTAGAATTCAATGAGCAAAATGCCGAAAATTTCATCAAAATCGGATAACAAATAATAAAGTTATTGAAGTTTAAAGTTAAGCAATATTTTGTGAAAACAGTCGTCATGAATATTCATTAGGTGGGCTGATGATGTCACATCTCCACTATCCGTTTTCTTATGTTATTACATAAAATCATAATTTTTTAATTATTTCATACTTGTGTGAATAATATGTCTCCCTTATAATGAAATAAGTTGCAGCAATGAATATCTAATGCACTAAATCAGTTGTCAATCCAATTTTTCTAGTTCTTGGAGGAAAAAATTTGAATAAACCTAATTTCATATAATAAAATACAAAAGAACAAGTGGAGATGTGACATCATCAGCCCACCTAATGAATATTCATGACAACTGTTTTCACAAAATATTGCTAAATTTTAAAATTCAATAACTTTGTTATTTGTTATCCGATTTTGATGAAATTTTCGGCATTTTGCTTAGTGAATTCTACTCTATTTATCAAGCTATACATATACTTTCAGCCCGGACCATCCCTTTAATAATATCTTAAACAGTTAATGCGAGCGCACAATTAAATTGCTAGCCGAAATTAGAGGTATTATAACTGGATCCGCCTGCATCCATCTATGACAAAAAAAATGGTTTGCCAATTTCTTGTTTATTCATGGGCAGAAAATTTTGTTTATGCCTATACATATTGAAGTTCCCGTGTAAAATGTAACAAAAGTTCCCATGATAGATGTAATCATTTCTTGCGGTGTGCGCGAGGAGAAATCATAATTTTGTACTGTGTTATAGATTTAGAAACCAAATTTTATATTGTATTAATTTGCCGATTTGTGTGTAACATTATATTTTTTTGCACATCCTGATGTATTGGGGGAGCTAAGCAGGGATCGACTCCTATGGTGCTGAAGTAAATTTGACAAGTAAAAAAAAGGGGGTTCACTATAAAATGAAGGTCGCTTTTGTCCAAAGGAATCTGACAAAAAAAAAAGAAAAAAAAAAAGAAAAAAAAAAAAAGGGTTTCAACTCGAAATGTTGATAATTTTATATACATTTATCTAATTTGACACACCTACCAGAATTCCAGGGGGAGCTGCCTATATGGAAAATAATACACGCGGCACCCCCCTGGGAAAATCTTGGGGGTGCACCCCCGCTTCCCAGGTCCATGACTGTGCCAAACATAATTTATTTCACCTCGGACATCATCAAGCTTTCAATATTTTGTTTGATTTACAAATTGATTTTTTAAGTGCTCTAAAGACTGTAATGTCCGTTTTGTGGTCTACATCAACATTTTTAGCTTGCTCTGCACGCTCGCATTATTTGATTTGCCAATTACCTATTACTGTCTTCGTGTATTCTATGAAGAGTATAATAAAAATATCCCTTTTCAGGTGTGATAGCCAAAACACAGGCCTATCAGCGAGCGCTGCGCGATCGCATTGGTGAGTTATGCATACCTCAATTCTTTAATACTTAAAGGGATGCTCCGGGCTGAAAATATTTATAATTATCTTCATAATAGAGTAAAATTCACAGAGCAAAATGCTGAGAATCTGATCAAATCAAATAACAAATAACGAAGTTATTGAATTTCAAAGATTTGCACTCTTCCGGTGAAATAGTTCTAGTATATAGGCATGTCTTCATGAATATTAATTAGGTGCATGGGCTGATGATGTCATATCCCCACTTGTTCTTTTGTATTTAATTATATGAAATTAGGTTTATTCAAAATTTTCCTCCCAAGAACTAAAAAAATTGGATAGACAACTGATTAAGTGCATCAGTTATTTCTTGCTGCAACTTATTTCATAATAATGGAGACACATCATTTACACATTCATGAAAAAATGAAGCAATTATGATTTCATGTAATAACATAAGAAAAGGGAAAGTGGGGAAGTGACATAATTAGCCCACCTAATGAATATTCATGAACACATGCCTAGAACTGTTTCACCAGAATAATGCAAATCTTTGAAATTCAATAACTTAGCGTTATTCTTGTTGGATGACAAAGGAGAGAGAGAGTGAGATAGGGGGGAGGGTACAGCCTGAATTTTGAAACATTAATTCTTAGTTTGTGCGAAGAATACCAATGTTCACATCCATTTCCAATTTAGATGACAAAGAAATTTAGGAAGTTTCGACCCTGACAAAAAAGGTTTGTTGCATAATATCCATCAAAAGATTTAAAAAGTTATTAGAATTTATTTATTCTTTATTTGTGACGTCACATGCGAGCAGCTTCCCATGTATCGTGAACAAAATAAAACACAATCAAATGTCATTTTCTTAGAAAAATGAAAATTTGTTACTTCAGTATTTATATACTATCAACAGACTTAATTATTTCACACCCGCTTTTAAAGGAAGAAAATATTTAGTCATCGTCAACCATTATAGTTGAAATTTATGCATGTTAAAGGTGCAACTGCTCGTATATGACGTCACAAATCTTATTAATTCCGCATTATAAAAATCTTTAGTGAATTTTCCTCAAACCAGTTTACCAATATTGTGTCTTTTTTCTTATATTTTTACAGCAAACTTTTCGTCAAGGTGAACTTCCCTACTCAAATCCAAAGTACTTAGCCGCATGTCAAATCAAGACTGAATGAGAGATCATGTGGGGGGGGGGGGGGGGCGGCCCGGACCTGGCCACGGAGGATTATCTATATTGTTGCTGGGGTGCTGTGACAATGCTCAGGCACATGGGCGGAAATCTCAGGGGACAGGGAGACGCGTCCCCCTACCCAAAATAGTAGGGGGACACAATATCAAATGTCCCCCTATTGATTGTTGGTCTTTTATGATTGAAAGAAATACATCATTCAAAATCGAAATAAAACATATAATTCAGTGGACGAAATTACCTTACATTTTTGGTGATAACCTTTTTTTTTTTTTTTTGCTTGACAAATTTATTTAGGTCGAAATGACCTAAAATTTGAGGTGGTAACCCTTTTTTTTTTTTTTTTTGCTTGTCAAATTTTATGGCAGCCCCTGGCCCCCCTACCTTTGGGGAGAGATTTTCGCCCTTCGCCCTTGCCAGTAAAAATATAATAATCCTCCGTGGACCGGGCTTTGGGGATGGAGGGGGATAGTCATCATATCTGAGATAATGGGCATGTCTACCTCCAAAAACAAAATGTTGATTCTAATAAGAGAAACGGTGAAATAATAGTGATAGACCTATATATGCTATATGACATTCAGAAATTTTGATCATTTATTATAACAACCCCCCCCCCCCACTAAAAAAAAATATATATATATAGGGCCTACTACGCAGTAATATACGAGTGAAATACTTGATAATGTTACTCACTATTTCTTTCTTTTTTATTTTAATGTTTGAAGCATACTATTTTTCATTTTTGTACTGGTCTGACTGGGCCGCTGAGGCAAACACGAATTTCCGGTTTATCCGTCCCATCATTCACGTGGTGATTGTTGACATGTTTTGGCGCGCCTGAGTTGTACAGCTGAGCAATTCCGCGCGAATCGCGAAACTGTGCATGCGATACTGTACGGTACATATTCGTGAGCGAAAGAGCAAGCCCTGCTCCACGATACTTTTCGCGAGGATCTTCCGGATGCATGGTATACGAATGAACGTGTCCAGC
This sequence comes from Lytechinus pictus, assembly GCF_037042905.1. Classification (NCBI taxonomy): domain Eukaryota; kingdom Metazoa; phylum Echinodermata; class Echinoidea; order Temnopleuroida; family Toxopneustidae; genus Lytechinus; species Lytechinus pictus. Next base: position 23,695,550 of record NC_087257.1, read on the forward strand.
TAGCCGGGCATAACATTACCAATACCAGTTCTACGCAGTAAAATATTAGGATGAGACAGACGTCGATGTTTTAGTACCAAAGTCAGCCCGTTTGTGGAGCCTTATTTCGTGTTTTGTATGCGGCGGCAGGCACAGGTGAGGATCTTGATCCTGAACTGAACTTGAACTTGCTGAAGTAAAATTTTAAACTTATTTATTAGGCCTACTTGTCTTAGACTTTGTCAGTTATTAATATTAAGCCAACTTCCAAGGAAAGGCCAAAAAGCAAGACAAAGGCTCACGTAATCGTAAGCTCAGTCAGAAAGAATAAACGACAACGTTATTTATTACGAAGTCGACTGATTGTGATTCAATGTGTGCAATGCAGACGCAGTTCATGCAGTGTCATCATACCTTTAATTAGGTCTGTTTTCTTATTTTGTCATCCTGTAGTCTGTAGACTTTGCCATAGAATCCAATGTCATGAATCAATTACAGATGTGTCTAGATTACAATGTCGCCGGTGTGACATGTTATTCCTCATTCTGAGTCTGACTCCCGTAGCCAGGCGGCTTCTAGAGAGTAAAAATCATTTACTAACGTAAGGTTACTCTCATACGAAGCCAGGCAGTCCTCCCCATTCATCTGCGTGTACCGCAAAAAACCCTGAAACTTTCGCCCCCGAGATTTCTACTCTCCTTCTAAAAGATCTAGCTCTAAATCATGTGAATGGGATAAAACTTCATTTCCGACATTTCTACGCTCTCGTTGTTATTTTTAAAACAAAAATTCATCAAAAAAATGAAAAAATATTGTGAAAAGACGGAAGAGACTGCCCGATGTTTACGCCGCCATCTTGTTTCTTATTATACTTCCCCAACGTTACGCGACGCTCGCTTCTGGGCTTCTGACCTCAGTGAGACAAAATTTTGGGTGGAAAAAATCATGCTTTTGTTGGTGTTGTTTCTTTTGTCCTTTTGCAAAGCAAGTCTCCAATGTGGGAGATTGTCTCCCCTATTGGAGAGAGTCTCTCATATTGGCCGTGCGCCTCTACTGGCAATTTTGGTGAAAAGCGGCCGCAGAGCGCTTTCCGACCATCGCCTCTGCGCGAGCGCACCCGGCAGCCGGGCTCCCGGGCTAGCTGCATCATGCACGCATGCCCGTTCCATAGGGATGCATACGCACTCACACGCTGGCGATCCGTTCCAAGTACCCAGTTTTCACAAACATTTGTACTTCCAAAGCCCGTTCCGAGGACCCTCCTTTTTACAGTAAGCCCGCTCCCAAGGCCCCCGTTTTTTGTCTTGCCCGCGGCACACCCCTACCACTTTTTTGGTTGAGTGCCCCCCCCCCCCCCGGGGTCTGACTAACTTTGAATCTAACTTGGGTTCTCATATCAGACTCGTAATCAAATATCTATTCTAGAGGGTATGGTACTAGATCTAGTAACTTAGATCTAGCATTAGATTTTGACATCTAACATTAAATCTTATAAAAACTAATAATTAGACTAGTCTATTGTCGTTGTGAATTCTTTTTGTCTCTTAGAGCCAGGTTTAAACTTTAGCCTAGGCTGCCAACTCTTGTTATATTGTAACTTTCATTTTGATAGCTCCATCATCATGATCATACCTCTGTTGATCAACTTATTGTCATACGAGAAGTCTCAAATAAATGCAAACTCTAAAGAATCTAGCATTTAGGCCTGTGATTATCCAATTTGCAGGATTTGGTAGATCTTGACTGACAGTGACATTATTTAATCTAATAAAAGCTCTGATGAGTTGCACTCGTTTGTAAGCTTTAAGACCACCAAATGACCAATGTTAACACCAAAACGAACTTGAAATCATCATTTTCCCCTTTCCCTGATGTCAAAGCCAAAGGTCTAGAATGCCAATACACCGTGTTGCCGACTTGACATGATCATCAACACATAAGAACATCATCTGTGTTGGCCGGTCTTACTAATAACTTTATTCCATTATAAATTTCTGTTTTAGGTTGTTCTTCATAGACGTTCACATGTTGCAACATGATACAGTCCAGACTGTGAGGTACCTGGCTTTTTCTGTGTTGATCTGACGTGGAGAAAACCATCATGATGGTAACGGCTGCAACGGATGTTAGCCAAGAAGTTTCCTCGTTCCAGACCGTCTTGGGCAAGCTGCAGGGCAAGCAAGATGGCGGATCGAGCGAGGACAGGATGGTTGTTTACGAGGCAATCTCCAAGTAAGACAACTTTAAGGATCAATCTGTTATTACTAAGAATAAATGTGGATAAAAATGAACATTAGCTCAACTCGTCACATCCTGTATGTGTGGTTATAGATCTACATTGATCCATTAAAATATGTTATGGATTGGCTCTGAAAAGATCAAATTTCTTTAGAATGTAGTACTACTATAATGTTTTAACTATTATAGTACTTGCTATAATGTTTTGAAGTTATTTGTGAGGAAGCAAGAAATGCAGAAACCCTCTATACATGCATAGAAGATTCTTTTTCTAATTCAGAATACATGTAGCTAAGGTATTCTTAATATCAGTATTCATTTTCATTACAGAAGAAAGCAAAATAGAAGACACTTTAAGGTGGTTACTATGGTCAGTGCTCTCATAAATCACTTACAGGGGGTGTAGTAAATTTTTTAGTTCAAATATAGTTGACAGTAATTTTATTTGTTGAATTGAACATTGATTTACGTCACTTGATATATTCGCAAAATTTCACCGACTGCCATGAACAAGTGATCGACTGATAGAATAGTCCCTGACTGGCAATCTATATGTGAGAGGTTAAAATTTCACTGGTTCCTAGTTATATTGCGACTCACATGTATTTTGATGATGGAATATGCAATCTGATTTATTGCAAGCCAGAAAAGTAATGTTTTATTATAATCAATGTTCTTGATACAGCTGGTTTAATAATAATGATGCAGCAAGGATAAAGGACAGCGCAAACATAGATGTCGGCGTCTTTGTTCGTCAGTTCAGTACCGATGTCATGTCAGAGGACACCAGCATGGTCCAAGCTGCTCTTGTTGCTATGGGATTCTGCCTCAATCAGTCGGGGATCTTAAGGTAAAATGCTCCCTCCTTAACCCCTTGATAATTCTTTAAATTTGCAACTATCTTATTTGTCTTTTATTGCTGCATTTTGTAACTTTCAGATTCTATGTATGTCAAGCTAGTCACATTGGAATGACAGTTTCACAAATATATGTACATTTGTTTTCCTTTATTTATCTCGCCTTTCTGTATTGCTCAAAGAAATTTCCACTAAAGTTTTCAAAATATATGTGTAATGTTCTTACATTTTCCAATCATACTGAAAATAAGATTTAAATACTGGTAATAATTATTCAGATTAGGCTACCATTTTTCTTAAAATTAATTTACTCGTAGAAAGAAACAATGCTTCAATAGTTACTTTGTTCCATTCATCCTTTTGTCACCTTTTTATTTTATTTTCATTTATCTTTACAGGGCATTTACAAATGAACAGTGTAGTCTTGTCGTGAAGGCATTGTGCAATTGTTTATTGAAGACGGATGATAAGAGTCTCTGCACCAGAGCGTTATGGTGTCTCGCAAAGCAAAACATAAAACCAGAAATCATCAAAGGAGAGGTAAACTTTTCTCAACAGTTTTATTTTTATTATTTGGGTGATGACACGACATTTGCTCCTCTGGCAATTGCTCTGGGCTTAATTTTGTCTAAGATTTAGGGTAAGGGTTGCAATAGGGTTTTATGTTAGGTTTAGGGTTAAGTTTAGGCATGGACCTATTACGAATGGACATTCAACGAATCCCCTCCTTTGGGCCTATGACCGTCACCGCTAATCCTTTTATAAACATAGTGCTGGCAGCTGACGCCCATCAAGCCGGTCGTAAAACTCACTCTCACTGATGGACAGCGGGAATTAATTGTACGCTGCTCCTACCCATTGCAATGTTGTTCGTTCACATTATCAAAAGCAACGCACAGCAGCGAACGTTAGCGCTATGAAAATGATAGCAGAAACAAGAAAACAGGCATGCATAAACATATTTTTTACGTACATCGCAAACAACCGCACATGAAATGCATTGACATCACCTTGCAGATCCGTATATCTACGGCAAAAAAGCAGTTGAAATTTGACGGAGAAATGTGCGGAAAAACTTTAAAAATGCATCTTTTTCGGACAGTATTGCTGTCGATGGTAGCGCTTACCTTCGGTCAGAAGTTGATTTTCATTTGGGCATAAAATCCACAGGATTGATGAAATTTAACGGGATTTTTTTTTATGGTCAGACGACAATCGCACATTATAGACAGCCTAAAATAATGAACTGAAAAACCGGATATGAATTGCGCATTGCATTCTAGGTAATGTAGGGACTTTCCCTATTGGCAATCGTGGCTAAAACATGACCGTCTTTGGTCGAAAGAGGGCCAGTGATCGATCGGTGACGATCAATGGCCGAAAGGAGCTTGTGTAAACAATCGCCCCGGGCGGTCGTCGTAAAAACCACGTAAAGAGAAAGTTAAGGGTTAAACAGCGATTTTGACAGCTGTTGTTCTCGTTGAATGTCCATTCGTAATAGGTCCATGGTTTAGGGTAGGGTATAGTTTTTAACCCAGGGTTGAAGTTGATCATTAGATTAGTGTGTGGAATTTAGAGTAGAGCAATTGTCGCCATCTGGAGCAAATGTCATGGAATTTATATGGATATGCACATGTGAATTGTAGAGTACTTAATAGTTTGTACTAAAGCGAGATAAAGGATAGTCAGAGATGTGGGAAATCAGAAGAGAAGAATGTCTTTAAGTGGAATAAAGATCGGTCAGTCACTGCTCAGCAAAGCTTACAAATGTAAATGATTGTCATTGGCATAAAGAATATTTTATTCACTATGTATAATTTACAGATGTATTTATTATAATACAGGGGCCAATGTCATAAAACCTATTACCTGTATAACAAATTATAACAATTTTACAGATTGCACGATAGTGGAAAGAGATTATTTTTTACTGTATGTTCTTTGGAGAAAATATATATTGGTGTACTCTGAAGTAGCCATCTCTGAATTTCTCCCTGCTTTAGATCCATACAATCCTATGTAGTGTTGAGAAAGCTGTGCAAGGGGAAGGAAGTGCCAAATCGTTGACTGTGCAACATGAATCGATTGATGTCATTATCAGGTAAGCAAAAAAAATCTTCCCTCTGTCCTTTTCTGTCTTCTTCGTCCTCTCAATCCTCATTTTTCTTCATTTTTTGTAAGTTTTATTAGAATCCAACATGTGCATTAACTCATTTATGTTTCTTTCTCCTCTTCCCTATTAAGTTTCATAAGAATCCAACAGTTCATCGCTTTACATGTACATTCACTGATTTTCTCTCAAACAACCTTGCAACTAATATTTCTTTCTGTCAATTTTTAAAGTTCACAAGAAAATATGGAGTAGCTACTTTCTCTTCTCTAGAAACAATGGTACATAGTGATATTTTATCTTTGAATATGTTCACATTGAAGTATACAGACATCAATGTTTGTCTTTCTTCTGTTCTGGTATTGTTCACCATTTATGTATTATTTGTTGTGCTTATCAGGTACTCAGTTAACTACAGAAGAACTGTTCAGTTGAAAAAGTAATAATTTTAATCTCTATGTATCACATTTCTTTGGATTTTAAACATTACAAATGACAACAGCAGTTATCAAGGCGAGGTTATCAAGAAAACTCTTTTCCAAAATTTTCTACTGCCAGGCTACAAGAGCAGCTTCCTGAAGACATGTCTCACCATGCAGCCCGCTGGGGTAAACTCCTCCTCCCGAACCTGGTCCACATGGCTCCAAAGATCCGGGACCGGGCCATCCATGCCACCCACCTCGGGTTGGTTGCCATGGTGCAGGCAAGGGTGGAGCTAGTTGGGCCTTTGGTTGCCGATTTGAAGAGCGTCTTGCTGACGGAGATGGTGAAATTGTTTCGGGCCAGAAATGAACTGTCAATGTTGAAAGTATGGACGTACTATGTCACAATACTGGGGAAGGTGAGTATGTAGGTTGTGGGTACAAATTTGTAGATAAATTCTAGTTGTAACCAACTCTAAAGGGCATCTTACAGAATCAGAGAAGAGCCACTGAAATATAGGTAAATTTTTGTATGAATATAATAAAATATATTAACCAAATGATGCTGGAAGAAAATTAGTCATTTCTCAATAAATTGCAAAGTAAGCATGGTAGTTTTCATCAAACAGGTGATTTTTCCAAGGTGCTTTGCTGATGTATGCCCCATTTGAGAATAGCTATGCTGGAGACATAAAAACTTGTGGCTCTGTTGACCCTTTCAAGAATCTCGTCAAAAACTTTCTGTTCTTAATTCTCTATGCAACTTGACACAGTGAAATTGATGTTTTTTATAGTCAAATTTATATCCATTATCTTTATTATGTGTCTATCAGTTTTGCTATTTTTACCACATATTTAATTAAGGCAATATTTTATAGTGTGCCATTGAATAGACAACTAGGTAGTCAGTGCTTTATAAATGCTATATTGTTATTATGTTACATTATTTTGGTTAATGTTGGACTATTTTCTTGCCTGGGTCACCTCTATTTCTTCCCTCCACCCCCTTCTCCATAACTTCCTGAAACTTTCATACTACATACCTTGTTCAATAATTTTCCTTTTCTAATTGTTTTTTGCAGACGTTGCACAAGGGAGGTAGTCTGATAAACAGTCTTCTCACTGTTATCGAGCTAGGTTTCAAAAGTCCACAACCCGAAGTTAAGAAGACGGCGTACAGGAGCTGGCGTGCACTCATCGATAATTTCAGTCTCGATCTGGGTATGTGTATGTATGTTTTTTGTTATGAAGTTAGCAATTGTTCTTATGTGTTACAGTTTTTGATGTATGTCTGGTTGTTGAAAATGGATTGATATTCATCTCTTACATTCATAGCCATTAATTCATCTTTTTCAACTTTCTCAAATTTTTCAATAAACTTCTTTCTGATGGTGGAATACTAGAATTGGCATCTGTGCTTTGTCAGTTTAGCTATTGATCATGCTCTTGATTTAATTGATAGATTGTACATGTTGGTCAGTGCAATTGTAAATGTTTTATGCTCATTACGAGGCCCTCTAATATCATCAGTTGATCTGAGATTTGCTCCTAATGATTGCTCCTGTCTTCAATATCTTGGCAGACACAGTGATCAGAGTTATGGATGATATAAAGTAGGATTAGGGTTATTGTAGATTTGAGGTCACAGTCTTTAGTTTGACTTAAATAAATGAGCAGAATTTCTGCCAGACCAGTTGTCATAGTACCATACGGTAAACTAGTTCACACCCACTCTTGATTTTCAGCTATCTTACATATTTTGTTTTTCAATTCTTTTGCCTTTATCCAGACGTCCTGAGTAACGCTAAGAGGTTGAAACTGCTCATGCAGCCATTCCTGGCTACCAGTATCAGGTTTGAAAGCGTGGTTCATACCAAGTTGGATACTTGGTGGTATCTGGTTTCATCCCTGGGGACGAGGTTGCCGTCTACATTTCAAGTGGTAAGAAAGTGCTTACATTCTAATCCCTTCATGATCGCTTAACCCATTGCCAGCCATTGCCTATGGGATTCACAGAATACAGATGTCAACAGGTTAACCCATTTTCTGCTGAAACCTGGATGGTCCCTGTAGAAAGCCTATGGGAGTGATAGCTTTCAGTAACAAGTTAACCCATTGCCTACCAGGTGGTCCCAGGAGAAAGCCTGTGGGAAAAAAACACAATTCAGTAGTTAACAGGTTAGCCCATTGCCAACTGGAAGCCATTGGTCCCTGTACAATGCCTATGTAATTCATAGAAATCAGTAGTAATTGGGTTCAAATGCAGGAAAGTTTGTCACTGTATGTTGACTTTATCATGTCAAAAGATTAGTTTTATTTCTTGGGCATGTTTCACAAAGAATTACAACTAATGTAACTTTGTCATTATTGTAACTTTCATGGAAACCTTGATTTTGATTGGCTGCTCAGCACCGTTACCATAGTAGTTGCCATAATGATAAAGTTATAGTAGTTGTATCTCTCTTATGAAAGGAGCCCCTGGTTGTGAGGGCTTCCAAAAAGCAATCCTTTAAAGTGGATCTTTCTACTATAATATTCCTGTGGAAACTTGCAATTATTGTTTTCAGTTTTCCCACATATTTTCTGTTCTTTGAGACATAGAATGGTCTATTGAAAGTAGATCCGTCGCAGCAAAGCCAAATTATAACAGAATTACAAAAGGCATGATAAAGAGTAATGGTAACTAACAGGGTAAACTGAAATTGAGACACATCACAGTATGAATAACAACAAGTATAAAAACCTGATAAAGATGGTGAGCGCTGTCAAATAAAAATTCAATTACACCTTGAAAAAGCTAAGATTGTCATTTGCTGGTTTAATTGATATTTTCCTTTTGTTTTCAGGTTTGTGCACCCCTATTGCAGTTTACATTGGGATCAATAAGAACCGGTTCGGCAGGGGTCGTGACCCCTAACAAAGGAGGGTCTGCTGCGCCCCCGTTCATGCAAGGTTTTAGCACCCCTCAGGCAAGAACAGGTAAGACGGCACTCTTCCAAAAGGTGTCCCTAGTTGGGTCTAAAAAGGAAATTACTTTTTTGCCCTCATCCAACCTACCTTAAAATGACAAAAATCAGGGTCGCTTTTTTTTCAGTAGGCCCTAAATATACGAATATAATGTTTTTGTGAGAAAATGTCAGATTTTGGCAGAGAATTTGCTCAAATTTGTATTTAATGCCTTTAAATAAAAAAAATAGATAAAAATGCTATTTGATTGCATGAATAAAAAATCTAATGCATAATATTCTTTGTGCAGCTCAGCAGAAAAAAATATATTGACCAACTGACCCAACTTTCCTATTTTGGTCATGTGAGGGCAATTTTGTAGGCACTATAGGGCTGCTTTGCTTAATGATATGATAAGCTGTTAGGTTTCACTACATTATACTTTTGGCAGTATCTGTTCATTTAAGGTTTCATTGTCCATATATAAGTGAGTCGTTTCCCCTATTAGAACCCTCCTCTGTCCTGATAAAACTGCCATGGTTAACAAAGGATAGAAGTGTTCAAAATGTTTTGTGGAAAGTGCCCCCCATCCAACATGTCTTTCACAAAATAACAATTTTCCTGTTTTCTTTCTGATCAAGCATTGCTTCCAGCCACCAGCCCCATCACCCCTCGTCTGAACCTATCTCTGAACGGCACCGGTGCTCAACAGACGTTTGCTTCCGTTCAACTCAGAGGGGTTCGTATGTTGGCAGCCATCTTGGGTATTCAGGAGCCTTCGAAAGCTGCTAAAGGTGCTTCAGGTGAATATAAGGGAAGGGGGGGGGGAGGTTCAAGAAATATTTTGCAATAGATTGAAAAAGTATCAGAGATATCAATTGCAAATTTATTAGAACAGAACATCTAAATTAGTTCATGAATGTAAGTTAAATGTTGGGCCATAAATTGCTTTCTCATTGATTTTAGTATTTTGATATAAGATTCTCAATACAAAGATACCTTTGTACATTTTGCTTAGCTATAACAGTTTATTTTCTCTTTCCCTATTATCAGAAGCAATAAGTAAAGTACAATTTTTTTGTTTGCATAACATGATTATCCTCACTGCAACTTAATTTTACTTTCATGTTTGCCTACTCACAGATTCAGTAGATATATTACTCTTGTACATTGTGATTTCCCTTTTCTTTACAAGTACATGTAGCCTACCAATTGCCCTTTTTGAAAAGCACAGTAATCCTCACTGCAAATTCATTTTGATAAATCAAACATTGCTCTCATGTTTGCCTATTCACAGATACAGTAGATGTTCTACCCCAGAAATTATTAAGCAGCCCTAGTGTTTTCAGCAAGGTTGCACCATGTCTTGCCCCCTATGTAATGGATGTCTTGTTCTTACAAGATGAGACAATAGGTAAGTGATTTTATCACTTCATTTAAGTATTGTGGCAATTTGAAAAAAAAAAAATCGGCCCACATTGAGGCCAGTCAAGACATTCATGGCTGTAGCCTTTGATGGCATTAGATTGATTTAACCCTAACTTAGGCAGTGGTATTATGTGAGATCATATGGCAGGGAAGGGTCCTCACATTCCCTCTTGAGATCTTGGCCGTTTCCTGCATGATTGCACTGAAAATTGGCATGCACGTTGCCCACAACCTAATCTACAAAAATTGTAATTATTTCATGAAAATTGCTTTCAGTTATTATGCTAATTTATGTTAGGAGTAAAGGTGTTTGGATTGTTTCAAAGGTAACAGGTATGTGATATTATTCTACATGTAATGCCTGTGCTGAATGATGTGTATTATATATATGTTTGATAAACTAGTAATGTGGATCCTTGTAATTTGATAAACCATCCTCGTGTCCAAATCATGACTGGTTACTAGAACTAGTCATTAGTATCAGTCAGCAAATTTTTCTGTTAGCTAAAATAAATAATAGTAATAATAATAATGTTATCTTTTCGAGCGCACACACTATCCAGAGATGCTCATGGCGCCAGCGCAGCAACAGTTCCTTTGGATACAAATATTTTATACATATAAACAACTGCAAAATAGAGATATAAATAAAGTTGACAAAGAAATCTTAAATCACTACAAGTACAGTCTTGCATCATCACCACTGAAATTCCCAGCTACATCCTGGTGGGGCCTGGAGCCCATGTGCTTGCTGCTCCGTTCACCGACAATTTAAGGGGCAAGCCCGGTCAGCTCAGTACTCACAGGAGCTCTAGCAAATAAGGGCACCAGCCCCTATAGGAAGCCAGTCAGTCCAGTGTGTAATGATAAAAGAGTGTACTTTACATATATTTATATACTATATATATATATATATATATGTGTGAAGTTATACATGTACAACAGCTTTGGCAACTCTTATTTAAATATTGTGTGAAAGAAATGGATGAAGAGAACAATGGTAGGCGTAGCTTAAATCAAGGTTCCCCAGAGCTATCTACCCTTTGGAAAAATTATAATTTCCTTTGTATATATATATATATATATATTTTGGTTGTCTGGTCAAGTGATAGAGTTCACCCAATCATTTGTGATTAGGATGCTGACTATTTTTCTACGTTCAATGAATCCAGGTGATCTTCCGCTTAGGATATTCAGCGAGTTTGTTAAGCAGGTTGGAGTGGTCCTCGAGGGATCATCTAAGCGGGACAGTGTCGGAGTCTTTGCCCTTCTCACAGAGCACTTGACAACAGTCGTCAATTCAAATCAACTACCTCCTTCAACAGTTCTAGTAAGTAACATTTCAGAAATATTTCACAACATTATAGGTAGAAATTGTTTCCAGTTTTGAAAATATATTATTTCCAAATCAGTTAAAAAAAGAAAGTAGTATGGCCATATTCAATGATGTTTGAAGGTTTGCATGGTGGTATGAGCAATCGTGGAAGAGGTTTACGGTACACTGTGTGAAGTCCTGGAGGGACTGAGATAAAAAAAGTGGATAGAAATGGAGGTGAATTGGAAAGGCGAGAATATGGAGGTTTGAAAGTAGAATATTCTTTTCTGTCTACTCTCCTGCTATTAATCTATTCACCTACTCAAGCCTGCCTACTACCCATTTTCCACTTCTCCTGGTTTACGATCCTTTTAAGGACTACACTCATTTTTGAAAAGATTTTCTTCTTTCAAACCTCACTTTCTTGCCTTTCCAATTCACCTCCAATTCTATCCACATTTTTTAACTCAGTCCCTCTAGTACTTTACACATGGTGTACCATAAACCTCATCCGCTATGGCCATATTGTAATCAATAAAAGGATCTGTCATTAGTTTTTTGTGTGTGTTCTAGATACATTTTTTACACACAATATTTTGTGAAGTTGAAATAGTTTTATTGTATTTAAAATTATTTTGTAATTTGTCTGTTCCTGGACACCATAAGCTAGTATGTATTAAGTCTTCTGTGTATCTTTTAATTTCTTAGAAACTTCTTGATTGTGTAAGTCAGTTGCCAAAGAAAGTACTATCATCTTCAAGCTACCATACTGGAAGCGCTGGTGTCATGCATGTAAGTAACATCTTTAGAATAGTGTTCAAATGCCAGCCCAGAATAAATACATGATTAAACAAGAATTTAATTACAAACTTCTATAGGATAATAGATTTTTATCTCTTTGGGGAGTACAGACATTACAAATTGTTGAATACCAATTAAGTGTTGATCACTTCAAAACATTGATGTAAAATTAATGCTATGGGAATTAGACAGATATTCTTCACTCCCTGGGGAGTACAGACATAATTCAGGGTTCTCAGCCCATCAGGGAAATCAGGGAAAATTATTTTAATTTTTTTCCAGTCAGGGAAAAATCAGGGAATTTGATTAAAAATACCTCTAATCAGGGAAAAATGCCTCAAATGGGGAAAAAATCAGGGACTTTTGATCAGCCCAAAAGTTGAAAGCACGGTAGTCAGTCAGACTCTGTTATATTTTGTTGCATACCAAAACAACATCCATTGAATGACTGGTTGTGGTGGTACTAATTAGTTTTACATTATTGTTTTTATACTGAAAATACATGTAATTCACTGCAACAACTTAGAAAACATGCAAAAATGGGAATGGTTTTAAATAATTATCAGGGAGTTTTCAAACTTTATCAGGGAATTTTGTTTTCTTGAAAAGCTGGGAACCCTCATAACTAAAAAGGAAAACCCGGACGATCTCAGATTAGGGTGAAGGTAGTTCATTACCGTGACCGAGTCGACCATGAAGTATTGAATGGCATACGAATCACAAACAATAAAGACATAGTGGCGTTGAGTACTCTCAAAGCATGGATCTAAAATTATCAACAAATGTATAACTGTTTACCATTTATTTTCTTCTTTAGGGCACTCCGGCTCTTTACCTAACCAGTCTTCTATTCAATCAAACTACAGTTATCTCAAAGCCTGAAGAAAGGTAAGAAACGAAACCCTGTATAAGAAAACATTAGTCAGTATTAGAAGGAGTACTCCATATTGAATGCTGTTAACATTATGCCATCAGTGTGGTAACTTTGTGACACATTTTTTCTAAAATTTGTGTACAGATGTTAGCAAAAATGTGTACTTTGTATGAAACGTGTGCAGTCCAATACCCACATCAACTGCTATATGCACCGTTTGGTGACCACAATTTCATCCTATTCACATCGTATGGGTTATTCTTGTTTTAAGGTAAACCCGACTCAGCGACCTAGGTGATAAATATTTGGCCAAATCATGAATTTTGATTGAAAATTATCAAGTTTTATAATGATATTGAAAGAAAAGCAAGTGTCATATTAAATAAAAGTTGGTTAATATTGGTATTTTATAGAGCGAATTTTTTTTCCAGGTCAAATATTGAAAATTGCTGATTCAGCTAAGAGAGATATGGCTGATTCACCATTATACCAATAAATTGGGATCTATGTAGATGGCGTACACAATTTTACAAGAAAATTACTCTGTTATTTGCGTCTGATTGTCAAATGAGGGCAGTGTAAGACTAAACCAATCAAACAAGCTTTCACGGAGTTACCTTGTGTACTTAATTCTTTGCACCATGACAGGTTTTTCAGTATTCTCATCCGATTGGTCGAGTGCGGAATGGCATCGCCGGGGACCTTCCTTGGGTTCAGTCAGTCCGTCATAGCAACGGTCGACAAGGTCTCGGATTCCGTTACCAGCAAGGAGGCCCTCTGGAGAATGTGGAGTGTCTTGGCCGGTCCATTATTACAACATATTGTTCAGGTATTGGTTTCAAACTTGGTGATTGTAATAACAATTGAGTCCTTCAAATCTGAACTAAGGACTCATCTTCTTCAGCAACTGTGTGAATGATATTTGACATATTTAGGGGGGGGGTCGGGCCTTTAATGTTTTTACAGATAAATGGCACTATACAAATTCTGCTTATCATCGTCATCTTCCTATTTGAGAAGGTGGAGCTATGTTTTAATTTCAAAGTATTTTAGTCTGAAGGCCTGGTAGGACATGTTGTAAAATGCTTAGCAGCATCATGTTTACAATGTCATGGGGATATAAAATTCTTTGTTTTATTTGCTAGGTTACCAAATATTACAGACTAGTTCAATTATTAGCCGAAATAAGGAAGAACTTGACTCTCTATCATCTGGTTGTGGTTTGTTGGATTGGTTGTTCACTATTTCATCTACATGTGTATATAGAAGTGTACATCAGGTGGCTGTTTCATAAAGCTGTTTGTAAAGTTATAAACGACTTTATGAAAGACTGGAATATGTTCTTAGGTGCTAAGTCAGCTCCGTATGGATGTGCTATTTAGCACAAGAAAGGATCACCAGTCGTGACTGGAATATGTTCTTAGGTGCTAAGTCAGCTCCATATGAATGTGCCATTAAGCACAAGAAAGGATTACCAGTTGTACGGAAAGTCATTTGTAGCTTATGAACAGCTTAATAAAACACACAACAGGGGGCCATGTCATAAAGATGTTCATAAGTTACATAGTATTTACTCATGAGTGTTGGCCCTTGTAGGAAATGATGTACGTCAGATTGTAATCGATGTTGATTTAGCTCATAAGAAAGGGAAACGAATTGTTTGTACACGTAAAGTCGCTAATAACTAACGGGCAGCTTTATGACTTTATTTGAAATTATTTGCATGTTTCTCTTTTATTCTCAGACAAATGAAGTAAACCAAGGTGATTCCCTTGAGCATGACTTCTCAGCTGTGATTGCCTGTTTGCTGTTTCCCATTCAACGCTTGATTACAGCTGATCTTTCTCAGGTAAGGGCCATTGTCTATCCCAATTTATGGGGCATTTCATGACCAGTCTTGTCATCAGTGAATTTCACAAACTCATTTGCTCCCAGCCAATCAGATGCAAGGGTTTCAGGAGCTTATAACATCTCTGGGTGAAAATCGTTGACAATACTCTAATATAACACTTCCCGGTTTCATTTTCCAATTATTTGGAAATTTACAATTTTACCTGACACTGGGAATTAAGCGGAAGAAAGGTCACTAAATAAATGAAATCAAAATAAATTCTTTCAATAAACTGCCTTTTGATATTGTTTCTCAAAAGCTCATATCAATGTGAAGAATAATGGAACTGTTTTATTGAATGATACATATTAAAGAAAACTTCTGTTCCATGCTCAGAAATAACTCCCTTACATTGATTTTGTATTTTTTGGGTCAAGTTTTATTTTCGCCTTTTAATTTTAAAAAACGTTTTGCTTTCTTGTACCCATGGCTGTGCGTGAATTGGTTTGTGTGCTCAAATTTCATTTTATGTATATTTGTTGTTTGTAAATATCCAATGGAAAACTGCATTGCAGATGCAAATTAATTCAAATCAAATTGAATGGAATGTTTTTTGTTTAGGATTGTGATTAAGTATATCCTTCATCATGAGGTTACATTTTATGGAAAATGAAAATGTATTCTTTATAAACATGCAACCCTTATGAACAGTTTACCTTATTATATTTGACTGATTGATATAAATTTCTTATCTGACAATATTTGAGGGTCATAAACATTTCTTTAACTTTTTTGCTCACTCACAGGCTACGGTCAAGACACTGTTGAAACTATGGTCAGAGCTGTATGAGGCGTTTGCGCGGTCAGCTTCAAAGGTAACCATCGCTGAAGCCAACCAATGCTGTGAGGATATCAGTAGCAAGCTATTGACACAGGTCACTGGAGCAGCTCTCGAGGTCAGTAGGTCAAAGTTCATGTCAAAATGTTTTTTACCCATCCTGGAATGTTATGTACTCTGTCAGATAACATAATATTTTGAAGAAAAATACTTTTTAAAAGTGTAGCTACATGTAGCATTTTATTGATACAATAATACAGTTGCTCTCCTGCCTTCTGGAAGTGAGTGGTTACTGTATATGGTTTGTGACAATTCAATGGGTTAACAAATCTTAGAAGAGGCAGAGTAGGTTATATGATAAAGTAGTAGGAGCAAATGCCTCATATGGGGCGTTGCAAGAAACTTGCGATCAATTGCAAGTCTATTTCTGGTGCCTGAATCTATTATATCTCTTGTAATTGATTGTAAATTTGTGATTGATTGCTTATCTGCTTCTTGAAACAAGGAGTGTAATCTGATTTGCTACAGCTAAAATTGACCTATCAATTGTAAAATTGCAACAGAATATTTGCAATTGATTGCAAATATTTTCTTGCAACACCCCCATAGTCATGGAGATAATTCCCTTCTGTAAAACCTTGTAATTATCATATTCCTGACCCCATTATGTTCTGATTTGATTGTTGCTTTGCTTTCATGCATTGTTTAAGAAGGTTGATTCTACGAAACCTACTAAAATGACTTTTAAGTAGTGAATATTTATTTCAAGTGGTTTTATATATATACTGACATGTATGTGTATACATTTATCTTTTTTCTTTCAGAAATGGTACTACATTGATGCAGTAAGCCAGGTTTGTCAAGCGATCACCCAGAATCTTGATCTGTCACATTATACTGTAACTACACCAGGATGTAAGTAACGTGATCAGGGGCCCATTTCATAAATTTCATACAACTGTTGTAACTTTGCCATTATGGCAACTACCATGGCAACATGGTTCAGCAGCCAATATCAAAATCAAGATTACCATGATAGTTGCCATGATAATGATAATGGCAAACTTACAACAGTTGTATGAAATTCTATGAAACGGGCCCAGAACTTTCATTTCATACTCTCCTGATTTTCTTTTGTAGCATTTGAATATTTTTTTAGTATCTGCACAATGATGTAAAATTGTAATTAATAACATTTGAAATTTAATATTTGAATATGTTTGTATTCACCTTTAGACATGTTATGATATTGGGTCATCTTTCTTTCTGTTTAGCTCCTCGCCATCCAGGGAAACGACCCAAGGTCAAAAGTCGTTACCAAGGTAACCTCGCATCGCTGGTCAAGCTGGTTGCTTGTGTGACGGAAGCATGTGCAGATCTTTGTAAGAAGCAGACAACTCTCTTTTCACCTTCACTTAGTCAGGTATGTTTACAGTATCTTTGAATGTTTTTCATTTACATCAGCAGCATCATCATCGCCATCAATTTCTTTCATCATCATTATCATTTTTATTCATCCTTATCACTATCTTCATCTTTATCAACATGAACACCATCATCGTCTTCGCCATTGTCTTCATCTTCGTTAGTATCTTCATAATCTTCATGTTCATCATCATAACCTTTATCATTATCATCATCAGCATCATCATCACCATCATCATTTTCATCAACATCAGATCCATCGTCATCTTCATCATCATCAGGTTCAACATCTGCTTTTCATCATCATCATCGTCATCATTCTCTTCGTCAGCTTTGTTATTATCTTCATCATCATCATCACCATCAAATGTTGAAAAGTGTTGGATGATTAATTTGGCACTGCACCATCAGTAAGATGATGACCTACACTTATGCTGGCACTGTCAGAAACTTCCATTAGCAAAATTTCTTATTAGTACTCATTGCAAAACCATGCTAGTCCATCTGCCATTTCTTTCCCTACTGACGAAGAAAATTTTATAAAAATTAAGCTTGTAATGTAAAACTCTGCAAATTGACAAGTTTTCATTCCCTGGAACCCCCATCACAAGGTGTCTTAATATACATGACTGTGAGTACCTCAAAGATATATACATTTATTCATAAAAGCTCTCTTGAACTGATCTTTTGTGTGAATCAAATGCATTCTTAACACCATATCTTATCCTCTTCATCATTTCCTTCCCCAGACCGATGTTGTACACTGGTTTTCGGCTGCACAGTCTCTTATTGGTGCTATGTCAGACTGTTGCCGAGTAGGTCTACCCTCATACATTCATGGAATCTTGATAAACTGGAGCAAACCCTTAGGTCATTTCATGCATTTTGTTGCCAGGTAGGTGTCTTGATTTTACTTGTCTCAAATTAAATGGAATTCAGCTTTATTATAAATAGAATTTCAAGGCTTTGTTGGAAAAGATTGACAAAAGTGCACTCAAATGTTTACTGCTTGAGTGAAGTCTGAGATCATAGAGGAATAATAGTTTGAAGATGACTAAACATTAATTAATCAAACACTTCTTTTCTATACCATGTTTTGCTTTTGAATTAGCATGAAGTGAAGTTTAATTTACCTCGCCATTCAAGATCTTTTAGAAAATGTGGGGCAATTTTCCCAATTCGGAGAAATGTGTCGTATATCCCTTTACCTGTTAAGGAAATTGCTACAATTTTCTATTGTTCCTACAGTCCAAACATAGCTAAGAAAGACTACCTCAGTGCAATAGAAGATAAACTAGAACGTCTCTGGATCGATCTCACGACCACTGTCCAGAACCGTTACTCAAAGGGCTTTGATACCCAATTCCTCAACGTGATGGCGCCGGCATTGGAAGCTGCCTTCACGCATAAGAAGCGCAGTTTAAGAAATTACACTCTCGTCTTCTGGACGTCCACATTTGGGAATGAAGACTCGCTGCAATATCCCGATGTCTTGAAGTAAGTATGGCATATTGGGTTCTTAGGGATTATGTAATGAATTTTTTTATTATTTTATACTGAATGGAAAAACATGGAAATCTCAGACCATTTTTCAAAAAGCCCTTATATGGCACTTATAAACTTTCATTTTATTCATATCGCCCTTTCATATTCTTTAAATATTGTCATGTGGTCAGCATTCATACATCTTTAAAAGGTGACCAGCTAAACTGCCACTCAGGGAGTTGGGAATAAGTATCAGAATAAATCTTCTAGTCAATGATTAAATGTTCCAAAAGGTATATCTCAAAATCAGTGTATAGCTTGTATAATAGTTTTCTATAAAATCGTTGAACATGAATTGATAGTAAAATTGTTTTCCTTAATCTTCATTTCATTTAGACCTTGTTTAGCCAAAATGAAAACTATTGGAGAGATAGCTCTTCCAGGATGGTCAGAGAAGGAAGATATTTTGAGTGAAAATGCTGTCATTCCAGAGGTGAGTTTTAGCTAATCCCTCAATAATATTTACAACAGATGTGTGTATCCTCAATATTAATGCAGCATTTTTCCTTTTACCATTTTGATAAAGAACAAAGACTGTATGCTTTATAAATTCTTGGAAATATATTGATAGATATGGCCAAGAAATATGTTTTTCCATAGAAGCAATACAGTATTGTATCTCATTTTGTTAAAGACCAAATGCCTTATTACTTCATTGAATTGTATTGGATCATAGGGATGGATATGACTAAGAAATGTGTTTTTCTGTAGGATTAATGCAGCTCTAATCTGTTTCTCATTTTGATAAAGACGGAAGACCCTGATGATGTCATGGCTCCCCCTGCCCCGCCAGTCATCCCAAACTTTGGAGGCCCATCTCCCCAGAAGATGCACGGCAGTTTCCTCCACCGACTGGATGATGCCAAGAAGCTCCTAGAGGCTTCATCACCGGTCAAGGGTCAAATAACCTCACCGAGGCGGAGTAGGAGGATCCAGACCTACTCCCCTGGGTCTGCGAAGAGGAAGCAGTTCGCGTCGCCCTTGACAACGGACGCTGCCAAGAGAAGGTTGCATGTCGATGAGGACAAGAATACGGTGAGTGAGGGGTTGATCAAAGGTTTGGTTACAATTTAACTGTCTTTAGATCTACACCCACCATTGGTGCTTGCCAGAGGCATGTACAGGTTGTCCGTCTTTTCATCCCTTTATTGTTCTTTTGAGAACTCAAAATCTATATGTCAGATCTAATTCAAACTTTTTTATTTGTGCATATGGGAGAAATGATCTGGGAGACACAAGCACCATACAATATAAAAAAGCTTCTGGAAACATAATTTGAATAATTTCCACTGTCATTTCATTTGTTTGGATGGCACAGGCAATACAATGAATGAATTCTATGAAATGTGAAGGGGATAGTCCATAAAAAAACTCAAAAGCAACCAACAAATCTTGAGAAAGTTAAAACTGTTGAATGTATTGTGATAAACGTCTCCTGATTTCATCCGTCCACAGGCCTTTGTAGTTATCTCGTCTGAGCCAAAGAAGAAGCGTGTTTTGACAGAGCACCAGAAGGAGGTGATGAGGACCAAGCGGGTCTCGCTGGCCCTCTATAATGGCTTAGACCAGTCCCAAGATACCCAGGCCTTTAAAGACCTGACCCAGACCCAGAGCCAGTCCCAAACACCGTAAGTATACATGATCTCTGGACACATACGAGCTCATGAGGATGATTCAATTTCTGCTAGAATCAATTTAAAGATGATAAGAACAATTTCATGAGCTTCAATTGGTGTACAGCTTCTAAGAAATGATCTGTTGATGGAATCCCCCTGGGGCCCCTGTAACATTAACCTTAACAACTGATAGCATTGGTTATCATGTGTGATCAATCATAATAAAAAATCACAGTCCATAATCAATGCAATCAATTAAAAAAATATCAGCTACAATATCAATCACTAAGTGTTTTGTAACTAGGCCCAGGGGGCCGTTTCGTAAATCCGTTCATAAGTTAAGAGTGACTTTAAGAACGACTGGTGATCCTTTCTTGTGGTAAATGATATTCATCATTAAATCTTCATTTGTGATTATTTAGCAGGTAAGAAAGGTTCACCAGTCGTTCGTAAGTCGCTGTTAACTTACGAACAGATTTATGAAACACCCACCTTGCCTCTTATTTGTGACGAATTACTGAATGTAGGACTCATTTTTGTCACTGCCATGTAAAAATTTTCTCAATGAGATTCGCTAACCATATGCAACTAGTATTGGTTTTCTGTATAATAAATAATAGGATGTAGAGATTTCAGTAGTCTAATTGTTGCCTATGCTATGATACCTTAGTCAAACTTTTGTTCAGATAATTCATGGATTCCAACTATTGATACTGAATAAAATGGAGCAAGAGATGATCAAGATATATTTTAGTAATAGCTTTTAATATATGTTCACTATAACCGGGAATTCATGAGAAATATACATGTATAACATGGAATTTATGAGAAATATACATGTAGTTTATCTAGATTTGAATAAAAAATATTTTATTGTGATAGTTAAAATAATAATTTGTTTTGTTTCTTTGTTTGTACAGATCCCCAATACCTACCCCAGAAGTGGAGGACCTCCCAGATGAGACAAAGAAATTCAACTTCTCAGGAATAACAGAACAAACTTCCGATGCAAAGGACGAAGCTGAAGAAGAGAAGAAGGAAGAAAATACCAAAGACACCAACGGAGATGACAGTCTGGTTGTTCTACCAAGCAGCCAACAAAATACGCAGAAGCCAGCCAGAAGGGTGGTAACCTTTTTTGAACCAGTGAAGAAGATGTCTTCACCGATCAAAGATGCTGGACAGATTCTTATTGAAGGTGGTAAACATATAGAAGATGCTAGTGAAGATAGTAGTACCGGGGATATATGGAGTGATGCTGTCCAGGAGCTGCCCGAACTTGTGAAGGAATCATCTGTGGTGATTGTGGAGGACACCTGCCAAGAGGAATCTCAAGAGGGCTTAGGACTACTGTCCGGTGGAGCAGTGGTTGAAGATGAGGTGAAGCAACGAAATGCAGAATTTGATGTGCCCGAGACACAAGATGATACTTCAAAAGAAGTGGATGTCTTTGATATTTCCGACTCTCTGCCAGTAGTTGTCGGTGACAGTCCAGTAAAAGCAGATTCTGTGAAAGAAGTGGATGTTTGTGATATTTCCGACTCTTTGCCAGTAGATGTTGGTGAGAGTCCGGTCAAGGATAATGTCATTCCAGAATCCTGTGTCGAAAGCCCTGTGAAGGATGACAATCCTGCCATTGCCCAGAAGGAAAGTCCTGAAAGAGATGTGCCCTTGGATGCTGAAGATCTGACTGATGTTCTCCCAGATGGTAGATTTAAGACAGTTGTCAGCACACCAGTTATTAAGCTGCAAAAGTTAAGCCAACAGGATATTGAGCTGTACAGTCCTAGGGCTGCAAAGTACAGTGAAGGACACACTCGAAAGGAGAGTCCCTTTAAGAAACCAAAGGATAGCAAAACTTCAGGAGGTTCCGAAGAAGGGGGAACTCCTCGTCTAAGGAGGTACAGATCAGATGAGATACACAACAGAAGAGGGACACCAAAGTCAGCTCGTAGATCCTATTCTCTCAGTGAAGTTTCAAGCCCTAAGAGTAAAGATAGCCCCTCAAAGACAGTGACAGATCTGAATTCCCTACAGGCTAGTCAACAGGACCTGGCAGAATTGGCTGAGAGATATGAGCTAGACGGGATAGCGCCATTGGGTGATGATCTAGACCAGAGTATTGAAGAATGCCTTAGAAATTTGAACGATCAGGATGCCGACACTATTGATGATCTGCCAGCTGTGGACTTTGGTCAGACTCAGAAAGATGATGAAGTAAGGCCTGATCTGGAAAGAATAGAAGATCACGTGGTTGATCAGGCCATGCCTGATGAGGATATTATTTGTAGTCAACAAGAACTGTTCTCAAGCATGGATGAATCTATGGATGAAACGGTCATTGAGGTCAAGCCTCAGTTATTAGATGAAGAGGCCGAGAAGGATGTTGACAAAGTGGAGCGATCTGAAGAAGGATCACCTGAAAAGTCCTCAGCAAGGAGAGGTAGGCCTCGAAAGTCAGAGAGCAATAAAGATGATTTTGCAAGGTCACAAGAGCTAAATGAGGAGGAAAACTCCCAGGATTCTACTTGTGCAAATATTGTCAATGTGGAACAAGTAAAGAGGAGACGAAGGTCCAAGCTTTCTCAAAACTCAGAAAATGAAATCCATGAAAGCCAAGAAAAGGAAAATGTGGAGGTTAAGGATACTGCCAGGAGGAGAAGGAGGTCGAGAAAAATAGATGATGGTGATGAGAGTCAGGCCTTAGAAAAAGAAGATAAAGAAAAAGAGATTAAAAGCCAGAGGGGCAGATCCCAAAAGACTCAAGATAGTCAGCCAGATACAGCTCCAAGCCTAGAAGATGCAGAAGTGACAAAATCTGAAAAGAGAAAACAGAGGTCTCGAAGAGGAGAAGAGAAGATAAGTTCCTTAGATAATGACAGTCAAGAAAGTGACAGTGAAGTACAAGATATACAAAGGAATAGTGGTAAATCAAGGAAGATGGATGAGAATGAAGTACATAATCAGAAAGAAGGAAATGAAAATGGAACTAAAGGAAGAAAGAGGAGGCATTTAAGATCCAAAGTCAAAGAAGTTTCACAAGAGCACCAATCAGAAGTTCCTAAAAGACAGAAGGAAAATTCTTCAGGAAGGCTTGCAGCTGATTCAGGTTTGTTTGATGGGAAACAGCAAGAAGATAAGAACAAGGAACAGAAGGAAGTGATTCTCAAAGATCAGAAAGAAGTTTTGCCAGAAGCTGAATTGGCAGCTCCAACTCACGTGACAGAACCTGCAGCTGATAGTAGCTCTGAAGACCTGTTTGGAACCTGCCCTTCTGATGGTCAAAGTGAGGCCTTGCCTAAGGTTGGTGAGGATAGTAAAGACTCTCAGTTGGATGATAGTATTTCAAGTGAGGATGATGATATCCCTCTTGTTCAAATCAAAGCATCACTGCAGACTAAAGCAGATTTAGATATACCACAGTCACACGTTAGAGATACCAGTAATTCATCTGAAGATTCAGAAGTGGATTTTCCAATCTTGACACCAAGTACAAAGGGAGATAAGGTCAGCCCTACAACTGAGACACCCCCTAGGGACCAATTGGCCGAAATGCTGACTAAGATCAAGGAGAAGGATACTCCAAAGCATTCCCTTTCTGCTGTGAAGGGAGAGGAGGTTTTGACTGTGACAAGATCTGGACGAAAATGTAGACCTAGTGCTAAAATAAGATGTGCTAAGGACATACTCAGGAAAGCCTTGAATTCGCCTGAAGGAAGACACAAGGTCATCAAATCAACAGCTGTGGAAGTGTTGAAGTCTCCCAAAAGAATATCACCAAAGGCGCTTAGATCAATGGCCAAGAAACTGGCAGCGAAAGAAACATCTCCCTCCAGTGGAAAGGAAAGACATAAACGTAGAAGTTCCTCTCCAAAAAAGCAAGATATATCAGAAACTGAAAAAGCAGCAGTGAATACAAGTGTAAATTTATCTAATGAGGATGTTTTGTCATATGCAATATCTCCAAAGTCATTAAAGGTCTTAGCTGAAAAGGTTGCACAAGATATGTCTCCAGAACAGATGCTTTCTCCACCAAAGGTCATGTCTGAGAGGAAACCACATTCCCCCAAAACTTCTGCTCTTACCAGTAGTCAAATCCTCCGTAACACCAGGTCTGGCAAGGTTAGCAAAAGGTCAAAGTCACCAGTATCTCGTAGGCTGAGGTCAAAGATGTTGATACTCTCTCCAGGACCTGTGAAGACAAGATCCGGCACCAAGCTATCTAGGATGGAAATCAAGAAGCGCAACAAGAAGCAAAAGGCCTCAAAGGAACCCCTTGATCAGTCCCATGATGAAGAAGGCATTGAGGACATTGTTGACAGCGAACAACCTAAGGAGGAATCAGATCATGAAGTTGATGAGGACATGACTAACCAAGGAGAGGAAGTTATTGTCATCAAGGATACAATGAGTCAAGAGATAGATGAGGACAGTACTCAAGTTGAAGTTAAAGAAGGTTTAGATAACAAAACAGAACAGACCACTGATATGGAGAGCAAGGATAGTGGGAACAAAGAGAATAAGTGTATTATTCCTGTTGATGCTGTCATCAAGGATTCTGCTGTTGATGAGGATGGTGATATTGAAATGAAAGACTTAGAGCAGATGATGTCCCAGGATGTTGAGGTGCCTGAAGCTCTTGATGATGTCCCTGACCAAGTCCTTCAAGAATCTGAACATGTAGATGAGATTGAAAACAAAATAGCAAAACAATCAGGAGAGAGTGAAGTCCTTGAAGTGGAAGACACCACGCCATCATCAGAACTCCTTTCAGAACCTGTCACTGTGGTACAACAGGTGGATGAGGCTGTTGTAACAAAAGATGAGGGTATTAAACCAAGTAATCCTGGGCGAATGAAGACGCGATCTAAGAGGAGTAGTCAGAGGTTAACATTTGGAGAAAAAGATGAATCTGAAGAACGCACATCAGAAATGGAAAGCAAGAGCTCCCTCAGAGTGGTGGACAAACTGAACGAGGTGAAGGCTGTAGAGGAGAAAGACAAAACAGAGGTTGGTGGAGATGAAGATCTTGATGATGAGACAAGCAGTGATAGTGAGGAGTCTGAAGAGGAGCAGGAGATGGAGAATGAGGGAATGGATGAGCTTCCAAAGAGCACAGAAACCCTTGAGAAAGATGGAGATCAGCAGAAGGTTGAAGGAACTCCCATCGGCGTGGTGTCTTCAGGTCTCGATATTCAAGGTTTGTGAAATTTTATATTGTCCAATCTCAACATTTAGGATTTCAAGGGAGGAGTAATGTCTCATGAAGGTGAATCCAAGCAGTTTATCCTCTGGTGGTTATTTTATTATGGAGCATATTATATTAATTGATTCATTTATAGTAAAAACATATTGTACAGATTATTACTTTTATTCAAGTACATATTGTGCAACATACCAATGTTTTGAGTTATTTAACTTGAGATTTTGCTCTACATAATTCTTTCTTTGACCAATCTTCTTGTATCGTGCAATTTCCTAAGTTGAATGAGAGAAACAAAGGGATTTCAGAAATCTTACAACTATTAGGGATTTTTCTCAGCCTTTGAATTTTAAGGAGGGGATGTGTGGTTCAAATTACAGCTCAAAAAACAAATTTTTTTACTCCTTTTCTTGCCTTCAGATACTGAAGAGGACATAATAAACAGTAGTCAAAGCCCCCTGAAACCTCTGGGAGAGGATGATGAGGCTGAAGGCACGTCAGACTCCCCATCCCAAAGACTAAGCTTCCCTAGCCTCACCTTTGCGGACCTGAGCAACCTTGCCTCCCCAGAGAAACCCAAGATGACCGCTGTCGCCACGGAAGGAGGACCCTTTCAGATCTCTCCCATCATCCCTACCAAGTTCACCCCAAGGGTTCAGGGGTCGCCTGAAGGGGCGAGCATGCGACCCATGTGGCTTAACCCGGTTGATTCCCCGGAAGGTAGCATACCTCACATGTATTCGCCCACGGCGTCGCCAAGCAGCGGGATTCTGAAGCACCGTGATTTGGTCGGAAGCAGTTCTCCATCCCCGTCCAGTAAGGTAAGCCACCGCCACAGGGCAAGCTCAGAGGGTAGCTTTGCAAAAGATTTTGTTCATCAGACCAGAATCTCTGCAGTGTTTTACAGTGGTTTGTCTGATTCACCATTGTGTTATCTATGCAGATAATAGAAGGTTTAGAAGTAAAGACACAAGAGTCAGATTCCTGTCGAAGGATAACCATTAGTAGTTCAGACTTGCTAAGATTCTGTAAGCTTTATGTGCACTTGACATCAGAAGAAGATGCGGAATGGGGTATTTGCCCTGTATTTTATGTGCTTTGAAAATCAATGTCTTAGATTTCAACATATAAAAAAAAAACTTTGTGATATTCTCTAATCTAGGATAAGTTTGCTTTGTAATATTTTCCTACAATGATCTTGATTTTTGTTTTTAATACACATCACTTAATCACAATACTGATTTCCCTTATATATTTCCTTGAATGCTACTTAAATGTGCTGTTTGATCATTATTCCTTGAATCCATAAATTCCACACACTAATCAAATGTCTAACTTCAACCCTGGATTTAATACTGCACCCTACCCTAAACCTAAACCCCTAAGCCTACATCTTAGACAAAATAAGCCTGGGGCAATTTTTGCAAGAGCAAATGCTGTGTTATCTTCAAAACAGTGTAGATAATGCTGTTAAGCTGCATTTTAGGTGTCTATTCTTTGTTCATAAAGATTCCATTTCTCTTTCTGAATATTAATCCATAGAGCCGCCGTGTGAGTTTTGCTGATAAGGTATTCATTGAGCCAGAGCCTCTTCAAGACCACAGTGCTATCACCAAGGTTTCCAAGCCCTCCGACAGTTCTGTCGCACACGCTTTACCACAAGAACCCTCCAGAGTGCGCCTTCCGATGTCTCCACTTGTTACCACGGCTTCATCAAAAGTTATGGCCCATCATCATAAGGTGAGAGCCGAAGATATTTTTCCAATATTGTATGACACACACACACAGGATCGCTTTCACAAATACAGTGTGTCCTAGAAAAAAATAATATGAGAATTATTGATGATTTATCCAAACTTAATCACAAATACATTAGACATATTTCCTATCATATAATTGTAAAATTCAGAATCTCCCCTCTCACCTGGTATAACTCAGAAAATTCTGCATGTTCTGAGGTATACCTGCTGAAAGAGGAGACTGTAAGCAGCTTTACAATGATAGGTAATTTGTATATTGTATTTGCGATTGATATGTTAAATCCGTCAGTAATTCTCAATTTCATTTTGTCTAGGGTATAATTTATTTTCTGTTGTCGTCTCTGTAACCTTGTGTGTGAAAAATTTGGTCACTTTCAGACAGTATGTAAGCACGACAGTGTAATATTGTGTCGTCCATGACACATAATTAAAAGTGAATTTCTCTCTACAACAGCTCAATTCTTTTTTTTTTTAAATACATTGTGTCTGTGTAACTGAGAGTTAAACAAGTCTGATAAACTCGGCAAAAATTCTTTTGATACAGTATAGATTTGAACTTCACCCAATCAATGGGCACAGGATTAGAAACTTGTGACAGAAGCTTGGTACTTGGCAATGATAACAAAGTTTCCAACACGGGTCCGAGATATTATTCTATTAAGGGGACCATTTTTATTTAGTTAAGGGGATCATTGTATTGAAAGTTGTCCGCAATGACAAGATGCCAACAGTTGCCATAGTAACCCTCCGATATATGCGTTTCTCAGCAAATCAAAACTAAAGAAAGTTATCAGATCTTGCAACTCGTCAGACAACAGTGCTACAGGGATGCCTTTTCAACTTATTTTCTGCCATAGAAATCACCCTTTTCATGTAGGAAAGGGGTCATTCTAGATGATTTTCAGACTTTTTAATCAAGTCTTGTGATATCTCAGATGCTATCAGTATTAATTGATTCATCGTCACCAAATCTGAATTCTTTTTCCATTGGTTTTGTTGCTTTCAGTACATCACCACGCCCTCTAAGTCGGATTCCAGCCAGTCGTCGACGTCGTCGCCATCCTCCAATACCCTGCAGCGGTTGAGGAGAAAGAGTCCCCATTCTAGCCGGCGTATGAAGAGCAAGACCGTCAAGAGCTTTCCTAATAATAAGTCTGCCACGTATGCAAGCAAAGTCTTTCATATGGTAGGTACTTTTACTTGCTTTTCATTAAAAAGATTAGTTTTACTGTAATTCCTTGGCCCAATTTAAAGAAGTTTTTGCGATAGGGATGTCTAATTTCCTTCTGAAGGTTTGTAAGTGTCCATGCACATAGAATCTATTAAAATCTGTTGTTTCGTCAAGGATAATGGTAAGTTGTAAGGAGTTGGTTTATTACTGCAGTAACTAAGAGTTGCAAATGACCTGAACAATATAGAGCACCCATACATACTACAATGATATTATCATGGGCTGATAAATTCAAGCAAGAAAATTGAGACACCCTTCATGGTGATTTCCGGTGTTCTACTTGGTTGATAGAAGGCTTGAAAATTGTGAAAATCTTAATATATAGATAAAGGAAATGTAAATCTTGGTCTCAAAGTGGTTAATATTCAGTCTTTGGTGATACTGAATATCTTATGCATTTCTTTATTTCACTGGTCCACCAGTCTCGACCAAAAAATAATATATTCCCGGTGGGCACCAGTAAAAAAAAAAAATAATAATAGAGTTGCTTTTATTCCTGCCTAGATTGGGTTGATTAATTTTTTACAGTTGATAATAATTTGTATCATTTCATTAATATTTTAATGGAAATGATAAAGTGGATATAGAAATCTGGGCAAGAAAGAATATTTGAAAAGTTGCATTCTTTCATAATTTGTTTTTAAGTATGTTTAAAAAGTCAATCTCCACGTAATAGTGTAATACGCCTTTAATTGTATTTAGTGGGGGAATTTAGCAAAAAAATATTCTAAAAAATCCAATTTTTGTTACCACTGTTTTTCACAGGTTAATCAACAACAGGCAGATCAGAAGAAATCCAACGCCCCGTCCCAAAGCACCCAGGGGTCACTGACCCAGGGGAGTCCTTCAACACAGGTCGACAGCAGCTTAGAAGCACAGGGAGAGAGCCAAGGATCTGTGTACCCCGCCCTAGCGGAGTGTTCCCTCCCAGTCGAGAGTGTGTTACATCGTCTGACCTCGTCCATGTGGTGAGTTATGATATTTTTTAGTAAGTTTTTTTTTTAGAGAAGGGGGGGGGGCTTGATTTGCTTTGTCTAAACTATTGAAAGTTAATCTACTGGTTGGTATACTCATAGCCATGTTTTACTTAAACCTGGGTTAACTTAGACCAAACTTTTATGGAGTGCCAGTTGTCATCTTATTCACAAATTAAAAGTTTTTATCATCCTGCTGCAAAAAGTTGTCAAAAAAGTCAATAAGCTGTGAAAAGGGAAGAATAGGAAAAAAAAATGTTTTTAATTTTAATTAAGTGATACGATATAACTGCCATGAATATGGAAGAAAAATGATGAAGCCAGCATTCCATAGGAGTGTTTGAAATTCTGATTTAGACATGGTTAAACCTAAGTTTAATTATAGTACCAGTGATGCCACCCAAGTTAGGCTTGATTATGATTCCAATATGTATTGTAGAGATACATGTATGTAATCCTATTATTAGGTTTTTTTTTTTTAAATTTCATATAGGATTTCTTGTGTAAATGTGACGTGGACGATTGATTCCACATCAATTCTAAGAATCGGGCTTGTAATCAATTGCCATGTTTTGTGAGACGGGGCCAAGATCACTATCGTAAAGCTCAAAAAAATAATCGTAATAAAATATAATTCTGTTTATCTGTGGAGTGTTATGGCCCAGTGGATTAGTCTCTGGACTTTGAGGCAAGAAAGTTATCCACATTGTGCTGCACTTGACCCAGGTGAGGTGAATGGGTACCTGGTAGGATTTATTCCTTGAATGCGTAAGCACCTATTAATACGGCGGCTCAGCTACAGCCGGGGTAATAATATGATACCAAGTATCAAAGCGCAGTTGAGTATATGCACATAGTAACTGCGCTATATAAATGGACATATTATTATTATTATCTAAACAAGCTAGGTACAGAATTCTCAAATGAATAAGCGCTCCACTCATGTTAAGTCTGGCTTTGATAAAAATTAATTTTACCTGAGAAAATGTTCTGTTATAAATTCAGAACGCATGAGATCATGAACATCTCTTGTATTCTTTCGTTACTCCAGGTCTAGAGGTCTTGGTCAGCTAGTCCGGGCCAGGAATATCAGGACTATCGGGGACCTGTCCTCTCTATCACCCATGCAGGTAAGAGAGCATTTGCATTGTTGCAAGTTTTGTGTTTTCTACTGGGGAGGGGTGGTGTGGTAAGTTGGGATTAATATAAATATAAATTTTATTGTAATTAATGGTGGGTCATTACAGTTTTTTTTTATTTTTAATAACATGTATAATTCTTTTGCTCGTGGATCTTTGTACTGATTAAAAGATAAATGAAGAAATATGAACTGGTTTAAATTCCACTTTTTATGTTTCTAATTTTCACATGATATTTTAATTTCATAACTTAAATGAACAAATATGATATCGCCCAGTTTAGTGTATGCCTTCATATTTATTTACAACTTTTTCCCTTCCTTCAAGGTGGCACTAAACTATTGTGCCATCTCGCAGTGCAGTTGTAACCTTAAGTATTGTGGAACGGGACGACGTTGTAACATTAGAGGCTGATAAATTCAAGCAAGGAAATCAAGGATTTCTGTGCAGATAGTCTTTCCATAATACAATTTCATTCATTGAAAGTCTTTCTTCCTTCCTTTTATTTCTTGTGCTTCATTCTCAAAAAATTCAAAATGATAATTGTTCGTTATAGGTTCAATCACTGCCAATCAAGTCTCCCAAAGTCAGTCATCTCAAGCATATCCTGGGAAAATTCCAAACAGAAAAGGTAATGGATGGGACTGAACCATCAAATGATGGGGTTTTGTGTGTGTATTTATTCATTGATAGCCCAATTAGATTTTTTTTTTTGTTGCTACATGTATTTTGAGACTTACGTGTTTTGATTATTTCAATCTAAAATGGCTGAAAACAAATCTTTGGGTGTGTTTATGGGACCGAAACCATCTGGAGATGAATATTATTATCATATTATTTTGCAGATATTTTTGATGTACTTACATTATGTTTTGACTTCAACCAGACATTGAGAAATATCAGAAAAGATATGATTTGAAGAAAATTTTTATGTTTATTAAAAGAAATGAAGCTCTTCAGGACTTTTTGATATAGGAATTGCTCAGTGTCTTTCAGACATGTAGTTTGATATTTGAATTAATTTGAGATTTTTTCTTCCTCTCTTTTCTCAGTTCCCAGAATCTAAAGGTACAGACATTGATTTGCTGACAAAGACAGACAGCGGTGCAAAAGGTAAGAAAATGAACAGATATTTATCTCTTTGCTTTTGAAAATAAAACCCATTCAATAATACCACTTGAAGAGGAATGAAAGGGAGGAAACTTTTTTTCTTGACCCTTGTTTAAAATGTATTGCGAATTGAAAATAGCCAATGTGATACATGTACTTAATGACATTTATTCTCTGATTTATTTTTCGATGGTTCATTTTTGTCTCGCCTGCATAGCAGAGCGAGACTATAGGCGCCGCTTTTCCGACGGCGGCGGCGTCAACATCAAATCTTAAACTAAGGTTAAGTTTTTGAAATGACATCTATATGGACCTAGTTCATGAAACTTAGACATAAGGTTAATCAAGTATTACTGAACATCCTGCCTGAGTTACAGGTCACATGACTAAGGTCAAAGGTCATTTAGGGTCAATGAACTTAGACCATGTTGGGAGAATTATTTTCAAAATCTTAACCGAAGGTTAAGTTTTTGAAATGACATCATAACTTAGAAAGTATATGGACCTAGTTCATGAAACTTGGGCATAAGATTAATCAAGTATTAGTGAACATCCTGCTCGAGTTTCAGGTCACATGACCAAGGTCAAAGGTCATTTAGGGTCAATGAACTTTGGTCAAGTTGGGGGTATTTGTTGAATTACTATCATAACTTTGAAAATTTATGGATCTAGTTCATGAAACTTGGACATTAGGTTAATCAAGTACCACTGAATATCCTGTGCGAGTTTCAGGTCACATGACCATGGTCAATAGTCATTTAAGGTCAATGAACTTTGGCCGTGTTGGGGGTCTTTGTTAAATTACCATCCTAACTCTGAAGGTTTATGGATCTAGTTCATAAAAGTTGGACATAAGAGTAATCGAGTATCACTGAACATCCTGTACGAGTTTCAGGTCACATGACCATGGTCAAAGGTCATTTAAGGTCAATGAACTTTGGCCGTGTTGGCCATCATAACTTTGAAAGTTTATGGATAGAGTGAATGAAATGTGGACATGGGTGTAGTTGACAAGTCTTAAGTCACCGTTCAAATGTCATCTATGGTCAATGAACGTGGTATTATGTCATTATATGAATGGTGTTTTTGTGAATGATTATCTTACAGTAGTTTTCAAAGTTAGCACTGCTGCTATATTAAATCGCGTAATGCAGGCGAGACTGCCAGAGGCGTTCCACTTGTTGTCTCAGATTTCCGTTTCAATGTTAGCAATTATGGCTTATGATTTGCAATTTGATTTAAGGTTTATTTCTTTCTCTTTAAAGTAGGTAGGTTAAAATAGTTTAATTCTAAATGTTAAAGCATGGAATTGATTCAATGTAAAAAAGTGTTGCATGTATGCAGAAAATAAGTAAGCATCCAACACGTTCACCTTTTCCCCTGATGATTATAATTATGTTTTGTTTTGTTTTTTAATTGTTATTAGCAGATGAAGGCAGCTCAACACCTCCAGGCAGACCTGCAGGTCAAAGGTCAACCAACGTTGCCATGGAGATGACCTCTAAGGATTCCAGCAGTTTGTCACCACCCAGGAGTCCCCGATCAACACCCGATGCCAATCTCCTTGGACGACTGACCGGTCTGGTTTCCGATTTCAGAGAGGGTGCCCTCGATTCTTTGCCTGCCATCGATCTGTTCCGAGCTCACCAGCACGTCAATGAACTGACGGATATTATCATGGATGCTCTTAAGATGAAGTGCAATTCACCCAGTATGTCAAAAGATAACTGAGGTCAGAGGTCAAAGGTCATACATCAGTAGTGCCTTGTTTAGATGCTCATCCTGATGGACCATAGATGAGATAATTTATAGTACTGAATACTTATGTGGAGTTTTACCAATTGAGCTGTGAGTGATTAAGATTTAAAAATAGTTCTTCCACTCCTATTCTCTCTCTTGCTTTCTCTCCTCTCTGAGAGACCCAGATGTGATGTTCCTTTTTTTGTTATTGATGGTCATTTATTCATGCTTCTTTACAATGTTTGTTGCCAATTTTATGTGCCTTACAAGATATCCAAGATTTTGTCTGTTTATTTTGCCTTTATTCACAAAATGTTTTTATTGCATGTAAGGATTAGGAACTTTCACTTTCTACTGACCAGCACATCATTTTGTTATTGCCTGTATTTCTTTCATATCTTTTTTTTTTGCAATCGTCTATGAATTGATTCTGACAATGCTTTACATAAGGCACTGGACTGTTATTACGAGCAGCTTAATTTCTAAATATTTTTTATTTTATTTTAGGTACATTCATTTGGAATTACAGTCTCTGAATCAGGAATGGAATCATGCTTTTAGCCTTTCTCAAAGACATTCTAAAATTTCATTCTATTTATTATTATTCTGTGTAAGTTCCCAGTTTTCCAGTGGTTGAAATTTATTTATTGACTGAATTTCTCGTCTACGTGAGTGTTTTTTTTGTGTGTGTAATCTAACAGTAATATTTTGTATAAGTACATGTAGTACATACTAAAAATTTACAATGAAGTTTGATGATTGATAGAGGTATGGTATCATCAGAATGGAAATAATACATGTACTAGATCCTCAGGCAAAAGGCGCTTTATAAATACAGCTATTATTATTATTAGATGAAGAAATTGCTAATGAAAATAGTGACGCTACTGTCCTGATATTCAGTCATTTCTTCCTGATCCATATTTTAGGTTCACAACATCCAAGTTTACAGGATATATGTAATCATTTGGAAGTTTTATGCTGTTCATACTGGCAACCCTACATTTGACCCTGTGACATTTGCTCCTGTTATAAATTCTCTGAAAACTTTGGGTTATGGTTAGAATTGTTCTTGGTTCAGTGTAGTGTGAAGATTAAGATTAGGATTTAGATTAATAGGTTTGAGATTTTTTTCGTAGATTTTTCACGGGAGCGATTGTTGTTGGAGAAAATGCCATTGTCAAGGGGTCGCTTTGATTTGTTTTGTACAAAATGAGATTAAAAGAAGATCATGATAAGACTATTGAGCTTTAATGGCCCCAAAGATAGACAATATATAACATTTATTTTTGGCATGTCAATCCTTTCCCCAATGAAAAGCATTGCCTTGTATTATTTTCAGCCGTTGAGTGATAAAAAGCAAACAAACCTTGTTGATATTAAGAGCTATTGATCACATTTATTTTGAGCTGTTAGATCTCTTTTATTCCCTAGTGTATTCCATGAATAAGATTGATGTCTAGAATTTGTGTTGAAAATCTTAATTTTTGCTGGTATGTACACATTAAAAAAAATGTTATTGCAAGTTGTTTATTTGTTAAGAGTACACCTCAGATGGCATATTGATTTATTCAATTTTGTTTTTAAAGCAATGAAAGTCATTCAATTTTGATAAATACTTTGTTTTCATATGTTACTATACCGTAAGTGTAATTCTGGTGCTCCTGAATTAAGTAGCGTAAAATATTTTGACAGGGATAGGGGTATTTAGCCTTGGTCCAGATTTTAGATGATTATTTTACAGCAGGATTGAAGTTGGGGGAATAGTTTGGCATAATCACAAGTTCACAACAACAAAATAAACATCAAAATATGTTTTTGTTTATGTTTTCAGAATTTTTTCCTAGTTTTAGAAAATGGAAATTATTTGCAGTCGGGAGAGGATTAGAATTTATTTCCCCTCTAATATTGTTTATCCTAGTTAAAATATGAAACATGGTTGTCTTTAGTATGTACATGACTTTATGTGGTACTAATTCGGTGCTGAAAAGTGCATTTTTGTAAATAATTTGTACGTTTAATGACAATGAACAAATATTGATTTTTGCAGTTTTTTAATATGTGAATGAAGGATCATATCATGTATACTGTTTGATGCCATATATCACTGTCAAATTTTTAGATATGAAAGGATATTGGTGTTAAGAAAGATATTGTAGATGTTCTTTTCTTTTTTTCATAAAAACCTGTTGTCAACTGAAGATTTGAGATGTTAATAAAGATATTCTAATATTAAAACAAGTGACTTTGTTATTTTGTATGGAATTAGGGCTGTGTAGTTTATATGAATTGTAATTTAACAAGATTTCCATAACACAAATTTTGATTGATGAAAATGAAGATTGTGATGACAACAATGATTATGGCTTTCAAAATGGTGAAGTGGTGGTAATGATTGTTAGTCGTGATGATTGGGGCGGTGATAGAGATGATGAACATGGCGATGGTGAAGACAAACCTAGTCAAGCAAAGAAAATATCAAAGAAACAAAATGTTATGTTCATCAATATATAGATATCTATTTGATAATCTGCACAAGATAATTTACAATTTCACATGATATTGGTAACATGCTTGGAATGAATGAATAGAACAAGTCAAGTGGAAGAATAAGAGACAAAAACACGGGTCCACGTAGAATATGCATCATATATCACAAGAGACAAGAAAAAGAGCTATTTTCTCTGAGAATTTGCTAAAGACTTTTAAACAAAATCCATATGCTACAGCAGTACAGTACGAGATCTCTCTCCAAAGAACAAGAATTGACCTATTGGAAAACTCTAATATTCTGTTATCTGAATTCCACTCTGCCGAGATCAGTTGAAATTCAGTTCAATTCAACATTTATTTCCAATGTATAAGCATTAATAGATTTCTAGAACTTATAATATAATGGAAGTAACGACTCGGTAAGCAAAGCTTGTAACGAGTGCATTGTGAGATAAAGACCCCCCCAAAAAAAAATATGTGGGAATATTTTTCTGAGGTTACACAACCAAGTATTTAGACACATTTTACACAATATTCTATTGCTGAAATTATTATTTTGTGGTTTCTCTTTTTCTGCAATTTGACAAACACCGCAAATAAATTGCACATTTCATGAAAGACACATACATTTGAGGGAACAAAAGACAATTAAATTCTAAAATATCTCGTCTCGAAGAAAGTTCTTTAAAAATTATGTTCATGAAATGTATGGCATGCGTTTAAATATAGAACCGATATCAAGTACTGTTTTTCATATGGAAAACATCTGTAAAGCATAGAGACATAAACTTTTCATTACATCAGAGCGCGGTTCATAAAGATCACTCTTAAATTCCATTTGCATGTGGAAAATAATGCATCACTGAAAAAGGAGACATGCTCTGCCACATATTTAACAATGAGATTATGTGATAAATAATATTCGTATTGGCGTTCATAAGGTCACACCTATTTGTGAAACACCCTTGTAGCCACATGGCATGC
Organism: Lytechinus pictus; assembly: GCF_037042905.1. Lineage (NCBI taxonomy): Eukaryota > Metazoa > Echinodermata > Echinoidea > Temnopleuroida > Toxopneustidae > Lytechinus > Lytechinus pictus. Next base: position 23,732,409 of record NC_087257.1, read on the forward strand.
AACACCGCTTGGTCTGTGTTGCAATTTTCTGTTTCTTTTGGCATGATGGGATGGCTAATCTTCGCATAAATACACACATACTTTGATGATAAAAGGAGAAACTAATCCTAACACAGCTTTATTCACCATAAATCTGAACACAGACCTACATGGACAAAGTAAATAAAAATCTATACATATACTTCATTCCCATAATACCGTATGTCATCCTTGTTTTGGTGGTTTCCAACAGATATGACAAAAGAAATTAAGACTGACTAGGCCTTATGCATTGAGGTCATAGCCCCGCCAACTTGGAGACTGAAGCCATCCCCTCGCATGTGTTGGTGATCTGCAGCTGGCACATCTCTGACAACTCCATTTTACATGTATTCCTATATCCTCTAAGGGAGGGCGCTGCAAGATTATGACATCATTTTATCAGTGTATAAAAGCTGCAAGATTGCAGTTGCCTGTATGATGGTATTACCATGCTGCAGTCCTATCCATATAAAAATGTAATCATAACAAAGTCACATGGTCCAATATCATCAACGATACAAGTACAATGATAACCATTCAACTGCTTAATAAGTACATTTAAATGTGTAAAGGCCACCGCAGACCTTTTTTTTTTTTAGGTTCAAATTAGCTGTAAGGTTACTAATTAACAATTTTGGATAATTGCAAGCATTTATTTTGGAGTAAAGGCCAAATTGATTTCAAATCGTAGTCAATTGTGCAATTGGATATGATGTCATTACGACTTTGTTTTTTTTCTAATAAGGATGATGACATATAGTCACAGATTTTAACATAAGTGTTTGTACAACAATTAAAAACTTAACACAGTAAGATGTTCCAAGTCTCAATTATTACGTTTTATTCAAAAATTGGGTCACAGACCAATCTCAAGGTGTGCGGTGGCCTTAAGCCTTAGTTGTATATTGATTGGGGTCATTTAAAGATTCTTTGATTTGATAGGTAATGAATAAATAAAACTACTAACCATATCTACCCCACTTTTGTTCATTGGTATGTTAACTTGAATATTACAAGGAACATCAGATCAGTCAGAACAGGGAAAGAGCCACTAAACTGATTGTCATCTGAAAATGATAAATTATTACAAAATCTGACTCTCTGAAAAAAAGTATTTATGTTGATATTTCTCGAAACATGTTAATGATGATGAAGACGACTATAATAATGACAATGATGACGAGGATGATGATGACAATGATGATATTGATGAGAGTGTGATGATGACATTATAATAATGATTATGATGGTCATATATCATCACCACTGGCGGATCCAGGGGGACAGGGGGGACAGCCAGCCCATGCCCCCCCCCCCTTTCAGATGCACAATTAAAACTTGTCATGAAAAAATGCCGTTAAAACAGAAGTGTGCCCCCCTTTTGAAACTGAAGACCTTTTTTTTTTTTTTGCTTGTCAGATTTTTTCATGGACAAAATCCCCTTAATTTTTGGTTAAAAACCTTTTTTTTATTTTTTTTTGCTTGTCAAATTTTTCCTCGAGAAAATGTGCCCCCCCCTTTCGAAAAATCCTGGATCCGTCCCTGATCATCACCATAATCATCATGACAATGATGATTATGATGATACATGATGTTTAGTATAACGGTGATGGTGGTAGTGGATGTGGTGGTGATAACGGTGATAATATGCCACTCTTGAATATCATTACAAATAATTTTCTTTAACTTCTAGCCCATACACCTGAATTAAGAGTGGCAATATACATCTCGTCAAAGTAAAGGATTGTCATGGTAAACTCCACAATGACACACGTAAACTTTGCACAATAAAATATCTTCTACAACTGGCACACAATCCGTCTGCTACGTACACTACAAACAAAAACTTAAATAAAACACAATGTTGGATTTCACTTTCTTTGCAATACCTACTTTAGCACACATTTATATACATGTATCCATGCATATATCAATTTCCAGGTAGGAATAAATAAACAACAATTAACAAAAAAATACAAAATCTACATTCTAATTATGACAGCCACAAGAATAGCATAAAAGCAGGAAATGTTAAAACATAATTGAAATAGAATGTGTCATAATGTACGTAACAAGCATATCTATAATTGATAATCAATCGTATAAAACTGGGCCTAAATTAAAAAATTGCATTCAAAACTTATATCAATTTAAGATAAGTGGTAAAATTACTTACTGTGTTTTCAAGCCGAAGGAATTAATCATAAAATCAGATTTACAATAAATCACTAACCTCAGTGTTACAGGGTTCTGCTAACACATTTCAAACACAAGAGTGTCTGAATAATAATGTACCTGAATAATGGACGGTTTGCAACTACTAGCAAAGGATTTAATGACAAACAGGTATGTATTCATACACATTTTCTTTTTCAATGCATATTTTTGGCAAGCTTGAAAAATGAAGTACGGCTGTATGCTTAATCATACCAAACTCAAAATATCATAATCAATGACACACGAATCAAACAAAGTATCTTATAACTCACAATATTGCTATGACTGTTCATAGAGACTATTAATAAGAACACTCAATAACAATCTTTTAATCTTTGACACAAGAACCTTTTTTGTTTCATAATTCTTGAAACTCATTTCTATAAACTAGATTCTATCATTTTAAAGCTCACAAATAAGTTAGTATAAATAAAATCGTATGGCAGTAGACATAAATGAACACTGTACACATGATTAATAAAATCAAATCAAATAAGAAAATCATTAGAATCTCCATTCATCTTATCTGAGCATACTCTGGTACCAAGATAAGTTACCCCAAAAAATATTCCAAAAATGTTGATGTAATATTTATAATAATGTTCCATAGATCAATGATATCGATATTTGAATTTGTGATTAGTTTTAGTTACATCATGGTGGATTCGGGAGAATAACTTGTGGGCCTTGGTCATTTAGTTGGCACTTTGCATACCCAGAATAATACATCTGAAACTATAGTACTTAACATGTTTAAATACTAAATTTTACATATTTTTTTTCTTTTTGTACAAAATGAAAAGAAATATTAATGAAGGATGTATTTCAACTCATCATTAATCTTTATAAACCTTCATCAAATCTGGATTTGAAAATGAATTTAATTTTGATGGCTTGGATAAGTATATGATCAGTCCTAAATCATACAATCAAAAGACATTCTCTCTTACAAAAGGTTTTGTTTTCATAAGCAGCTCAATGCACGGCACTCTGAATTTACTCAAACTGCATGAGAGTGTTTTTGTAAGTACATGAAATAAGATGCATAAAACTTATAAAGTCTTCGCAATACACAGTAACTCTGAAGAGATAACTATACTACGCAGATTTCTATCAAATGATGCGTTGATTATTTCCTCCAACACTTTATCTTCTGGCCTACTATAATAAATTTACTGGGTGTTTTTTTGTCCAATCAGGGGGCCAAAAGGCTGGCTCTTGTAATAAAATAATTCTAGAATACACAATACTAAAACTAATATATTACTTTGAAAAACAATCTGGTATGTTATATCTGATAATGTTAACATTCTATAGAAGTGCACACAGCTATGACTGGCCACCAAGGAGGGGGGAGGCAGGCTGGAGGCTGATGGGAAGAGGCATGGCCGATGCGTTTACGAGGACATCGGAGGGGTTGCAGTACGCGAACCCCTCGCTCTGGGTGCAGGTGGTGAGGTTGCGATCGACGATCATGGTGACGATGCCGGATATGATGATGATGAGTCCTACGAATGAGATCAGGAGGGAGGGAAGTTTGTCCCGACCGTAGATGGAGCCCTCCGCCACGCGTAGGTAGCACAATGATGGGAAACAGATGAGGGGCACTGCACAGATAACCCCCTAGACAAGATGAAAACACAGAATATGACATTATTTTCTGCTTTAGATTTTCATAGTCGAGGATAATGGGTATAAATTTAGAGTAGTTTATCCTATTCAGGACATGAACACACTTCTGGTTTGGCCCAAGAACATTTTTGGCAGATCCCTGCAACTTTTACAATATAGATTAGATGAAAGAGTACAAAATCTGCAAATACTATTCCTTTTTTTTATTCTGTCAGTTGTTTTCATTCATTTGTTTCAAAACAATGTTCAAATGAATAAGTACAATTTAAAATTGGCAATGCAATGGAGTCATCAAAATCACTGTTAGTCCTACTAAATTAGCAAAATTTTAAACTTTTTAAATATATTTTCAAGAAAAAAATGCAGAAGCTAAAAAAAAAAAAATGCTGCAAATGAGGTCTGGTGAGCTCTCATCTTGGGTCAGGGTTTGAATCCCAGCCATAAAATATTTTCCATCAGCATTAAACCTATCCATTGTGCTGCACCCAACCCAGGTGAGGTGAGTGTGTTGTAGCCTTGTGCACAGAGTGCTGGAAATGGTAGCTGGAACTAAGCTAGGGAAATATATAGTGCACCACAACACGCAACTAGATAAATGGCACTTCAGAATTGCACCATACATTATTACAATTAATAAAACCTGATAAAAAAATGCATCATATAACGTGTCTTACGTTGACAGTGAGAACCAAGCCAAGACATGAAGTACTCATGGAGATACCAAGAACAAGACCTACGATGATGAGGGTGAGAATGAGATGTCTTTGGAGAGGTTGAGGTGAATCGACCCATCCCTGACGGACCATCGTGTTTTCAATTACCTGTGGATTGAATCAGAATCTCGTGTTAGAAAATGGGAAAACATGACGAAAGAGCTCCGTTTGATAACACTATACCCCTCTTCTCCAAGTACGAAAACCCTACTGCCCCAGGCATGCAATGTAAGTATCAAAACACCTGTTTCTTGACCTCGGTCCGAAGATAACACAACAGCCCGAGTGCGGTCCGGGAAAACATGTCGCCATTTTTTATTCACTTACTTTCCTTATTTCGAGGTTGATTTTCTTTGTTCGAAATTGAAAATGGGCTAGCATTGAATTTCTGAATACAATATGCCTTTGAAAACGTGATTAAATATCGAATACAATAATTTAATTCCGAAGGTCCTTCTACAGGCAGAGAAGACTTACGTAATAGCACAGCTGTTGTTATCATTTCGTCCTTGGCTCAACGCTCATAATCTGGCCTGTGGGGATTACCTGGCCAAGCGGGGTTGATCAGGCGGGTGTTTCATAAAGCTGTTCGTAAGTTAAGAGCGACTGGTGATCATGTCTTGCGGTAAATGGTACAATTGGCGATGATCACCAGTCGTTGTTAAAGTCGCTCTTAACTTATGAACAGCTTTATGAAACGACCCCCAGGGCTTGGAAATGATGTTTTAGATTTTCAAACGCAAAATGGGGTGAAATACCGCAGTTTGCAATCCGAACTGCGGTCCGTTCCCAAACGGGGGTAAGACGTAATGAGAACTTTGTATTCACCATTGTTCTATAAATTATTCATCATTATTCTCATTAAAACATAAAGGAAATCATCAATCAAGAATACAATGTTATTGTTTTATGGCAAACAATGAACAAAAACTTACAATAAATTGTAAATATGAATGGTGTCACTTTAATGTTACAGGGCTTTCGCCATGCACTAACACCATCACCATTACATTCATCATACTCCTAATTTCAGTCCTAATCAATATCATCATCAGCATCATCATCAACCCTATCATTGCTACCATAACAACTATTTTCTCTTGCTCCTCTCCCCGTCATTATCAACACACGACCACCATCATCATCATTATCATCATCATCATCACTGCTACCATAGTAATCATTTTCTCCTGCTCCTCTCCCCGTCACTATCGACACACCATCAGCAGCATCATCATCATCATCATCATCATCACCATCAACACCTTCATCATCGTCATTGTCGTCGTCACCATCACCGTCATCACCACCACCACCACGACCATCAGAGGCACCAGCACCAACACCACGATTATTTCTATTTCCATTGTCATCAAAGTCTCATCCTCAACCATCAACAACAGCCACCACCATCATCACTGTTACAACCATCATTTCTTTCTCCTCTTCTACCTCATTGATATCATCACCATCACACCACCACTACCATCTCCATAATAGCATCCTCTTAACTTACTAACTCCAAACAGTTTGGAACTTTAGTTTACAACCTCCCTCCCCTCTTGTAACTTTTGAGAAAAAAATCTTCTAAAAAATGTGTTTTAAACCCAGGGGGGCCACTTACATCGACGAGTGGATACCATGCGTGACCAAAGAAACATGTAAAAAGGATCTCTTTTTTTCAACATACATGTAGGGCATGTCACGTACGTAACGTAATAAGGGTGTCAAAAAAGCTAAAATAATGAAAAAATTGTATATATTTCACTTGGAAAGCTACGTGTTTACGGTCCAATTTGCGAGGGTATGCTATTGAAATACTATAAAGGATGTACTTTTTGCACCAACACTACGTGTTTAGGGTCCTGTGGGAGATGGAGCCGTCTATTAAGTTGTTTGTTTGTTTGCTTCTCTGATATAATAAACTCAAATGTGCATACACATACCAGAAAAAGGAATGCTGCTAATGCTGGGGTTGTTAAACTATCGCTGTACTTGTTTAGGGGGTCAAAGTGAGGGAATACTTAGGCGAGGCGTCAAAACCCCAAATGCGTTCCAACGCGTGCATAGCCATTGTTCCATAATGAGAGTGTGCAAAGGAGTTCCAAGAGATTAGTACGAAGTACCGTTATATTCTACATTAAAGCTAATTTGCATAATCCGTACACGCTGGGGAACGGGGCAATTATTATCTCGATCGCTATTGGCTAATCCGCCGGAGCGTCGCACGAGAATACACTGAATAGTGCAGGTTCACATACACATACACACACAGCGCGCGCGTACACTTCACATAAAATGAGGTCAGTGTTCGGCGTGCACGTCGGATCAACATTTGCAGCGAAGCTTTGCAGCGAATGCAGCGCGTGAGGTGCGGGCGGATCTACGAGAGGGGGGAATAGGGGTTGCCTGGGGCTAGCTTCCTGTACAAAGTACCAATTAAAAAAAAAAAAATCCGTGTTTACGAGAGTCGCGCAAGCAAAACGGTGGCGGATTAGGACATGCTTTTAAATTGTTTTGAGGGGCGAACGAGTGAAAATATATTTTGTATACCTTTCGTTATGAACTCCCGTTCTCCATGACGAAATGTAATTGACGAAAGGAAAGTAAAACAAAATAGAAGTCACAAACATCTCAGAATAGTTTGCGATCTATCAGGACATGTTTTAAAATTGATTTTAGGTGTCAACAAGTTAAAATATATTTGATATACCTTTCGTTGTAATCCCTTGTTCTCCGTTAAGAAATATTAAATACGTCTTTTCTCGACGATGTTGGAAACGTAAATAAAACAGAATAGAAGTCACAAACATCTCAGATGGGTGTGCGATCTATCACAACATGTTTTAAAGCTGTTTTTAGGGGTCAACAAGTTAAAATAGATTTGATATACCTTCCGTTATGATCCCCTGTTCTCCGTAAAGAAATATTAAAGATGCATTTTCTCGAAAAAGTTGGAAACGTCGATAAAACAAAATAGAAGTTGGTAGCATCTCATATTTATTGGTGATTCATATTTTTCGAGGGGTCAACAAGTTAAAATATATTTGATATACCTTTCGTTTTGATCCCTTGTTGTCCGTTAAAAATATTAAATACGTCTTTTCTTGACGATGTTGGAAACGTAAATAAAACAGAATAGAAGTCACAAACATCTCATATGGGTGTGCGATCTATCAGGACATGTTTTAAAATTGTTTTTAGGTGTCAACAAGTTAAATTATATTTGATATACCTTTCGTTGTGATCCCTTGTTCTCCGTTAAGAAATATTAAATAGGTCTTTTCTCGACGATGTTGGAAACGTAAATAAAACAGAATAGAAGTCACAAACATCTCAAATTGGGGTGCGATCTATCAGGACACGTTTTAAAATTGTTTTTAGGTGTCAACAAGTTAAATTATATTTGATATACCTTTCGTTGTGATCCCTTGTTCTCCGTTAAGAGATATTAAATGCGTCTTTTCTCGACGATGTTGGAAACGTAGATAAAACAAAATAGAAGTCACAAACATCTCAGATGGGTGTGCGATCTATCAGGACATGTTTTAAAATTGTTTTTAGGTGTCAACAAGTTAAAATAGATTTGATATACCTTTCGTTATGATCCCTTGTTCTCCGTTAAGAAATATTAAATACGTCTTTTCTCGACGATGTTGGAAACGTAAATAAAACAAAAGAAGTCACAAACATCTCAGATGGGTGTGCGATCTATCAGGACATGTTTTAAAATTGTTTTTAGGGGTCAACAAGTTAAAATAGATTTGATATACCTTTCGTTATGATCCCCTGTTATCCGTTAAGAAATATTAAAGATGCATTTTCTCGACAAAGTTGGAAACGTAGATAAAACAGAATAAAAGTCACAAACATCTCAGATGGGTGTGCGATCTATCAGGGCATGATTGAAAAATTTTCGAGGGGTCAACAAGTTAAAATAGATTTGATATACCTTTCGTTATGATCCCTTGTTCTCCGTTAAGAAATATTAAATACGTCTTTTCTTGACGATGTTGGAAACGTAAATAAAACAGAATAGAAGTCAAACACATCTCAGATGGGTGTGCGATCTATCAGGACATGTTTTAAAATTAATTTTAGGTGTCAACAAGTTAAAATAGATTTGATATACCTTTCGTTATGATCCCTTGTTCTCCGTTAAGAAATATTAAATACGTCTTTTCTTGACGATGTTGGAAACGTAAATAAAACAATATAAGTCACAAACGTCTCAAATGGGTGTGCGATCTATCACAACATGTTTTAAAGCTATTTTTAGGGGTCAACAAGTTAAAATAGATTTGATATACCTTCCGTTATGATCCCCTGTTCTCCGTAAAGAAATATTAAAGATGCATTTTCTCGACAAAGTTGGAAACGTAGATAAAACAAAATAAAAGTCACAAACATCGCAGATGGGTGTGCGATCTATCAGGGCATGATTGAAAAAAATTCGAGGGGTCAACAAGTTAAAATAGATTTGATATACATTTCGTTATGATCCCTTGTTCTCCGTTAAGAAATATTAAATACGTCTTTTTTTGACGATGTTGGAAACGTAAATAAAACAGAATAGAAGTCACAAACATCTCAAATTGGTGTGCGATCTATCAGGACATGTTTTAAAATTGTTTTTAGGGGTCAACAAGTTAAAATAGATTTGATATACCTTTCGTTATGATCCCCTGTTATCCGTTAAGAAATATTAAAGATGCATTTTCTCGACAAGTTGGAAACGTAAATAAGACAAAATAGAAGTCAGTTGGTAGCCTTTCATAATTATTTGCGATCTATCAGGACATCTTTTAAGATTGTTTGAAGGTGACAAATCGTATCAAGGTTATACCGAGGTTGTTTTACCTGACTGCTAAGAAAGCACGAATGCATGTGAACAAGCAACCAGGGGACGAACGGCTTAAGGTCCTCTCCGAGGGACCTGGTAATGAGGATAAATGCCTTACCAAAGGGCACTAGCGCACCACTTGGGAATCGAACCCGGTTCACCGGAATCCGAAACCCCCGCTCTACCGACTGAGCTATCGCGCCTCAGCTATATAGCGCTGCACGCTTGCATTTTGATTGGCGAGTTATGTATGTCTCAATATTGATTATACAACAAACTACTTGAAATCCCCTTTTCATGACAGTTTATCAAAAAAATTGGCTCACGGTTTGCGTTCGCATTAATGATTAAATATATTAACTTGATGCATCATATTTATAGTTACAAAGGTGCTTGAAATGTCCAGATTTCAGGCCATAATATCATCAGATTTCGCGCCCTCATTATGCATTCATGAATATTTAAGATATTTCGGGTGATTTCATGCAACGGTCTAGAGTGGGCCATAATGTGCCTGCACTGTACATCTATAGGTCCTTGGTTGAAGTCAACGATCCTATATAACGACCCCTTGAACCTGAATTGGGTCAATTACGCCGTCTAGCACGTTTTGAGAACAATGGATGAAGGTGTGAAAATCACAAAGCAGCTAACAATAGGAAAAATCCGTTTCAATTGAAGTTACGCTATAGAATGCGTATAGCGGTTTGAATGTGAAACCCTGAACATGCTGAATGCCTCATTGTCTGTATGTTACTACTGTGTACTAGTAGGTCCATGGTTATAGACTCTATTATAGTTGCGTGCATGTCTTCTCCAAGCCGATTCATAGCTTGTCGGTGGCTTTAATGCACGTAAAATACAAATATACATGTAACTCTAGGTCCCATTATAGGGCATTTTTAACGGAATCGCCGATGAGATAATTTTGACAAAACAAAAATGAATCACACTAATTATGCAGCAGCTATGTTTCTAAACATTACATGATCAAAGAAAAGACACGGGATGATATTTATTAAATTTGTTAATGGCGGCTGGTCTTTATGATAAAAACATAGGTCTATTTTATCTTTAAGACATGAGAAAACAAATAAATCAATTGTATAATTAATGTGTGTGTTTTACTTTTTACAAACGTGTATCAATCGAACATGCTGACTACATGAAGAGTGCTGAGGTCCATTACATGATTTATTGGTATTTACACCGAGTTCTCAAATAATGGTACAAGATTTTAGAAAAGAAGTTTTGAGTGTCGTCTCGTGTACTTCAAATCTTAGCAAATGTTAAAAAGTTTCTGAAATGTCGGGGACATCCCGATAGACCGCGGCTCCGATAGACCGCGGGTCCGATAGACCGCGGGTCCGATAGTCCGCAGTGTGTGTAAAATTATGATCAGATATATCAAATGTCATCGAGAGGTCCAAAGGTCAAATGATACGAGGCCATGGGGTTCTATCAGGTGCGGATCCATGGGGGCCGAGGGGGAACTGCCTCACCCCCCCCCCACCCCCAGCTCAAAAAAGAGGGGAGAAGAGGGGAAAAGGGAGAGAATAAAAAAAGAGGAAGATGGGAAAAGAAGAGAATAGAAAAGAGAGTAAGAAGGAGAAAGGAAGAGAAGAAAAAAAGAGAAGAAAAAGGGGAAAGGAAAGACAAAGAAAAAAATGGAGAAGAAAAGGGGAAAGAAGAAAGAATCCTGGATCCGCGCCTGGGTTCTATAACAATAACCCAATTAGGGCAATCACCCCCTGACAACTACTTCAAGGAAAATATTATCCCCATATTTTTACCGCCGGGGACTGATACCCCCCCCCGGAAATTTACCCTCCAGACAATTACCCCGGATAATTACCCCTAGTACGGACATGGCGTGGTACTTTATCTTGCCATGTCTTAATTAATCATTGGCGGCAGAAGGCAAAAAAATTTAGGGGGTTCCACCTGAAATTTTGGGATGGACACAGGTAAAAAATTTGACAAGCAAGTCAACTAAAATTTATAAGAAGGACCACCAAAATTTTTTGACAAGAAAAAAAAAGGTTATCAACCAAAATTAGGGGGGGGGGACAAAAAGATTTTAGGGGGGGTCCACCTCAATTTAGGGGGGGCGTAGAAAACAAATTGACAAGCAAAAAAAAGGTTCTCAACTAAAAATCTAGGGGGGACCGTCCCCCACCTCAAATTTAGGGGGGAAAGGCCCCCCCCCCCCGCCTAAGTAATTAATACGCTTATTATTTCGACATAGCGATATATTCTATCTTGTCAAGTCGATATGTCCACATGGCGAGATATGAAGTGTACAAGTCCCGATATATCGCTATGTTGACATGTAACTTATTTAAGTCGACTTGGCAAGATAAAATATCTCGCCATGTTGACATATAACTTTTTATAAGTGGCAGGATAACGTATCGCGCCATGCGGACATAATAAGCTTATTTAGTCGACATGGCAAGATAAAGTATCTCGCCACGTCGTCAAGTCGATGGCATTTTAGAGGCTCCGTATGGTGTCTAGAGGGTAAATTTCCGGGGGGGGGGGGGTAACAGTCCCTGACGACAAAAATATGGGGATAATATTTTCCTTGAAGTAGATGTCAGGGGGCGATTGTCCTTTGGGTCATCGTTATAGAACCCTATGGACTCGTATCATTGGCCTTTTGACCTCTTGATGGCATTGGATCTCACTATATCCTGATCATAATTTTACACACACCGCAGACTATCGGACCCGCGGTCTATCGGACCCGCGGACTATCGGACCCGCGGTCTATCGGACCCGCGGACTATCGGACCCGCGGACTATCGGACCCGCGGTCTATCGGACCCGCGGTCTATCGGACCCGCGGACTATCGGACCCGCGGTCTATCGGGCTGTAACCGAAATGTCAATACTGTGAAAGTATATGCACTTCATTAAACGTGGACATCAGCAGGGTGGTCTCCATTAAAAGGATTTTTTTTTTTGCCCTGTCGATGTGTACCTCTCGATGTACGGAGGTGATCGGAGCTGCACCCCTTCCCTATTGTCAGTGAGAAAGGAAGAAAGTGATTACTCGAGATGGAGGGAGAAAAAGAGGAAGAGGATCTGTAATGGGAGGAAGAAACATAATAGAACGGTAGGGCCGGAAGGAGAGGTTGGCCATATAAAATTATGAAAACATTCAGGTCACTGTATCAAAATCAAGTTCAAGTTTATTTATTCAAAGTTTAAAAACAAACATCACATTATAATAAAAATAAATATAGGCATGCAATGCGATGTAAATGACTACAGTAAAAGTATGATATTGTTTTAATGAAATGTACTCTGGCTTCTCTTTTTTTTTTCTCTGTTCATTTTCCTGATCACTTCAATCTTATGTAAATATTGGCCTAGTAAATATTATCAATTATCATTGATGTGTAATTTATGGCGAACATTTGATGTAAAGGATTTGTATGTGATAATTTATTTATAAAACATAAATAAGCATAGACAAATCGGTTCAAGGCCCACTGCTGCTGGTTCGTGATGTCATTCTATTGAAGGGCACATCCCCGTATACCTTATTTCGTAAGTCCCCCCCTCCCCTGGCTCTAATTGTATTAAAATTTTCTGAAGATATTTGACTTGCACGTAATTAATTTCCTCGTAATTTTTCTCTTATGGCTCGACTGTATTGATCTTTTATTTTCACTTTGCCGTATGGATTTTTCGTTTATTTGGTTCTCTGGTTATTTTATAATTTTTTTCTTTTACGGGCATTATAACTATTCCCTTCTACTACCACAGTGCGCCCCCACAAAAAAACTATACACTTTTGAAATGGCTGCCAAATAAAAAAGATATCACTTTGGGGGGAAAGACTTGCATGTTATGGAAGCCATTAAAATCAACTTTCATATGACACCAAAAAGTTGAAATACTATCACGATTGAGCGAACACTGCTTACTGAAACAAATGGTATGATAATTATGCTGGGCTGGAATTAGCCTTCCATTTTTTGTCAGTTTTTGAGGGGCAAATCATTTGGCTTTGGAACTTGCAATGTTAAGGGCGTTGTGATAAATTATTGATCAACCAGTTATGAATGTTTAAGCAAGTTTCATGAATTATTAAATTGAACAAAAATTACACAAAATTACACATCTTGGGCAACATTTCAACATTATCATGTGGCTCTCAGCAATGTGTTCATTGGAGTCAGGAAAATAGGGGGTGAGATTTGACGTAAGTGGGAGAAGTTGATGGAAAAAGGGTCAACAGAACATTTTAGGCCCCCTCCCCCTCTCTCGCCCTCCCCTTCTGTTGAGTGACTGATTTTTATTGTCATGTACGCGTGAAGTCCAGAGCAGAATGTTAATTTAATTATAATGATAATTGGGGCATCAACTTTTCCTATCAATCAACAATTTATCAATAAATCAACTATTTCAATGGGCAATGTAATCAATCAAACATTCAGTTTTTCAATAAAGTATTTCATAAATTATAATCAAGTCAATTTCTTGGTAATCATTCAATAAAAAGAAAAAAAAATGACTATCAGCCACTGGTCACTTCAGTGGCAAATAAGTTTTGAATAGGCTACCATCCAGGAAGTGAGAGGGGTCTGGGAAATTGAGGGGGGGGGGGGTGGAGATACATAAGAATTTTATTTGTAAAATGACAAAAAGATGATGAATGCCCTTTCAACCAAGTCTTACCATATCTCGCCCTCTCGCTTGTAAAAGGTACCATCACATTACTCCGACTCACAAAACACACTGCTTAGGTCTACAAGATGAATAGGCTACACTAAATTTACAGTTCACTCAACCATCATTCTTACAAGATTCAAAAATCATATTTGTTGGGGAAAATCCAGCATAAGTGTTACCTTCCCCTTAAAAATCCCAAACTTAGGATTTTTTTTAAGAAGTCACCATGCAATCAAATTTTGCCTCATTGTGATGTCAACCATACGATAAATAGACATAATAAAAGAGAAAAATTCGTCCATAATTGACATCGTATACCATTATGTTACCTGGTTATTGATCATTCGTTCTCTGTATATGAGGTTCATGGGTCGAATCTCGAACCAACTAAAGAGAGTTGCAGCTCCGTAATTAGCTTGAAGTATAGAAGTTCGCCTTGGTGAGAAACACTCATGAAACTGTTCAGTCTAGGACCTACCTTTAATTTTCAAATGAAATTCAATCTCGACAAGCATGCCCCTTCCCCCACTGTCATGCCATCACAATCGCCATAATCATAATCATTGTAATCATCAAAACTAGGATTATTATCATAATTAATCTCAGCACCTTCATCACTGTCATTATCACCGTCATCATCATAAAACATTAATAAATTCATTATAAAACATTAATAAATCATCACCGCGGGCGGCGGAGCAGAGGATATATCCTTTGTTCATGGGGTGCATCATTATTGTCCCCCACAGCAAAATATTATCCTCTGATCATCACTATATTGCTACCATAATCATCAATCTTGTCGTAATAAATATTCTCGTGATCAATTACGATCATTATTACCATCACCATTATAACAACATTATAATTATTATCACCATTCTTGTCATTGCCATCATCGTTGGGATTACAATCATAATCATCACCATTATCATAATCAGCCATCATTACCTTTCTTTTCGATGTCATCATCACGATCATAATGTCTTTTTTTATTCACACATCATTATGTTTATAGATTAAAAAACAAAAAAATGTTATTATCGTCATCATCATTACCACCGCTTTCATCCTCACCCTCCTTATCCTTCTTCATTATCACCAACATCATTATTACCATCACCATTATATCATCCTCGATCATCATTCCGTTTTCACAAACGCTGACTACTTGTAGTAGTTCCGTCATTGGACAATGTGGTTTGGGAGGATTCATTGGGGTCAAGAAAGCACAATTAGAGATTATCAGAGATCGTTGCGTAACTTCAGTTGAAACGGATTCTTCCTATTGTTAGTTGTTAATTGTAATTTTCACACCTTCTTTGTTCGCAACACGCGAGACGGTGTAGTTAATCGAACCCATTCAAGTCGCTCCGGGGCATTCACTTCAAAGCTTCAAAGGGACTTTAAGAGTTATCTTTCCTAAAACGAAGTAACTCAAGTGCATTGGGGTCTTGAGAATAATTTAAACAAATTCTTGACCACTACGAACTACTCAAAGAACGAATAACAAAGGAGATTAAGAACTGAACATGACTGGGAAATGGGAATGGATGAGGATTTCAATAAGTTGTATGCATAAATACGAATGCTAGTACCCATGAGCATTGGAGGATGCAGGCGGGGGGGGGGGGGGGGGCACAGTCGGTCCATGCCCCCATTTGAGAAGCAAAATAAAAATTTGTAATGTAAAAATGCAAGTCAATCTTCATCATTTCATAATTTCAAATCAATACTCGTTTCTTCATCATTTTGAGTTATTTTAAGAAATATACAAGTAATTTGCTCAGCCATTTCATGATATTAAGAGAAGTCATAACAAATATTGAATAATGAACATTGCTTTATCCAAGTTTCCATCCTCATGATTTTGCGTTCCCAATGCCTCGGTCATATTTGCTCTACGGCGGCCGTACGGTGAGTCGGAAACACCCGTTTTATCCATTTTTATTCAGACCACGTGTTTGTAGCTATTACAAAAAAAAATGTTAAAACGGTTGTTTTTGACTCGCCGCACGGCCGTCATAGAGCAAAAATGACCGAGGTAAGGTCAGGGAATGTTGCAGGAGTTCACCCCCCCCCCTCCACTTAGATTAAAGAAAAATTGCTTGTAATTTTTTTGTTATGTAAAGACCTAATGGGGGGGGGGGAGTGAAAACCTCTGTCAAATTTTCATTGAACTCGAACTCTACCTTTCAAAAATTCTGCGTACGCTACTGCAAAAGCTAGAGCTATTGGAGCTATACGTAGCGTAAAGAGAATTTTGTTTCATAGCGGCAAAGCTCTGCCTCAAGTACCTTGTATTGTGTATGCTTGCGCGCACATGGTATCTATTAAACTGATATTAAGCGTGCGGGTATACCGCAAGAACGATACTGAGTCGTGACTAAACTTTTCTGAGGACTAATTCGGAGGAATCACGTACAAGTGACAATGCGGCCGTATTTGTCAGCGCTTTTGGAATTATTATAGGCACGGTTGTAGTCACATCTTCAGGAGCGAACAGAGCTCTGCAAGCTGATTCAGTGGGTCCAGCGCCTGTAGACGTTGTGCGCGGTCGCCGCGGTTGATCGAACGCTTTGACGGATCGCATTTTACTTCCGCTGGTAGCCCAAACAAAATTTATTTCCCTTTCCATCTTTGTCAGGAATTTACGGGAATTATATACATATTTTTGGAAGCTCACATCATCAGGTACTAATACCTTGGTCACATTTGCTCTAGGGCGGCCGTACGGCGAGTCGAATGCAGCCGTTTTATTCATTTTTATACAAACCACATTATGTAGCTCGTACATAAAATGTTAAAACGGCTGTTATTGACTCGCCGTACGGCCGCCGTATAGCAAATGTGACGAAGGTGTAAGCATGAATAAGCGATTCGCCGGAGCAAAATTTTTGCGTCCAGGTTCTTGTCCCTTTGAATACTTGTCACGCCTTCCAACCAATTAATTACGGCACACATCGTCATTCATTATACTAGTAGTTGCACCCTCACAACATTTCACGGCAAACAATTGAGGTATGGAACTTCTCTACACGCGCCAATAAATTCCTCTAGGCTTGCCAGCCCAATGCCCGGGAACAATAGAAGTGCCAGAACGCGACTGCACGGGCTCGTTATGTCACTCCGCGATGATCGCAAGGGTGCTCTATTGATATGCAAATTCAACCTCATTAACTTCGTGGCGTGCAAGCCCGTGCATGAAAAGTAATGAGGGCGTGCAAACGCGTTTGCACACCCCTCCCGGATATTGACGTCCCGCCTTAATTGGTCAAGGGTACCGGTTTGTTTCCAATACTTAAGGGTAGGATTACACATGCCAATACTTGTTAAGGGGTGCATTTTCAGAGCATGGAAAATACTTTTTAGAGTGCTTTTCGAAACCCCATTTTCACGCATGGTATCAACTCGTCAAAGGAAGTGCCCTCCCCCCCCTGGGGTCTTCCACTAACCTCTCTGCATACGAAACATTCTAGTGGGAAGGTGCACATGATCGTTACAGCAAAGAACACCCTTGCTATGTTGACCAAGACATCGTTATAGCAGTAATTCTCGAGTAAATCACCTGACAATATCAAAATTAATAAAAAAATAACACAAAATGAATGTTAAGGGGCCACTAAAAGAACAATCCATCTGACCCAGGTCACAGCACAACCAGTCACTTCAATGTCATGGGTTTGAAATACATCCCACCGCTGCCACCATAAGTAGAATCATCTAATTATGGAATGGATTAACACTGTCAAAAGTACAACATTTCCTCCTGACGGAATGAAATGCGCACTACATATTTTCTTAGGGTACAACAAACAATACCTGGAGACTTTCAGACGAAATGGACATCATTTACAAACTATCTGCAAAGGAATAGTTACTATATGCAGTGCCTGAATATGAGAGGCTGGCAGGCAGGTACTGGATGAATTTCTATCATAGATATTTTGAAAGATGAATGATCACTTGGTCTCCAAAGCTGGAGTGATTCCTGTCTGACAGACAAGTTTGCAATTATGATTTGACAACAGCTGCAATTTGAAATTCAATTTTGAATCCTGGACTTAATTACTAGCTGCATCTAAAGACATGAAATAAACACCAAGTGATTAAAGGTGTGTTTTCAGGTCTAGTATTGACTTAATTAGATGGCATCATGTGATGCAAATATATGGTTTGCAAACAGAGGTTATATGAATGATGAGAATCATAAAAGACAGGAAAAGACATGACTGGGAGGCACATAAGAGCATTACTGTTGTAAACTGTAATCAATAAGCAGAACATTGCAGCCATGTTTCATTCAACATGATGGCCTGTGATTCTCAAAAGAGGTTTAACATGAAGTACAAAACCCTGGATTATGCAGATTTTTTTTGCATTATCACGCTTCTCTTTTAGTGCCCTCTGCTGAAAGCGCCCATTCAATTGGATTTTTCTTAGTCTACGAAATGACATACAAAGTTCTGAAAAGTTTGTGGTTTTGTACCATCGTACAATTGAAACCTCTTTTAAGAATACAGGCCATAGTAGGGTTATTCTTGAAAGAGGTTTCAATCGTACCAGAGTACAAAACCATGAACTATGCAGAACTTTTGTCAGCCATTGAAATTCTGTTACTTGAATGTGGCTGAGAAGTTTTTTTCATAACAAATTTTGATGAAAGAGGAGCCATCAACATTCAATTCAATTCATTATGTAGGCCATCACACACTTTGCTGAGTCTACAATTATATGACAACTTATAGCCATTTATCTTTTTTCTCATAGTAACAAGTAACGTTATTCTATTAAGATTCAGATTGAACAGAGGTACAGTAAAATATCAATCAAGGTCAAGTGGCTCAAAGCAAAGTTGTCAAACTTGATTCTAAAGACGCGATAGCTTAGTCGGTAAAGCAGGGGAATCATCAAATCGCGGTGACCCGGCTTCGATTCCCTCTTTGTGCCCTAGTGCCCTTTGGTAAGGCATTAATCCTCATTACCAGGTCCCTCAGAGAGGACCTTAAGCTGTTGGTCCTCTGGTTGCTTAATTGTTTCCAAGCAGTCAGGTAAAAAATCACCACCATCTACCATTTGTGCCACCCAAGTATTGAGTACACTTACCTTGTGTATGGCCGGTGAATGTTACATAACCACATATACCAATGACGGCACACATTATACCAGCACCAAAGACAGATATGTGTGTAACCTTTGCCCATCTACTACTAGTCGCTTGCTCCAAAGAATCATAAACCAAGAAGGAATTGTGCTGACAGATAAAAGCTGCAGGTTAAGAGTGAAAAGAGAAAGAAAGAAAAATAAAGGTTTTCCTCATTTAATTAGCAAATTTAATTACCCTTTGTCTCTTTGCATAAAATACACTATTAAGTCTAGTAATTTTGATATCGAATGGGCCCTACCATGGTGACAATGGTCAACAACCAATTAAATCAAAGTTACCATAATAGTAGCTTTTATGAAACATGGCCCTAGAATCAATTTAAAATTTTATTTTAAAGAATTTACATAAATGCAGAAAAAAGAAATGAGCATATATCAGAATTAATTTCACAAAACAGTCATAATGCCATCATCATCATCGTCATCATCATCATCATCATCATCATCATCATCATCATCATCATCATCATCCTCATCATCATCATCATCATCATCATAGTCATCATCATCATCACCATCATCATATAATCATCATCATCATCATCGTCATCATCATCATCATAATCATCATCATCATCATCGTCATCATCATCATAATCTTCATCATCGTATTCGTCATCATTATCATCATTCTCATTGTTGTCGTCATCATCATTGTCATCATCATCACTATCAATGTCCTTACCAAACATGATGATTCCTATGCTCTCAAAGAATGTAGGTTTTCCAAATGCCCAGGCACCTTCTGTATGGGGTCTGTTTACAGCAAAAAATAAAAAGTGAAAATCAAGTTTCCAAATATAAGTCTTTCATCAAATATAATTGCAAATAATTCATCATAATACATCATTGGTTCTCACTATTATTTTTAATGGGACACACAACATGCACTAGGTATATGCTTTATATAACCACTAAATATTCAGTCCAAAATTTTACAAGGAAACTTTAACTTGGGTGAAAACTTCGGTTTTTGGTTTCTCTCTAAAATAACACTGTTATCAAAACTTCAAGAAACTACAATTAACTAAATGAAAGCACTGTAAAATAATTCACAATCTGCAATACTCCAACTACTAGTATACAAAATCAGTATTGCAGTCATACTATTTGTTTGCAGTGTATGTGATATAACAACAGTTTTCCCTTTTCTGTTTAGGTTACTTGTAAAAATGAGTTAAAGTTTATACTCACACATCCATTGTTGCCAATCTAACGATGACAATGATCATTATAAAGACAAGTAATACAAGTGAAACTACAGCAATCTAAAAAGTAGAAAGCATAAAAATATGTATAATTTATTTATTTGTAGTTTTATTCACACCGGTAGCACCGCCATCAGTTACAAAATTGCTTTCTACAACGGCCATGTCGTCATAACATTCAATTTGTTACAAGTATATATAAATATATATAATACTTACATAATCAATACCATGTATATGAATAAATACATATGTAATGACCCAAAATAATAAAGAAATAAAAACATATCTAAAATCTAACAAATGAATCAATACATTTAAGCAAAGTAATATTAAAGAACAAAACATTCATATTTATTCATAAATCAAAGCCACTTTTCAAAACTACATAATCGGGGTTATTATTCATGATTACTTAAAATTTAACTTTCATGTAGTGTGTAGTAGTTTAATTAACAAATCTCTTTCAATATCATTAGCCAGTTCTAGATTTAAACCCATTTTCACCTTATCTGTCGTAGTACAAGACTATGATGATCAACATACTTCTAAAATTGTGCATAAAGAAAATTAAATGAAAAATTCATATAATTTTCTTTTAGTTACAAAATAGAATAGGTGTAAGTATTCACAATTGAATTGTCCGATCCTTAAAATAAAAGGAATTTCTCCTTTCCGACCCCCCACCCCCCCTCCCCCCCCAAAAAAAATATGGTTTCCTACCTTGACTAATTTTGTTACATTTTTGTAGAGTGAGACAGGAAGGTTGAACAAAACAGTAACAATGCTGATCACAAAATAGCGGTTGGCAAGAACATTTGTTTCTGTTATTGGAAGAGGAAAGAAAATATAAGTGATAAGAGAAAATATTGGTATCCATATTCCATAGGAGAAAGAGAGGAAAAGATAGAAGGAGTAAGGAGGGAAGGAAGGGGAGAGGGGGAAAACGGGAGAAATAGAGGGAGAGAGGGGAGGAGCCTGAGGGGGGGGGGGAGAGTTATCAGGAAGGCCCTCTACAAAAATGAAAGAATTTAGGCATTAAGAAAAAGAAAGCAAAATGTGAGGTATGAGAAAATCAAGAATGTAAGAAATGTAACAAGCAAAAGTAGAATATTTCTCTGAAGATCATATAATAAGCAAATCATGCAGTGAAACTGTGGAAATATAAATTAAGTAAAGGAAAATGAGAAGGAAGGTGAATTTGAAACAATTATAACATTTTATGATTTCTAAGATTAAATCTTTATTTCTAAAACAGAATAACATGATAAATAAACCATCTTCAAGGATAAGAAAATGAATTCAAGAATGGATTCTATTTATATTCATAAGATGACACAGGTGCACATAATAATATACTGAAGTAACACAATCATTGATGATATATTCAAAGTGCCATTCAGGCTTACACACGGAGTACAGCAGAGCGTTGTGCATGCCATAATTACACATCGATGGGGAACATTTTCATTAGCGTTACAATACAATGATTGTAAAAACACCTGCTTCAGTATATGGAGGATGAATTGATAGCTAGAATTCCCAAAGGTCATTTTCATATCCCACCTCTAAAATAACAATTTAGGTGTGCCAGAGATGCAATTCACTGGCTACAAAGCTTCACAGATCATATCAAATTGTAACAATTTTTTTTCATAATAACATAATTTTCCCTTGGGTATAATCACAAGGCATTTTTTATCATATCAAATGTCAGCATTATGTGTTGTTTCAAAACAAAAAAATCATTCCTCATTCCTCACTGAAATGAGTGGAAGTGTTTCACTATTCAAGTATTTGGAATAGGTTTATATATTGCACTGTTTGTCTGGTTTTCTTTCCCCTTTCCTTTCGAGGCCTCCATCAATTTCAAGCTCTAAGCTGGATGATGTCTCCCACATTTCAAAATGTATTATGTTGATTTATGTATATGTATAACTTTTTCCTGCTATTTGTTTCAATAATAAAAGAGAGATATATCAGGTATAATTATGATTTAATTAGAATGTTAGAATGTATGTATGCATATGTTATTCATTATGTCATTTGTTTATTGTTATGTTATGCTGAGAAAAAATGATAACACTTATATACTTTTGTTATTGGAATGTGGAAATAAATAAATCAAATCAAATAAAAATAAATTGGCTAAATATAGATCAGAAGATAATGCTGCTTTCTACATTATTAAATTATTTTCTTAATTATTCATCTACGAGACCAGGTTTAGATTTAGTCTATTTTACAGTGCCATATCGAAGAAAAAAAATGCCTATGAAAATTAGCAATGAAATCATGTTTCATTTTAACTTCTGGTGCAGGAGGCCCCTTGGTTGGTCATCAAATTAAAACCTCAAATGTTTGTGTTACCTTTGCCATTTTTGCACCTCTGCAGTACACCCAGTGTCCTTCACTCTAAATTCCAAGGATTTAAAATAAATCCAGATCGGCTGTGAATAGTGACCAGCGGAATATTAGATTTAGATTTAAACCTTGTTGATTTAAATATAAATCTAAAAAGATTTGACTTTAAATCTTTTGAGCTTTAAAAGTTAATCCTTAAGATTTAAAATGAGTTCTAAATTCGGCTGGTCACTATTCACAGCCGATCTGGATTTATTTTAAATCCTTGGAATTTAGAGTGTACCTTCCTCAAAACACTATTGCTGTAGTATGATAGTATTGTATTCATACCATTTGCTTTCCCTCTCAGAGATGTGTATAACCATGGACCTATTACAATATGTTCATGGTATAACATAATTTGTCTGAATAGAATATTAGAAGTACATCACATCAATCACATGAATAATTCATTTTAAAATATCTTACCTGCAAGAATGCTTGCAAAGACCTTAGTGATAGTATCTCCTATAATGATGTTATATCCAATCATAGCTGGGGGGCAAATGGTGAAAAAAATGATTCAATTGAATACAGTACCTATATATTTTCGCATGTTAAATGCAAATGCTTTTCTTTTTTTTTCAGTAAAGGATTCTATAAAATAAAAAAAAAATGAGAGTGAGGGGGCAGACCAGTCATAGAAAAGTTGCTATATGAAAATGAATAAATGATCAAGTATGGTGACAAATTTTGTTGTTGATAATAATCATAATAATATTTTTCAATAAACTGAATCAATGAAAATCAAATGAATTAAACTAAACATCATTATAATTACAGAGCATTGTCAAACACAATTTATTTTCTCTTGCAAATGAATATAAAGATATGTGAAATCATAATATTTTACAATCTAGTCCAATATATGCATTGTATGAAACTTTACCAATTAAAAACCGCACAAATATAAAATTGATATATAAATACCTATAAATGGGTAGACAAATTGAACAACAGAAAGGGCATAATAGCCTGGTATTCCCAATGCTGATTCTGTCATTTCTGCATAGGTTTTTGTTCCGGTAAGCTCTCCAATAGTTATCATAAGCCGAAGAGAATAATCTGAAAAAAAGAAAGATTGTCAGTTAACAAACAGTTTAAAATGTTTTCTATCTTATTTCAATGAAAAGAATAAACAAAAATGGGATATCAATTTAATAAGATTAGAATCTGAATAAGAACAAATACATATTTGATCCCAAATTTTACTTTAAAATGAAATCAAACAGGGTTTGAATATAATAAGATCAGAATCTGAATAAGGACTAATATATATTTCATCCCAAATGTTTATTTTAAAATGAAATCATAAGCATATGCACATTAAGTGTAGAAAAAAAGACATTCTAATTCAGGAATCACTGTGAAAATCAAATAAATGCATTCTGGGGGTGGTCAAAAAGTATATTAAATACATTTATTTAACTTTTAAACAGATATCTTTTTAAATAAATAGGCATCCCATTCACTGTCATCTTTCACTCTTTAACATTCATAAGCATATGTGGCACCTATAATTACCTATTGTCTGTGAATTATAACTAGACTTATCCATACCATTGATGCATGAGGAAAGAGAACAGTGAACTTAAAAAACAATTTTAAACAAAAGTTATGACACCTTTGGCTTCTCATACTTTAAGCAAAGACTTAGATTAACCATGGCTTATGGGGTGTTGCAAGAAAGTTACCTTCAAATCCAAATCAATTTAAGTCCCAAGATCAAGCATAAGTCGTTTGATTAAACATAAACTTGAACTTGAATTGTGTTCAATTGAAACTCAACTTCCTATGTCCCACTGTATTTGAGTTGCAAATGAATGTGAGTTTCTTGCAACTTTATAAAATGGATTAATATAATCTATAACAAACATGTTTAATATACCTGTAATGCCACAAATGACCACTAGAAGAATGAGACCAAGAGGAAGGCCTGCTTTCATAAACGCATATGGAATACCTGCAGGGGGGGGGGGAATAAAGAAGGAAAGACTTTGAATATTTAGGAAAACTTCTCCTGATTCGGGATGATGATAATATTTAAGACAATAAGAAGTAACAGAAGATTCAAACTATTATCAACCCACTTTTTTTTTGGGGGGGGTTGGGTGGGGGAAAATTTTCACAGACTACAGTGGAATTTGAATTGATTTCATGGTAGATTTAGAATATCCCTACTGGAAAGAACAGTGTCCCCCAGTGTTTACCACAGTGTGTTCTTGTGGAACACAATGTGAAATCACCCTCACACTGTAAAATTTGAGCATTCCAACAGTGTGAATCACATATTCACACAGTCAACCATGTGAACATGCTGTGAACAGTCACACTGTCGAAGTGTCCACAGTGTGGAAATATCTTCACACTGTTGAATTCAAGCATTTTAACAGTGTATTTTAACAGGTTTTTTTTCTTCACATAATCCACTATGTGAACACACTGTGATCATACTGTGCGACACTGTGTTCTTTCTAGCATCGATGATGGTGATGACTGATTATAGTTGGTGCCTGTTATGTACTATGAAAACAGGGATAATTTATATATTTTAATGATATGACAGGTATAACTTTGTGATTGTGCGAAAAATATATTTTTTATGTAATATGTTTAAGGTAATTTTCTACTCCTGTACACTTAGAAAGTATCCTATCCATATCCAATAACTTGTTCATCAATCATCAGATACAGGAAATAACAAGAACATTTTATTGAGGGAAATTAATATACTGGTTTTAAAATACAACTCAACATTTTACTGCCTATACATGATATTGATACTGTACTGATGATAACACTTAATATCACAAATACACTGTTCAAAACCTACATGACTGTGAAAGACAATGACCCAAACTCGGGAGAAATATTTAACACCCCTCTTGAAAACCCCACTAAATATGTTCTTATATATTTTCCCCAGATACACATATCTGCACTGTGCATGTATTCATTTATATTTTACCACACTTATGATGTATCTGTGAGGGTTTAAAGTTTAAACCTCTTTTGTGATTCTGGAATGATTAGCTTAGAATTTTATGAATCTTAACATAAAGGTGTTGTGACCCAATATAGGGAAATCACAATATTATAGTCAAAGCAAAATAATTATTTATCTAGGGCTTCTGATACATGAATTATACAATCAATTCCATGATGATTGTAATTTTGTAATCAACAATAAATTCATGAGAAAATCATTTAATGAAAATTACAATTGTCTGTAAATATTGACTGAATGTATACATGCTACAGAATCCCAGTAATGATTGTTTTATGAAACGATGTGCTTCATGATTATGTTATTAACATTTTAAGGATATTAAATTTTTAGTTGAGATATGATCTTTGAAATAAATAACAACATAGAAAGTCAGTAGAGGGTCTCATGTACTCTATTACCGTACTTAAATGACCCAAATTCATGTAAATCAGGATTAGAAGATGGAAAAACTATGTAAAAGATATTTTACATTATTGATGGAATTCGAACCATTATAAAACTTGATAGTAATAAAAGAAAGTTTGGAAAAGACTAGAGAGGAAAGCTCAGATTGGGAGGAGAGATGTGCAGATATAATGAAATACAGAGAGACAGAAAGACAGGAGGAGGAAAGACACAGAAAGAGAGAGAGGGAAAGCTAGCAGGAAGATTAGAAAGCTCAGATACAGTGGCGTATCTAGGATTTTCCACAGGGGGGGCAAAACCGTCCGCCAAAAAATTTGACAAGCAAAAAAAAAAAAAAAAAAAGGTCTTCAAGCTCGTCAGGGGAGGGGGGGCAATGAACGTCTTCAAGCTCGTCAGGGGGGGGCAAAAAAGGTTTTCAAGCTCCTCAGGGGGGCAGGGATACGTCCTTTGCATGGGTTGTGACTCGTCAGGGGGGGCAGACTGCCCCCTCTGCCCCCCCCCCCCCCCCCCCCGTAGGTACGCTAGTGCTCAGATACATATTTATACTGAGAGGTAGCAAGGAAAACTAAGAAGGAATTAAAAAGAATGAAAGAAAGAAGAACAAAGACAGAGCGGAAAGGGTGGGGGGTCTGGGAGGAGGAGAGATAAGAGCGAGGGAACGATGCATAGCAAATCAGCCATTCTGCAAGATATTAAGAGACACATTTATACACACAGGATATCAAGCATGGATTTAGCAAAATAATAACAGGAAACAAAATTAGATGTTTAGATAAAGTGAGAAAAAATCAAGAGAAGGAGAGAACAGATTGGAGATAATTCAGCCATAATCATATCATTCACATCCATTTGATTCTTTATGCTTTTTTCACTAAATTATTTTTCTGAAAATATCAATAAAAATTCATGTTGTATTCATTCACTTTTAGAATATGACAAATAATGAACAGCTATTTCAAAGATTTCCACAAACGTCATAATTTTTCCATGATACAAGAACAAAGACATCCAATTCACAAGGGCTATCAATAATTCAGTTGTGTTATATGGAATAAAGACAACAAATTCACAGACAGATAAGATTGTGTGTTTGGAGTAAAAAAAAAAAAAGTGTATAATCATATCAGACATGACTCTATAATTGAATATGTTTAAGTCATTGAATTCTGAATATATAGGTGATATCCAGGATACATAGCAAAAGGATACAGATAGAAGGCAGGAGGGCAGGGCCAGGGCACAAATGGTTTTGGAAGCAGGGGCTGAGCCAAAGGTGGGGGGGGGGTTGTGACCATGCAAAAAATCACAATCATGTGGTAATTCTTATGATTTTGTACGCATTTACTCAAAATTTTAATTAGTATTCATTAATGTTTATTCATAATTTAAGGGCATCTGAAGATATTCTCTTCAGTTTACGAAACTTTACCTTTTTCTAAATAGTACAAAAAGAAAACCTATTTTAATTGTTTCAGTATTCAATTTGAACCCATGTAATTTAAAATGTTGCACTCTACTTGCCAAAAATAAAGATATGTCGCAAACTGTAGGGAAAGATAGAAGGGCATAAAACATGTATCAGTAGTGTATTTGGACTGGGTCACTGAATTTCCAATAGGAGGGAAGGGTTACGGTGTCTGCTTGAGGGAGATATGCAAGACTAGGAAATTACAATTTGTTTACACATAATATCCACAATATTCACAGACAGATTTTGAAAGTATAGTAATGCATTACCCATAATAACAACAGAACATCCTTTAATAAATAAAATAAAAAAATGAAACAATCAGAGAAAGAGAGAAAAGAGAGCGAGATCAAATGTAAATATATGTATGTTATATGACTTAGAAATGACAATAAAATAATAAAGAATAATTGATGAAGTAATATATAATTCATATCTAATGATATACTTTGCAATAATAAAAATAATTTTTTTTTAGGCAAACAATGATACAATTAGGACACAACCTTCAGTTCTCCCTCAAATCTGAACAACATCTTTCAGCATATTTTCCTTGCTATTCCCCCAGTTCATCACAGACAACAATGGAGAATACAGAAAACCATTGTGGAAGAAGTGTATGGGATCCTGTTTATATTTACCTTTCAGTATGTTGGAACCATGGGTTCCAGCAAAAAGCCTAAAATGTATGTGAATTACGTAATCAAAGCATGGAGCTATTATAGCTCCATGATCACATGGTACAATGCCTACCACACAAGTAAGACTTTCCAGAGAGGTCGAAGTGTTATTCTTCTACCTCTACAACTCCTCCATTGATGTAGTCATGCAAAGTCATACAATGTCATTCATTTCAACACTTTCACCGCAGGAAACAGAATGAGTAAAATCAACACTGGTATACCCAGGTCGATTTAACCATGTCACCTCTATCTCCTTGATTTAACTACGCAATATTCTCTCTCTAAACGATGTCTTCTCCTTAGCTTCCATGTTATGTGCAATAATGAATGATATGACAAAAAGTATGGGACCATTGGTATGGTTAGCTAAAGTTTAATAGCAAAAAGTAAATAAGTAAAACGCAGGATATATTTGCCTCTTCACCTCACCGAATGTATGGGACTTTTAGCCAAAAAAATTGCCAATTAGTTATTGATATTTATTTCTAGTTAGATATTGTTTGAAATTCTTGAAGTTGCAACAGATCCATGCAGGAAGCAGGTTAAAGATTGAAAATTCAAGAGGGCAATTAAGAATCTAAATTCCATCTAAAAGGCCATGGTAAATCCAAACAGTGATTATATGGGAAAAAGTTGAATTTTCAAGACAATATCGATGTCTTTAGGATATATCTATGAGATATGATTAGCTTTTGACAGCACACCATGCATTCGAGGAAGTCATGCATTAGCTTTGTAAATGATATTAACATGTTTGTTAATTTCATATCCATAACTGTATCTCTCAGCTGTTACTGTGTTGTGCTGTTCTAATTTATTTCATAGTTATGTTTTCTTATATAATACTTTCCCTGTTAGAAACCATCTACTAGTATTATGTTTTGTTTCAATATTCTTACCAATGTAACATTATTATTTTGTTCTATTGAGACCAAGTGATAAAAATAACCATATATGGCATATTGTAGCAAAACTGACACTGTCACATAATTTTTGGATTGATTTATTACTGGCCTATCTACACGCACTTATTTTGCATATCAAAGAAGTATGCAAGGTTATGAATAAGCCCTATCCATAAATCAGAATTTTCAAATTAACCCAAATTTCTGATCTTTCAAATTACCCCTGATTCTGTTTTTCTTGAATGAAGATACAGTTAGTAGGATATTTCCTGGGGTTCATTATTAAGGAGATTTTACTCCGGAGTGAATTTGGGATTTTTTTCCCCCGCAAAATATGATTTTGGTGAATAATTATGTTCATTTTCATAACATTATTCAAATTCTGATTTCCCATTTTTAGCATTGATACTGATAATTACGAAATATTCATAAGACTTTTTTTTTTACTTTAGTGATAATCAGTCTTATCACGGTTTTAATGAATATAAAATACCTGTATTCATATACACGTATGAGATAGGGCTAGTGTCAGACTAGTTGGAATTTTTAATATTTCATTGCCCAATTTTACTAATACTAGTATAGACAACATATGGAGAAAGGTCAACTCTTTGTGTAAGGCTGCTATGATTTGATTCCAGTAAAAGCAGAAATGAAAATATAAATATTTATATCAGTTACAGGTTGACCAAAATCAATTAAAGAATATGGGAGTTATGATTTCATTAACATTTTATTTCTATTTTTTATATTTCTGGTATTCTACCCCAGTCAGAAGACGCAATTTACATTCTTAATAATAATTGCCATGAAAATAACCCATGCTAAGCATGTTCATTTTAAAAATAAACAAACAAAAAAGAATAGGAATCATTGTTCTTGGATAACCTACCAATGATTGCTGATCTTAGGATAATGTTGGCGGTGTTAAGACTGGCTCCAATTATCCCACTCCTGACACCACATTGAATAATTTTTTTACCCATGTTTTCTTACTATTACTAACAACCCTGAAGTTATATGATCCATTATGATCCATTATGATTGAAATTACTCATCCTAGGATACTGTTGGTGATGTTTAGACTTGCTCCAATGATCCCACTCCTGACATCACATTGAATAACCACATTGAATAACCAATATTCTTTCTAATAATTCCCCCAAATCCACCGATGGTTAAAGGATTTCCTTTAAAAATAAAAAAATAAAAATAAAACCCCAAGTGATAATATAAATAATGAATCAAAGTCCTTGAAAAACCTACCAATGATTCCGGATCCTAGGATACTGTTGGTGGTGTTCAGACTGGCCCCAGATATCCCGCTTCTCACATCTCGTTTATCCCCCTCCTCAAGGTCGTTCACTGGTACCCCATCGGCCGTGGCTTCGGCCTGGACCAGTCCTGCCTTGTCATGGGTTGGTACCTGATGAGGTACGTCATATGGGATAGGCTGCAAAAGACAGAAGGATAGTTATATAAATTTTTTTTTATTAACCTCACTCTTGACATATCCCTTAGGCATTCGCTAGTACGCCATTGGCTGTAGCTTATTAGGCTTGGAACAGTCCTCCTGTGTCATGTACCTGGGCAGGTACATCATGGGATAGGCTGCAAAAGAGGAGGGGAAAAGTTACATCAAAAGACATTATTGGTACTCCAATCTGCTGAGCTGTGGGAATCTGCCAGGATCAACCTCCCTGCCTTCTCATTATGTGGGGTGTACTTCAAAAAAAGGATAATTGTGGTACCTCAAAGGAAACTGTAAGAAGATGTATGAGCTTGCGGCATACGTCACAGTCAAGAATTTTGTGGTTTCTAATTCTGTGGAAGCCTTTCACAAATCACACAATATTTGAATGAACCAGATTGAGCCAACATATTTCTCGTATCTTTTAAGACAATATAAGAAGTAAATATAGACAAATTACACATTAGTAGTAATCCAACAGGCTAAAAAATACAACGATGTTTAAGTATGACTTACAGCATCACACTTAAACGTGCATTATAAACGGCATGACCGCATTGGTCACATCATGCAGAGGACACACACTATTGCTTATTAATCAATAAGATTGGTGTTGCGTATCATGTACGCATCGGCATTTAAGTGCGAATCTAGGTCATACTTAAAGTTAAATCTTTGTGAAACATCTCTCCAGGTCACTATTTTCTTTAGAAACAGTCAAATTCACAAATATAGAGAAAAGGCTTTATTTAGTCGGGATTCTATAACCAATGTGTGTACGGTGTTGTGATCACAACAGTAGAAAAGTTTGAATTCATGCCGGTGAAAAGCACAATAAAACCCATATTTGAGGCTTAAAAATTTGAGACTTTCAGACACCAAAATACTAGGCAGTGTGAAAATGCATGAAATTTGCGGTGTTTTATACTACTTGTCCATATACACCACAGACCACAGCTATCCCTTATTACACCAACCCATGGATACACCCTCATATACCAAACCATTTTCCATTCTAATCTTGGAAGCATTCTACACAACCGACATTCTCTGTAGATTCAAATGTCAATGCTGGTTAGGATTTTACGTAGTACACACAGACCCTCGAATAAGGAGATGAAGCAATGGAATCAGAACTATCGCTGGGGAAATCAATTCTCACCGAGACGGATCAATTTCATCCTCCTTTCCACTTCCTCGAATCCTTTCTCCATCTCTGATATTCAATTTTGTGTTTGTTAATTCCCCCTTTTCATCCTTGCATATCAAAGTCTTGTGTGTATTTTTATTGACTCAGAGATTTTTCTAAGAACAGTAGAATGCTCAGTATAATGAGCAGATAAATAATTGACTCTTTTGATGCAGCAATGACATCAAACAAAATGACAGTAACAATAAATCTCTATTGCCTCCATGAACAGTAAAAGTACACATCAATTACATGAATTATAAACGATGAGCAAATGAGTGCAGTGATTAGATACTACTGCAAAGTGATTGATTTTGTTTTTCTATCTTTCAATTTTATTGCAGGTAATGAAGGAACTAGTGGATGAATGAAATGGAACTCTCATGCCAGAGCCATCAACTTTGATAAATTGCAATTGGGAAGCTCTATAACACCGCACATGAACAAATTTGGTTCTCATGAATCAGTATGGTCTTAAACATCGGGGGAAATTATTGGGTCTATTCCAACAAATCCCCCTCCATACACTGAAATATATCATCATCTAAGTTTTTTCAGTAAGCTCTCGCAGGCAAATTTCATATACAAGGAAAGCTCTATTATACCACAAATGAATAAAGTAGGTTGAAGATGAACCAACATGGTTTTAATACAAGAACAAAATTCATCAAGACTGATTAAAATATATATTCTTATACCCCCCCATCGTATGAAAAAAATCTTGTAAAAAAACACAGAAGAACATCACGATCTAAGATATATTTAGCAAGCTCTATCAGTCCTAGCCAGCAAATTTTGTATGCATGGCATGCTTTAGTGCATAAAACATGGACTTCTTGATGGTGCATCTCTGCAACCTTCATATTTCAATATCAGTGGGATATCCAGGATTTTGAAATAGAGGGGACACAAAGAGTATATCTGAAAAAAGAGGGAGCGTGGAAGATGATTGGTTCATGTCAATTAGCTTAAGGTGACACTTGTCATGATATTGTGCATGGATGATATTTTTAATTTTTGTACAATTGTCCTGAAGGTAAGAATAATCTTTGGAATACCGTAACACGTACTTTACACAGTCTGTGTTCATGTGTCTTTATTCAATGGATTGTTGGCATTATCCATCATATGACACTGCAAAAACACTGGTGTTAATTTAACACCAGCCTGGTATCTACATGTATCTAGGAAAACACCAAAGAAGTATTGAAACAACACCAGTTATAAAGAATCAAACCAATATTGGTTTAAAACTGATCAGTGTTGTTTAAATGCCTATCTGGTATTAGAGTTAATCTAAAGTGGTGTTATTTCAACAACTCTCTGGTGTTTTCCCATATAGATACCAAGCTGGTGTTAAATTAAATTAACACCAGTATTTTTGCAGTGAACTTGGTGGCAGCGGTGGGACGTGGTACGTGTCCCGTGCGCCCCCTTCTTGATCCACCTCTGAATGTCATAAATGGATAAGCTAACACGGTGTTGTGGATAAGCCAGATGGGTTACCACGCACTCTCCTCCACCATGTGTTGGATAATGGATGTTGGAAGGGAGGGTCGGATAGCATCCTTGGATGGCATCTTTGGATGATGATGAATAATTCCCTACATGCTGATACTCATCTTATATGACCCGAGGGTATCTAATCCGAGATGGCTGCATCTCCATGGCGAAACAGTGGAGAACGTATACAGACTTAGCTCTATACAGCGGTGATTTCAGGGTATTATGGAAGGGTTAAAAAGGCTTCAACCTCTTTTTCAAGGATAAGCAGAAAATGCAGACAATCCACGCAAATGTAATTCAGATCTGTGAAGTGATTACACATCATCATCACACACTATGCACATATAAGTACATTATCATCATTTTAACTATCATTTTTAACATCATTATCATTATAATTACTACTAGCAATAGAAAATTCATTATAATAATTGTTTTTGTTATCAATAATGTTTATATCATTATAATTTTCATCATTTTCACTTTTATTATCATCATTATAATTATCATTATTATCAAATCAAAAGAAATTTAAGAAAATCATCCACCACAAAGGTTATATGGCCTTTCATAGTTTAAAATATCTACTTTGTTTCTTCTAATAAGAAGAAATCATGGGAAAAAATTATACTTCAAAAATGGGAGAGTAATAATAATAATAATAATAATTGGCATTATGTAGCGCTTTATCAATCTATAACTGCTCAAAGCGCTTCACAATTGTTATTACCCGGTCACTGGATTCATAGCATTTCAAGCAGCCTGTTATAGGCGCACACTTGATAAACCAACCACAATGACGGTTGTTTCCTACCGATACCCAATTAGCACCTGGGTGAGAGCGGCAAAGTGTGGATTGACGCCTTGCCAAAGGACGCTAGGTCATGGTGGGATTCGAACACATGACCCTCTGATTACAAGGCAAGAGTCAGAACCGCTACAACATGACGCTTCCGAGAGTAAAGATTGAAGAAGAGAAAAGGAGAAAAAATTAAATGAAAAGAAAGGACAAAAAAAGTAACGAGATGGCAGTAAAATAGGCAAACATGACTGGTCGCCATTATACCCAACAAACTACAACTGGCAAAAACTTCCCAACAAATCCTTTCCACAATTCCTTCTCAAGGTGATCATACATTCATTATCACTCAGGGGGGCTTATTTCTGTATTATGATTGATCAAATTTTCTGAGACAACCCCATATTTACTTAATTCACTTGGTCAAAAAGATCGAACAGGTAATTTGATGCTTGGCTATTATTATTTCAATGTTGCTTTCATCGATAAGTGCATGCCCAGTACTGATTTCAACCATGAATGATTCCTTTCAAGATTTACTCACAAAATGCAGGGTTTTACAGGTTTAAAGTTTCATTACTTAATAAAATATACAAGAAGAAATGGACCGAAGATACATGTATATTTCCCTTGAACAAGCAGGGTGTAACTAATATCCTCTTTCTGTCAGGGATTGTACTATTTATTCACTTCGACACAAAAGAAAATAAAATATATATACCCCAGGGGTATCCTCTGTCTCAAAATAAATATAGGTGGGTGAATGTACATGTGAATAAAAATGAACAGTGCAGAAAAACCAAAAATCCATCATGATCAAGCATGGGTAGAACCTTTGATGAATTTAGTGACCTTGAATTAGAAGGGTTCATCCATACAAATAAAAATGAAAATCCATATTTTATTGTTCAAAATAGACATCAGAAATGAAATACTCAGAAAATTTGTTCTGCCCAATTGATCGTGGGCCCAGCAGCCGCTGTGCAGCACCAGATCAACGAGGCTCTATCCCTTCAATTGTTGAATGTCTTTTGGTCTGACACAGCCG
This sequence comes from Lytechinus pictus, assembly GCF_037042905.1. Taxonomy (NCBI): domain Eukaryota; kingdom Metazoa; phylum Echinodermata; class Echinoidea; order Temnopleuroida; family Toxopneustidae; genus Lytechinus; species Lytechinus pictus. The sequence goes on from NC_087257.1 coordinate 23,767,782, forward strand.
GGATTTGAACTCCAACCCTCCCAGTTGTGAGACGGATGCTCTACCAACTGAGCCAATGCACCTATCTACAGATTACCATGTCTAGGATTATATTTAGTCAGATTAAATGCCCGATTGATTGATTTTCAAGCAAGCTCTAAAATATTAATTTCATATTGCTGAATCATTCGCATGTACACGTGGATAAGCTGCACATATCTTGAATACAAAGCCCTTGATTTATAACACATGTTCAATACAGTTTTCATTATGCAACTTCAAACTTTATTCACATAAGCCTAATGAGGACAATTCAACAAGGCTAGTACATTTAACAAAACTTGCCTTCGATGATATATCTGCCACCAATAGCAATAACCATGGCAACAATTCAACAACCAATCAAAGTTCAGGTTACCCTGGTATTTGTTATTAATGGTAAACTTACCATAAATCGTTGATTTGTATGCCTTGGAGGGTGGAACTTTAAAGCCTTACAACCACTGTAACTTTGATATTAAGATGTTACCATGGTAACCTTGATTTTGAATGGCTGCGATGCCCTGTCACCATGGTACCGTGCAGTACCTAATTATGGCAAAGTCATAATAAAATCATATAATTTAAATACCCTCTTGGCCCTCATCTTTGTCTGGTAGATTTTTTAAATCAAGGGGAATTTGATATTTATAACTTTGTATCTAGATCCCTTCTGTATGGTATGTTGAATAGGTCGGGAACTAGTAAAAACTAAATACAATTTTATTAGAATGCTCACAAACTCAAAGGTTAAAATTGAAAAAGTGAAGAACTTTGTAAATGCTTAAAGATGTGTGGTCAATGGGAGTATAACCATGCAAATTTATACATATTCTTATATTTTCATGCAGGCCTAAAACTTCAAACATATTAGGTGGTTTCAGACCGCCTCGAAGTTCGCCAGTTCCAGGTATTCTCTGATTGGGAAATTTACCCCGATCAGAAAATACCAGGTATTTTGGCGGTCTGAAAGCAAACTACGCGTAATATCCCCGAAAGAAAATACCCGATAAATAGTAGGTACTTGGCGAAATTACGAGAACTTTCGCGGGGATTTTTCCAAGGTCGTGGGTATTTTGGCGGTCTGAAAGCAAATTACGGGAACTTTTAGCCCAGCGTGTCGTTTGGTGCGGCGCCGTGCATGGGTTGCTGCTGGGCTAGTGATTTTGAATTTCGCGCCTTGCTGCTTATCAGACCATACTGCGCATGCTCGTAACTTCAGGAACTTATACCGAAGGGTATGTTTCAGGGCGGTGTGAATGCAGGAATAATTAATGGGTATTTTTCAGCCTAAAAAAGTTCTCGTAATTTAACGGGGATTCTTGTGATCGAGGCGGTTTGAAACCACCTATTGTCAACACATTGTTTCTCCCTGATTTTAACATAGACCTATATACTTCTGCAAATGTACACACTCTACAATTTAATCATAAAATCGTAATAATACCTTTTGTCCTTTACATTTGTACTACAGACACGAAATGTCCTGAATGCTTCAATAAAATCTATAAAATAATAATCAGTATAAACAATTATTAATGCTGTAATAAGCAATAGATTTTGAGGGTAAAAGGAGCATAGTGCCTCCAGAACTTTGTTGAGTAAAAAAAAAATGTTTGGACACAAGGACAAACCTGATAATTGTGATTGTCAAAACACACTGTAATTTTTTTTCCATGCAAAGACAAACTTGTATGGTCAATTCATTCAACTATCTCTTCAATATAAACTACATTGTGTAAACCTCCCACTGTCGACTGCATTAAGCTTTTACCTTCCCTAAAACCACATACTCGTGAAACCTTTGTAATTAGTTGCCATGGTAATCACGGCTTCATCAGAAACGCACTGTCGCTTTTCCAAATCACGAGACTGGCTTCCAATTCTATACAAGTCTCGGAGGACATGACTGGCTTATTCAGACTAGAAAGATTATAGCCTACCATGGATTTCCAAACAGGCAACTCCCTGATCAGAATGAAGGACGTACGCTGGGAATCGTCAGGGATGCAACTATGCATGATATTAAAAATAATAATCAATAATACTTGAAATGTATATAGTGCACAATAATCTCTCAAGACTCTCTACATGCTTTACAAATATCAAATCATTAAACTATATTACACAAATAAAACATTATATATACCAAAATGTTCATTACAAATTGGAACAAATTACATCAATAGAAATGACAAAATTAATGAAAACAGAGCAGATAAATATTTCACTATTACATACTATATCCAACTGTAACATTATAACGTTTTGAAAATAAATGTATTTTGAGAACGTAGCCTATTCAAATGTGGATAAGGACGATACAGGAAAAAACCTTGAAATAAAAAATATTGCATGGTAAAAGGAGTATACATATTTGTTGACATCTTGTACTTATTATATGCATGGTAAACAGAAAAAAATATTTTCTATACTTCATATCAAATGCTAACAATTTTCCATTTTCAGACCTTAAATTCAAATGGTGTTTGGGTCAGGCCACTTTCGCACAAGGCAAATTTCTATTTAACAGCCAAGAAGGGAAAAAATAAAGTTGGCCCTTAAAAAAATCAAAGGCAAATGAGAGAGGCATTGTGGTCAATCTAAATAGCCTACAGACCCTTGGACTACAATGGCCCTACAATTTAAAGGGGAAGTTCATCATGACAAAAAATAGCAGAAAATAAAAAAAAATATTGGTGAAGGTTTGAGGAAAATCCATTAAAGACTAAGAAAGTTATTAAAATTTAAAGTTGTTTATTTGTGACGTCATATACGAGCAGCTGCCCCATACATTATGTCATATAAAATGGATGAATTGCAAATTTTTAATGGTTCGTAAAAACTCATTTAATTATTTCTTTCAGGAATAGGTGTGAAATGATTTGTCTATTAATATAAAGGAGCAGTTCCACGGTTACGGAGTGACATTCAGAAACAAGTTTTTAGCATTCAAACAAAGATATCACCCATATTTAAATAGTTATTTGCAAAGGAATGGTACCTGACAGTAGTTGCTGAAACCCACTTTTCAAAATAATAACATTTGTTCTTTTGATCCACTGAATTAGTGAGATATGAATATTCATAAACATGGTTACGGAGTGACGTAAAATGGACATGCATATTTAAGGAGAAAACATATTGCTCAAAGTCTGTGAACTTTAAATGGCTATCACAATTTTGAGTTATTGATTAAATTCTATGTTGTTCTAGCTTTAATATGCTGCATTACATTAAAAAATTTGTGTATTTTTTCATTGATTACAACTTTAAACGTAAACCCATACCCAGTCACGGAGTGACGGTTACGGAGTGACATCTGAAATATTCACACACAGGCAAAGCAAAATGAACTTATATTTTGAATTCTTCTTTTGATATGATGTAAAATGATGACAAAACAAGCAATAGTTTTCTGTTAAATTGAAATTAAGTAAAAAAAAATGTATGTAGTCCCATGCATGACATTTTTTGTATGATTTGGATTCTCCTATAAGGAGATGCGTAAGAAAAAAAATTGTGGCTAATCATGTTCCCCTTTTGTATTTATGAAATCCCATATGAGTTTTAATAGAAAAATTTTATCCAGATTTAAAATAGAGCCAATATAAATTTTTTGAAAATGTCCACTTTTGCTTGGAATTGCCCAAAGAGGGTAAAATAAAAAAATGTATTCAATTTCTGAAAAAAATGACATTTCATTGATTTTTTGCCATACGATATGTAGGAAAGCTGCTTGCAAATGACGTCACAAATAAAAAAAAATTGAAAATCTATTTCTTTGATGGATTTTCCTCAAACCTTCACCAATATTCATTAATATTTTTTCTTTTATTATTTGACAATTACTTTTTTGTCAGGGTAAACTTCCCCTTTAAGCGCTGTTTTTTAATCCCTTTACTTTTATCCTTCTCAAACAAGACATAAACCATCAGCCTGCAATGTGCTACATGATGGAGTTTATGGTAAAAAAGCCAGATTAAGTACTGATTAATCTACAAATAACCACACATATTTTTGTTAGTCTGAACAGGGAAGTACCTGTAAGCAAAAATGACTACATTCAGATCTAGTTTAGATTGCATGATTGAATGCAAGCTCCAATGCATTCATTAGTGAATGCTTTCAAGCCCATCTGACCAAATCCCATTCAAATTGCACTCTTAAAGGGAATGTTCAATACATTGCTTCAAGGCATCTTTGGGATAATGATATGTAATTTATCATCATTGTCAATTATTACTTTTCTCATCATAAATAAACATTTTGGATTTGGTTGGGGAAAGATAGTGTAGGCCTACTTCCATGACTATTACTAGAACTAATTCAATTCTACATTCTAATACAAAAACTAGTACTACAACTACCTGTACAACTACTACTAATGATGATGATGATGATCATGATAATGATGATCATCATCAACATCATCATAATCATCATTGTCACCATCATCATCACCATCATCATCAATCCATCATCATATCACCACCACCACCACCACCACCATCATCACTTTCATTGTAACTATATTCATTACAAGGATTCTAATAATATCCCATTCACATAAGGAACAAAATGAGTGACCCATACACCAAACACTGTCTTTGCTATGGTCTTTGCATGCAAGCCATACGAGGGAACCATACATGTGCACTTTCTCCCTTGCAAGTCATACATTAGCTGGATAATGTAAGG